>NC_081432.1:67162100-67532725 GCF_949786415.1 Peromyscus eremicus
GTCCTTATGGTATGATTGAGCATTCCTTGGGTATATGCCCAAGAGTGGTATACCTGGGTCTTGAGGGAGGTTGATTACCAATTTTCTAAGAGAGCACCATATTGATTTCAAAGTGGCTACACAAGTTTGCATTCCCACCAACAGTGGAGGAGTGTTCCCCTTGTTCCACATCCTCTCCAACATGACCTGTCTTCACTGTTTTTGATCTTAGCCATTCTACTGGGTGTAAGATGGTATCTCATCATTGATTTGGTTTGCATTTCCCTGATGACTAAGGATGTTGAGCAATTCCTTAAATGTCTTTCAGCCATTTGAGTTTCTTCTCTTCAGAATTCTATGTTTAGCTCTATAGCCCATTTTTTAATTGGACTGTTGGGCATTTTGATGTCTAATTTCTTGAGTTCTTTAAGTGTTCTGGATATCAGCCCTCTGTCAGATGTAGGGTTGGTGAAGATCTTTTCCCATTCTGTAGGCTGTTGTTTTGTCTTGTTGACCATGTCCTTTGCCCTACAAAAGCTTCTCAGTTTCAAGAGGTCCATTTATTGTTTCTCTCTGTGTCTGTGCTACTGGTGTTATATTTAGGAAGTGATCTCCAGTGCCAATGAGTTCAAGACTACTTCCTACTTTCTCTTCTATCAGGTTCAGAGTAACTGGATTTATGTTGAGGTCTTTGATCCACTTGGACTTAAGTTTTGTGCATGGTGACAGATATGGATCTATTTGCAGTCTTCTACATGTTGACATCCAGTTATGCCAGCACCATTTGTTGAAGATGCTTTCTTTTTTCCATTGTACACTTTTGGCTTCTTTGTCAAAAATCAGGTGTTCCTAGGTGTGTGGGTTAATGTCAGGGTCTTCAGTATGGTTCCATTTGTCCACATGTCAGTTTTTATGCCAGTACCAAGCTGTTTTTGTTACTGTAGCTCTGTAGTAGAGCTTGAAGTCAGGGATCATGATGCCTCCAGAGGTTGTTTTATTTTTCAGGATTCTCTGAGCTATTCTGGGTTTTTTGTTTTTCCATATGAAATTGAGTATTGTTCTTTCTAGGTCTGTGAAGAATTGTGTTGGGATTTTTTGGGGGATTGCATTGAATCTGTAGATTGCTTTTGGTAAGATTGCCATTTTTACTATGTTAATCCTACCTATCCATGAGCATGTGAGATCTTTCCACTTTCTGACATCTTCTTCAATTTCTTTCTTCAGGGACTTAAAGTTCTTGTCATACAGGTCCTTCATTTGTTTAGTTAGAGTTACCTCAAGGTATTTTATATTATTTGTGGCTATTGTAAAGGGTAGTGTATCTCTGATTTCTTTCTCAGCCCCTTTGTCATTTGTATATAGGAGGGTTACTGATTTTTTTGAGTTAATCTTGTATCCTGCTACATTGCTGAAGGTGTTTAAAAGCTGTATGAGTTCCTTGGTCAAATTTTTGGGGTCACTTAGGTATACTATCATATCATCTGCAAATAGGGAAAGCTTGACTTCTTCCTTTCCAATTTGTATCCCCTTGATCGCCTTATGTTGTCTTATTGCTCTGGCTGGAACTTCAAGTACTATATTGAATAAGTACGGGGAGACCAAACAGTCTTGTCTTGTTCCTGATTTTAGTGGAATTGTTTTGAGTTTCTCTCCATTTACTTTGATGTAGGCTGTTGGCTTGCTGTAAATTGCCTTTATTATGTTTAGGTATGTTCTCTGCATATTCCTGATCTCTCCAAGACCTTTATCATGAAGGGGTGTTGGATTTTGTCAAAGGGCTTTTCAGCATCTAATGAGATAATCATGTGTTTTTTTCTTTCAGTTTGTTTATATGGTGTATTACATTGACAGCCTTTTGTATGTTGAACCATCCTTGCATCCCTGGGATGAAGCCTATTTGGTCATGGTAGATAATTGTTTTGATGTGTACTTAGAGTCTGTTTGCCAATATTTTATTGAGTATTTTTATATCAATGTTCATGAGGGAGATTGGTCTGTAGTTCTCTTTCTTTGTTGCATCTTTGACTTGGGAATCAGGGTAATTGTAGCCTCATAGAAGGAGTTTGATAATATTCCTTCTGTTTCTATTGTGTGGAACAACTGAAAGAGTATTGGTATTATCACTTCTTTGAAGATCTAGTAGAATTCTGTGCTGAAACCATCTGGTCCTGGGCTTTTTTTGGTTGGGAGAGTTTTTGCCCCGGCCAGCAAGGCTTCAACGGGAACTCGACTACCCTAAGGATGGAATGATAGGGACAGGAGACACAAAAAAAATACACCAAGACAAGATTCTGATCAAGGTGCAACTTTATTTTTCTCCAGGAGGGTTTATATAGTTCCTGCAGGGTGGGAGGAGCAAGAAGCTGTTATCTGCATAGGGTGAGGCAAGCTAACAGGATGTTGTATAGAATGTTTATGCAGGATGTTGACAGGGTTAAAAGGTCAAGGGCTCTGACTCAATGTTCTGTCACTAGGCAACCTGACCATAAGATGTTCTAGTTCCCTGTCTTACCGGGGGTCTGTATTTTTCCATTAACTAGAGATTCTGTCCTTGTCCCTGACATCTCCCCCTTCTTAGTAATAAATCTAAGGGCCAACATAAACCAGGTTCAAATGGTCTAAAAGGAGGGCTCTGAAAGAGGCTTTGCATGGAGGGTTACAGAGGCCCTATCCCTCTACAGATTGTGAAAAAAGGTCCGAGAAGGAATGTCTTTCCAGACTCAAGCACCATGAGCATCCCCATAGTGTGGGAATCAATGGACCATGCAGTTTTTTGAGGGAGCGGAAATGGGTAAGCGTAAGGCTGCTACTGCACAACCGCTGTGCAATAGAGCATATAATCCAGGCTCTCAGGATTTGGGAGTACCATGGTCCCCAGCCTGTGCAGTCTCAGATGCACTCCAATCATGCCTTGAGTGAGCCTTTTTCCCACACACAGGTGCAGCCTCCCCTGAGTGAAGGGGTCTGTGTGGGGTATCTCTCGTCAGGGGAAATTTCAACCCTGGAGTCCTGCATATCAAGACAGTGGTAATGAACCTGGATCTGCTTGGCCCACAGGTCTGTTATTTGGCTTTGGATGAACCGAGTGAGCCAGGAAAGTGCCCATGGCCCAAAGGCAAGGACCAGGAGCAGGCCTACAACAGGTCCTAGGAGGGAGGGAAGAAGTGTCGTTAGCCAAGGGGAGGTGGAAAACCAATTCTAGAACCACCCAAGCTCTTGTTCTCCTTTTCTTTTTCCCTTTTTCTAGTCTTTTTCTAACCTTAGCCATACTGTCCCTGACTACCCTGGTGTGGTCTGTAAAGAAGCAACATTCCTCTTTGAGCACAGTACAAAGGCCCTGTTGCAGAAAGAGGAGATCCAGGCCTCTCCTGTTCTGTGAAACTACCTCAGCTAGGGAGGAAAGGGATGACTCAAGGGTAGAAATTACCCGTTCAAGTTGGGCAATATCCTCGTCTATGGACAGTCAAAGTTCAGATTAATGTTGGTTGGACAGGACCAGAGGGGCAATCCCTGTGCCTGTTCCTGCTGCTCCAACCCCCAAAAGGACTGTTAAGGTGATGGCAGTAACAGGCTCCCGTCAAGGCAGTTGTCTCAGCATGGCTTCTCTTCCTAGAGATCTAGGAATTGATCTGAGGAATAATAGGTTAGTCTAGGTGGAAGGAACCTGAGTGCCTTGAGTGGCAACACAGCGACCTGACCCAGTGATCTGCAAGTGCACTACATATGATGGGATCGGTGGGCTTCCTCTGCCATCAGTGTTAAAGGATTTCTTAAAAGAGTATCATTATAAGCAGAAGGTTAGAATCAACTGAGCAAGGAAGATTTGAGTCTATGGCACATGCATGTGCCTAGTACAAGGCATCTTCTACCATTGCACCAATGGGGATGATGAGGGCTCCTGCGCTGACCATCCCTGCTCCTGCTCCCGCTCCAACTGCTGTACCCACTGGTCCTTCATAGGTGCCCTCTCTCTGGTGCTACCCTGTTTGCTGTGCTACCTGCCAGTCACAGGCTGCATCAAGCTGGCCCAACATGGCCTGTGACACCAAGGCCAGCAGGTCCGACAAGCCTTTCTGACATTTTGGATGAAAATTCAGCACTGCCCTTGGAAACATGATCCCTGCTGTCAGACTGGATTTGTGACAAGCAGTGTCCCTGCTCAGCCCAGAACATGATTGACTATGGGACTTGTGTGCTGTGTGAAAGGTCTCAAACACAGTTTGCTGCAAAGTTCCCACTGTCCCCCCACAGGAACTCTGGAAAGCCAACATAGCATTATTAATCAGTAATAAAGATCGTTTCCTCATTTTTTTTCACGTGTCATTCTAACTGACACACTTGCTAGAGCTCAGCCAATGGAACTCAAAGGAAAGGGAATGGAAGTTGGTGACCCACATACTACATAAGCTAAATCAACAGCCATTCTTTTCATAAAAGGGTGGAGCAGAGTGATAACAGAGCTAAAGGGCTGGTGGGGGGTTGCTGTAGGTGAGGACAACAGCCTGGAGGGCTTGCCGGAGGGACAGTATTTGAAACAGAAGAAGAAGTTTCCTCAGGAGAGGGGCTATCTCTGCTGGGCAGATCAGGTATATTTACAGCTCTAACCAGGCATTCTGGTAACCATCTGGGAGCAGAGTGTATCTGGTCAAGAATGCAGGCCGAACCTCGTCCCCTATAAGGACTGTGTCAGGGCCCTTCCAACACCCTGTGAGGGGATCTTGCCACATGGCTAGTGGCCCGGTGGCATCTGGAGAAGGGTGTCAGTGCCTGTCAGCGGCAGAGTGCCCTGCAGCATCTAAGGTGAGGAAGTTGAGAACAAACAGAGCATGGCTCAATTGATCTCTGGGGGAGGTAAAATGAAGGTTAGAAGACTTGAGGCAAGCCAACCAGGTCTTTAGGGTCTGGTGGGATTGCTCTATTATGCCCTGTCCCTGGGGGTTGTAAGGTATCCCTATGGTATGAATAATTTGTAGACTATCACAAAATTTTTTGAAGCCTGTGCTGGTATAAGTGGGGCCATTGTCTGTCTTTATCTTAGCTGGTTTTCCCAAGGCAGAAAAGGCAAGAATCAGGTGAGAAAGAACATCCCTTGTGGCTTCCCCAGAATGGAGAGAGGCGAAAATGAAGCCACTAAAGGTATCTATAGAGACATGGATAAATTTTTGTCTGCTGAATTCGGGGCAATTAGTAACATCCATCTGCCAGATTTGGTTGGGAAGGAGGACTCAAGGGTTGACTCCCAAGTGTGGGGCGGGGTGAGAAACAACAAAAGAGCGACATTGTTTGACAATTTCTCGGGCCTGTTGTTTAGAGATCTTAAAAAGAAGATGGAGGGTCTGAGAATTTAAATGGTGGATCTTGTGGGCAGTTTGGGCCTGTAGGACTGAGCCGACCATGACAGGGAAGGTTAGCCTGGTGGCGGCATCGGCCTGTGCATTGCCATTGGTTAACAGTCCAGGAGGATCAATATGGGCTCTAATATGGCCTATAAAAAATGGGTGTTGGCGATTCAGGACAAGCTGTTGAATCTGAGAGAAAAGTGAGGTGTCATTGGAGGTAGGCCTTATGGCTGGAGAGGTTTCTAACAAGGGGACAGAAAAGGCAATATAGGCACTATCTGTATAGATATTAATAGGTTGATCAGAATAGATCTGAAAGACCTTTAAAATTGCTGAAAGTTTAACCAACTGCACTGACTGGAAAGGCGTTAGGAAGGAGGTAGGGCGGCCTTGGGCCACGAAGGCTGCAACACCATTAGTGGAACCATTGGTAAAGACTGTAAGTGCACGAGAAATGGGACTGGTTTTTGTAATTTTTGGAAAGATGAAGGAATGTAGTCAGGCAAAATGGAGCAAGGGGTCATCTGGGAGGTGATTATACAAGGTCCCTATAAACCCTGCCAAGGCAACCCCCCACTTATCTAAGGTTTAGAACAAAAACTGGGTTTGGTCCCTGGAATAGGGTGTGAATATGGTATCAGGGTCCTTGCCAAAATATTGGTGAGAGGTCTGTCATCCTTTCATAATGAGTGAGGCCACCTGTTCGGGGTAGACAGAAATGACTCTTAAAAGGGCAGTGGGCATGTGGACCCAGAGGAGTATCTTGCCTTTAAGTTTTGGTTCTTGAGCATGTTGCCAAAGGACTCCTGTGGGGGGGTGTGGTGTGGGGAGAACTATAAAATATAGAGATATGGCATAGGAAATCTGAAAGTAAGACTGTTGGTTAATGGCAATGGCTATCTGATTCAAAGCCTCGTTGGCTGCAGGGGAAAGCACACGGGGTGATGTGGGGTCAGGGTCGCCCCCAGAGGACTCGTAGAGGGGAAGGAGAGAATCCATAGGAAGTTTAAGGTAAGGCCTAGGCCATTGGATATGGCAGAGTAATTGTCGGAAATCATTTTGGGTATGGAGATGGTCAGTGTGTAACTGGATGCGAGGAACAAGGACCCGGTTTGAATGGAGTTCCAACCCCAGGTAATTGAAAGGGTCCTGGGTTTGGACCTTATCTGGAGCAATCTGTAGTCCCAATCCATTAAGGGCTCTACTGAGTTCTGAAAAACATTGCTCAAGGGAGATGGGGTCAGGTGCAGCGAGAAGAAGGTCATCCATGTAATGTAAGATATATATCTGGGGCCAATTAAGTCTGACAGGGTCCACAGCCTGAGCCACGAATTTCTGGCAGAGAGTAGGACTGTTGACCATGCCCTGGGGTAATAATTCCATTGGTAGCAAAGCATGGGTCCCTGAAAATTGGGACAAGAAAGACTGAATGCAAAATAGGCTCTGTCCTCAGGGTGCAAGGGAATAGTAAAGAAACAATCTTTAAGGTCAATGACCATCTTGTAAAATTTAGCAGGAATGGCCACAGGCAAAGGCAATCCAGGCTGAAGTGCCCCCATAGGCTTCATTACCTTATTTACTGCCCTTAAGTCTTGAAGGAGCCTCCATTTTCCTGATTTCTTTTTTATAACAAATATAGGTGTATTCCAAGGGGAGTTGGAAGGTTCAATGTGGTCAGCCATAAGCTGCTCCTGTACAAGCATAGTGGCAGCCTGTAGCTTTTCTTGAGCAAGGGGCCACTGATCCACCCAGATAGGGGTCTGGGTAATCCAGGTAATTTTGTCTGCATGGGGTACAGGAAGGTCAGTGGCCACTACTAAAAACCCGAATATCTCAGCCCATGTCTATCCTCCTTGGGAATGGGCTGAATTGTTTGGGCTCTCCCCTGAGCTGCCTTGCCCAAGCCTGTGCCAGGGATATAATTCATCCGTAGCATTTGTTGCGTGACCGTAGAGTTTGGGCTATATAAAATTACTTGCATTTGTGAAAGTATGTCCCTTCCCCAAAGATTAACAGGCAGGCCCGGAACCACAAAAGGAGTGATAGTCCCCTGGTTTCCTTCCTCGTCCTTCCAGGAAAGTGTCCTTGAACTAATTAAAGGATTATTAGACTGACCGATTCCTTTTAAATCAGTGAGGGATGGAACCAGTGGCCAAGCGGACAGCCAGTGAGACTGGGAAATGACTGTGATATCTGCCCTCGTATCCAAGATACCCTGGAACTTCTTTCCCTGTACAGTAAGGGTAAGAGTAGGGCGATCCTGAGTGACAGGCTGAACCCAGTAGGCATCCAAGGACCCCAATCCAGCTGACCCCCGAGGGGTGTTTGTAATTGAGGGATTATCACAGACAGACGAGGGTAGAGGAACAAGCTGTGCCAGGTGCGTACCTTGAGGAATCGTGACCGTGCCATTTACAGCAGTGGCCAGAATCTTAATTTCACCCATGAAATCACTATCTATTATGCCAGGGTAGACCTGGACCCCTCAGAGGGCCACAGAAACATGGCCAAGGACAAGCGAGCAAACATCAGAAGGTAAGGGTCCTGTAACCCCTGTAGGGATGACCTGAGCCCCTTCAAGGGAGTTTAATACTGTTCCAGTGGTGGCACACAAGTCCAATCAGGCACTGCCTGGAGTTGCTCTTTGGAGGGAGGAGAAGGGAACTAGGGCGGGAGAATTTGTCGAGGCTGGGGAAGTAGGGGGTGAGCAGACCTCAAGGCCCCAGGGTGCGCTCGTGGAGGCATTGGGGCCAGGGGCTGGCCCCTTTGGAAGTTTCCCAGCACCCACGGAGGAAGGGGCTGACCAAGATATTTGGTTTTTGACCTGCATTCTGTAGCCCAGTGACGGCCCTTGTTGCAGCAGGGGCAGAGAGTGGAAGGCAGGGGCCTCATAGAGGCAGCCTCCTGGGCTGGCTGGGCTAAGGGCACAAGGCTGTTACCTTTCTGGGGACATTCCCTAGTGAAATGTCCTGTTTGCAGAAATAACAGGTGTGGGCTACAGGCTGTTGTGAAGACCTCAGAGTGGCACTGATTGCTAATCCCATGGCATGGGCAGCACCAACACCCAAACAGAGTCTGACATATTCAGACAGGTCCGCTCTGTTTTTATGAGGGCATAGGACTTCCTGGTAGGCAAGGTTTGCATTTTCAAAGGCCAAGTGTTTAACAAAGGTACTTTTCATTTTCGCCCAGCCTTAACAGTCTCTCGGCTGCATCATTTAAGCAAGAGACAAAATCGCTAAAAGGCTCATCAGGCCCTGATGAATCTTTGCCAATGAAGTGGTAGCCAAATCCTTTTGGGGCAGGCGTTTCCAGGCCCAGACCCCAGTGTTTTGAATCTGGGCCAGGAGGCCAGGAGGGAATTTTGCCTGTACTGCGTTTGTATCATAGGGGGAGTTGCCGAGGAGTTTCTTTAGTGTCCAAGTTTTTGAGGACGTCTGTTCAATATTTTTTTGAGCAACTTCTTGACAATTTTCTGTAAATTCTGTTTTCCAGAGGACAAAGTCACCCCCAGAAAGAGCCGTGCAGGCAAGAAAATACCAGTCATTAGGGGTCAATCAATGTTCACTCTGGTTTTCCACCAAGGCTAATGTAAAAGGAGCCATAGGGCCATACTGAGCACAGGCAGATTTCAGCTTTTCAATAAGGTGGAAATTTAATTTGTGATAAGTCTGTCCTGGCGGGGGGTCCTCTGATGATGGCCCTCCTCCTCCTCCTCCTCCTCCTCCTCCTCCTCCCCCTCCTCATTTTGGTCTTCCAAACCATCTGAGGGGCCACTCTGGGCGGCCACCTCAGATGAGTCCCCAAAGTTCTGACTCCGGGTAATGAGAAATGCCAGGACAGGCTGAGGCTTAATTTTTGATTTAATAGATTTTTAAGATGGTTTTAGTGAGCCGGGAGCCACCACTTCAAGGGCAAGATCTTTAAGTTCTTTGTTAAGAGTTTTCAATTCCCTTAAAAGCTCAATATGTTCCCTGTGAGCCTAGAGGGCCCGTTGCAGTGAGCCGAGATCTGGGACGGGGGAGCCAACTCATCAAGAACGGGCTTGCAAAAGTGGGAAGATGGAGAAACATAGGGAGGGAGCATTGTGGAAGGGGGAACCGCCGGAGATTTTTGAGGTGGTATAAAAGGGCCCAAGGACTCCTGTTTTAAGGGGAGATTTTTGCAGGGGGGCCAGTCTGGACTGTGGAAACGGGCTGCCCTTTTCCCTAGGGAAGCCTCCTCAGTGGGGTCTAGAGGGAAGTTAGAGGTAAAATTATTAACAGAGGGATAAAGATGGGCAGGGGCAGACTCCTGAGGATTCTTAGGTTTAAAAGTCATGAGCGTCCCCTCTTCCATAGAGCACAGGTTGTGATCTGAGGGACAGACTGAAGGCAGATGAGAAAGCACTTGGGGGGGGGAGGTCTTAGGGCAGGTAGAGGGGGAGCAAAAGGCTTTTTTTAAGATTTTTTTCTCCTATATTAATGACCTCTTGTATGTCAGGGGAATGTTTATAGACCCTAAGAATGTCATTAATAAGCTTCCAGTAAGAAAATGTGGTGACGGGAACCTTCTCTAGTCCAAAAGTCCTGTAGCATTATCTAAACAGTCCCCCAGGCATGCCCATCTTTTTTCATCTATGGTTCCTCCTTGGGGGAACCAAGGACATGTGTCCATAATATAATCAAAAAAGGCTTTAAGATCTTTTTTCTTTACCCTAGTTCCTTGTGTCTTGAGGGCCTCTTTTAGGCCAAAAAGGAATAAATCTTGTGACAAAGTTGCCTGTCCCATGGCTCATCACTTTCTTACCTGCGTCACTTCCATTCTCTTCCGGGATCACATCCTGAACCAGGCGATTTCAGGGGGGATCCAACAACTTCACCAAGGCCTTGGTCTTTCCTCCGGGAGATTACATTCCGAATCCTCAAGATGTGGTTTCATCCACGTTGGGCGCCAGTTGCCCTGACCAGCAGGGCTTCAACGGGATCTCGACTACCCTAAGGACAGAATGATAGGGACAGGAGACACAAAGAAAATACACCAAGACAAGATTCTGATCAAGGTGCAACTTTATTTTTCTACAGGAGTGTTTATATAGTTCCTGCAGGGTGGGGGGGAGCAAGAAGCTGTTATCTGCATAGGGTGGGGCAAGCTAACAGGATGTTTGTGTAGGATGTTTATGCAGGATGTTGACAGGGTGAAAAGGTCAAGGGCTCTGACTCAATGTCCTGTCACTAGGCAACCTGACCATAAGATGTTCTAGTTCCTTGTCTTATCCAGGGTCTGTATTTTCCCATTAACTAGAGATTCTGTCCTTGTCCCTGACAAGTTTTAATGACTGTTTCTATTTCCTTAGGGGTTATTGGTCTATTTAAATAGTTTATCTGGGTTTGATTTAACTTAGGTATGTGGTACCTATCCAGAAAATTATCCATTTCTTTTAGATTTTCCAGTTTTATGGAGTAGAGTTTTTTGAAGTATGACCTGATGATACTCTGGATTTCCTCAATGTTAGTTGTTATGTCTCCCTTTTCATTTCTGATTTTGTTAATTTGGATGCTCTCTCTCTCTCTCTCTCTCTGCCTTTTGGTTGGTTAGTTTGGATAAGGGCTTGCCTATCTTGTTGATTTTCTCAAAGAACCAACTCTTTGTTTCATTGATTCTTTATATTGTTCTCTTTGTTTCTATTTTATTGATTTCAGCTCTCAATTTGATTATTATCTGGCATCTGTTCCTCCTGGGTGACTTTGCTTCTTCTTGTTCTAGGGCTCTCAGGTGTGCTGTTAAGTCACTAATGTGAGATTTCTCCAACTTCTTTATGTGGGTATTTAGTGCTATGAATTTTCCTCTTAGCACTGCTTTCATAGTGTCCCATAAGTTTGGGTATGTGGTATATTCATTTTCATTGATCTCTAGGAAATCTTTAATTTCTTTCTTTATTTCTTCCTTGACCCATTGATGATTCAGTTGAGCATTATTAAGTTTCCATGTGGTTGTAGGCTTTCTGTAATTTTTGTTGTTGTTCAATTCTAACTTGAAACCATGGTGGTTTGATAGAACACAGGAGGTTATTCCAGTTTTTTTGTATCTGTTGACATTTGCTTTGTGACCGAGTATGTGGTCGATTTTAGAGAAGGTTCCATGGGGTGCTGAGAAGAAGGTATATTCTTTTTTGTTAAGGTAGAATGTTCTGTAGATATCAAATGAACTTAAGTTCATTTGAGTCAAAATATCAGTTAAGTCCCTTATTTCTCTGTTAAGTTTCGAGCTGGCAGATCTGTCCAGTGGTGAGAGTGGGGTGCTGAAGTCTCCCACTATTAATGTGTGGGGTTTTATGTGTGATTTAAGCTTCAGTAATGTTTCTTTACATATGTGGGTGCCTTTGTATTTGGGACATAAATGTTCAGAATTGAAAGTTCATCTTGGTGGATCTTTCCTGTGATGAGTATGTAATGTCCTCCTCGATCTCTTTTGATTGGTTTTAGTTTGAAGTCTATTTTGCTGGGTATTAGGATGGCTATACCAGCTTGCTTCTTAAGACCATTTGATTGGTAAGACTTTTCCCAGCCTTTTATTCTAAGGTAGTGTCTATCTTCGAAATCGAGGTGTGTTTCTTGTATGCAGCAGAAAGATAGATCCTGCTTTCATATCCATTCTGTTAGCCTGTGTCTTTTTATAGGTGAATTAAGTCCATTGATATTAAGGGATATTAATGACCAGTGATTGTTAGTTCCTGTTATCTTTTGGTGGTAGTGTGTGTGTACTTCCCTTCTTTGGGGTTTACTGCTGTGGGGTTATCTATTGCCTGTGTTTTTGTGGGTGTATCTGACTTCCTTAGGTTGGAATTTTCCTTCTAGTGCTTTCTGTAGGGCTGGATTTGTGGATAGGTATTGTTTAAATCTGGTTTTGTCTTGGAATGTCTTGTTCACTCTGTCTATTATGATTGAAAGTTTTGCTGAGTATAATAGTCTGGGCTGACATCCATGGTCTCTTAATGTCTGCATTACATCTGTCCAGGTCCTTCTGGCTTTCAGAGTCTCCATTGAGAAATCGGGTGTTATTCTGATGGGTTTGCCTTTATAAGTCACTTGCCCATTTTTCTTTGCTTCTCTTAATATTCTTTCTTTATTCTGTATGTTTACTTGTTTAATTATTATGTGGTGAAGGGACTTTTTTTGGGGGGGTGTCTAGTCTGTTTGGTGTTCTATAGGCTTCTTGTATCTTCATAGGTATTTCCTTTTTTAAGTTGGGAAAGTTTTTGAATATATTTTCTGTGCCTTTGAGTTGGTATTCTTCTCCTTCCTCTATCCCTATTATTAGGTTTGGTCTTTTCATGGTGTCCCAGATTTCTTGAACATTTTGTGTTATGACATTTTTGGCTTTGGTATTTTCTTTGACTGATGAATCCATTTCCTCTATTGTATCCTCTACACCAGAGATCCTCTCTTCCATCTCTTGTATTCTGTTGGTTATGCTTGCACCTGTGTTTCCTGTTCATTTACTCAGATTTTCTATTTCCAGCATTCCCTCTCTTTGTGTCTTCTTCATTGTTTCTTCTTCCCTTTTTAGGTCTTGAACTGTTTCCCTCACCTGTTTAATTGCTTTTTCATGGTTTTCTTTAAGGGATTTATTGCTTTCTTCCAATTTTTATTTGTCTTTTCCTCTATTTCTTCCAATTTTTTCTTTGTCTTTTTCTCAATTTCTTTATTGATTTCTTCCACTTCTTTGTTTATCTTTTTCTCAATTTCATTTTTCTTTTTTTCTTGAAAGGCCTCTAGCATCTTCATGATGCTGTTCTTAAGGTCTCTTTCTTCTGCTTCTTCTACTTTGTGATGTTCAGGTCTTGCTGTTGGAGGAGGGCTAGGTTCTGGTGGTGCTGTATTGCTCTTTATGTTGTTGTATGTACTTCTGCCTTGACATCTGCCCATCTCCTCCTCTAATGGGTGTAAGAGGTGCCTGTGTCTGAGGGAGTTGCTGTTGGTCCACTCTGTGCTTGTTGTGTCTGTGTCTCAGGGGGCCCTTCTGGGTCTAATCTTAGCTCTTGGTCTAATTGGACCAGGCAGATTCTGTGTCTCAGGGAGCTGCTCTTTGGTAAACCCAAGCTAGTTGATTCTGTGAGTCACAGACGCTTTCTTGGTCTTCTCAGGACTCTTGGTCCAGTCAAAGCTGACTGATTCTGTGTTTCAGGAAGCCTCTCTTGGTCCAATGAGAGGTAGGAAATTCTACTTCTCAGAAAGCCACTCTTGGTCTAATGAGGGCTGGCAGATTCCCTGTCTGCTGAGGTTATTCTTGGTCCAATGACAGCCCTTTGTCCAATGAGAGCTCTCTCTCTAGGCTCGATGAGACAAATAGAGCTGGGGGTTAGTTTCCAAGCCTCAGGAAGTGGCTGGGGTCTCAGAAGGATGGGAATGGGGGCAGGATGTGTAGATTGCAGGGTCTGCTGCTGAGTGGTCTTGGGGTACAGGGAGCCTTTCTGCAGGAGCCCTGCCTGCTGCCTGGCAACTGGGTCCAAGTTGGCCGAGTGTTCCAATTATTTGTATCTTAAAGTAGAGAAACTGTAGAGGACCCATCTTGAACTTCAGCATTGGACTTTCTCAGGCATTTTCAGAAGACAGCTAAGCACCATTTTCTCTAAAATAAATCTTCTTTTTAAAAACATTTCCTTTTATTTTGTAATTATGTATATGTGGTGGGGGGTGTACACATATGAGTGTTCATGTCCATTCAGGCAAAAGAAAAAGTAGAGTAATAAACAGTTGTAAGTCACTCAATGTGCACACTGGGAACTGAAATCAGGTCCTCTATAAGAGTAGTATATATTATTAACTTGTGAGCCATCTGTCCAGCCCCCAAGTTGTTTTTTTTACATCTTATTTATTTATGGAGTGTGTGTGTGTGTGTGTGTGTGTGTGTGTGTGTGTCCGTCCAAAGCATGAGTAAGATCAGAGGACAACTTGCAGGAGTCTGTTTTCTCCTTTCACTATGTTAGTCCCAGAAATCAGACTTAAATTCTCAGGTTTGGCAGCAAGCACTTTTACCTGCTGAGTCACTTCACTAGCCCTCAGGTGATTTTCCAAAAAGCAAAGAAGAGTTCTTACATCAGAGTCAGTGATCCAGAAACCATGGTGGATAACAACAGTTAGTACTTGTTTAGAGTCTACCTTACAGTACATATTCTCTATTATACACTGTAACAAACGGAAAGAGCATAGCCTTGGATCTCAATAATGGCTCCCAAAGTCACAATAAAGAGAAAATTTGAACCCAGGTAGTCAAAAAGTCTGAAGTGTAGGGGTTGATTTCAAAGCCCAAAATGATAACTGGCTTCTACATTATAAATATAGTACTCCTACTTTGAAGTGACTCATCTGTCTGGAAATGTAGGTAATTGCAGTGTACCTGGAAACATGTGGCCTTAATTCACAGTTTGAAGCTCTACCAATGTGCTAGAAAATTTAGTTGTCATTACTAATTAGTCAAAAGCCATTTTCTTCATAGTCAAGTCCATTTAAAATCATCTGAAAGGAATAAGAAGTCAGTTCTAAATGGAGATCTGGTTTAAGTAGCAATATTTCCCCCTCATCCAAATTTTTATTGGCAAGTCCATAATATATCTTCATTAAATGTTGTGCTGCTTAGGCAAATGAATGAATAAATGGATATCATTGAGGCTACATCTTGGGAAACTGCTCATGATCTATTTTGATTGGCATTTTGATCCCTGGCTCTTTCACTTGATTCATGCTGTCTGATAAGAATAACTATGTATTGTTTCCCCTTATTCCCTAATTTGACTGGGCTCTGATGGGAAAATTTTCTCTTCCATGTGGTGTTGGCTGGATCTGAGTGCAATCTCTCTACATGATCTCTGGCAGTGGTTTGAATGTTCCCCCACAGGCTCATGTTCTGAATGCTGTCCTCATCTAGTGGCACTATTTTGAAAGGCTCTAGGACCTTTAGGAGATCTGTTGTGTTATAGCCTTTCTGGAGAGCAGGACACATATCTACTCACCACAGACCAGAGTGATGATTTTACCAAAGTCCAACAATGTGAACAAATGTGTTTTTTTATGGAAGCTATGTACCAGAACAGGGACTCAAATGCAGCTGCATCCCTGAAAAGCCCACCACAAGTCAGATGACAACTCACAAAAGCTGCAACCCTGAAGGTCTCTGAACAGCCCTCTGAACAGGCAGCTGGGCAGGTCCAGAACATTGTCTCTGGTAGCTCAGCTAGTCAGAGTCTCTACTTGCAGCAGTTGTTTGCTGCTTCCATAACCCTGGGGAGGGATCTTAGAAATCTCTAAGTGCCTCTTTCCCAGACATTTGAAGTTTGTTTACATCCTGCCTCTTCTGAGTTCCCCTCCCTCCCAGGGAGTGTTTCAACTTAGTGCTGCACAGGAGCTAAAACAAAATCATGGCAGGGTCTTAAGGAGCTCAGGCTAACCTTGAACTCACAGTGTTACCAGGGTTGACCTTCTTGAACTGCCTGTCTTCCTCCCTCTAGTACACAATGGCTGGCATCACAGGCAAGTACCACCATGCCACTCCAATACACAATGGTTGGCATTACAGACAGGTATCATCATGCTATGCTTCTTATTCTTAACTAATATATAAGGTGCTTATTTAAAATAGTATCAGTAAGCTGCCATGTGGGTGCTTGGAATTGAACCAAGGTCCTTTGGAAAAGCAGCCAGTGCTCCTAACCACTGGGCAATCTCTCCAGCCCCCTATGAAGGGATACAATGCCTGTTCCCTAGGTCAGGCAGATAACTTTATTTCTTGTGCAATCTGAGACTCTCCTTTTCTATTACTAACATTATGGACTCCTAACTTCTTACCTAACTACTTCTAGGAATGTAGACTGAGCACATAGATCCTTTTCTTGATATACTAACTGATCATTAGCTCTCAATTCACCTCTACATTCGCTACTCCCCTTTTGGGTTGTAAAAGAAAGCCTGGTGGTCGCTGCCTGAGAAAAACAATTAACCCAAAAATTTTCTTTTCAGAATCCCCTAAAGATGCCTTCACCCACAAACAGCAGGAAGAAATTTTAAGAACACAATGCCCACATTCCCAAGAGGTGGGGTGGGGAGTGTGGGTTTTGGTCTTTCAATGGATTTGGGTTTGGGATAATTCTCTCTCATCTTATTCTTCTTCATCTTCATCTTCCCCATCTGGCTCTTTTTCATCTTCCATCTTGTTCCTCTAGTACTCTCTTTTAGCCCTTCAGTCTAGTTTGTTCCTTTCCAGTTCTTGCCCATCTAGTTTTTCTGTTCTTTTTTCTCTTCTCTGTCTCATCCTCAAGTTCTTGCTTTAAAATCCTTCTCTCCCTCTTTATACCTCTCCATTTTCTCAAGTCTCTGAGGTGTTCAGTTATAAAACCCAAGCAGTAGCATCCTCTGCCAGAGCAAGGTCACTGGGCTTGAATTCTTACAGGGTCATAAAGGCAGATAAGAGGGATAATTTTCATTGTTTGGGATGATTGGTTACAAGTTGTTATTGTTACTGACCAAGGAAAAGGCTAAACAAAGGAAATTAAATTTAAGGTTCTTGCTTGAAAAAACAGAAAAAAGAGGATATAGATAAGAGGTAGATTATTGAATCTACTCTGAAAAAAAAAGATAGAAATGATAGAATAAAAGGTAGATTATTGAATCTACTCTGAAAAGAAAAAGAGAGGATACAGATATAATATAAATATAAGGTAGATTATTGAATCTACTTTAAAAAGACAACTACTAGTTTTAAATACTTTATATTGGATTGGATTTTTATATATTGTATACAGATTATATATATTGAGATTGAGATTGTTAGAAAATGCTGTATGTATATTTCTAATCTTATTCAAGTTATTGTACTTATACTGTTCATTTAAAAATGTAATGCATTTTGCTAATCCTTGAATGTTATTATTACCAACTATTAGATATAAAGAAATGAAAGTTAGTAGTTAGACATTACAATCAAATTTGTAGTCATATTAGGTATGTTTTCAAGGTTGAGCAGAGATATATTAGGTAGACAGGTCATCTTCAAACCCTTCAGAGATCTACAGAATATGGCATTTATAATGTTTAATAACTTAGAATTTTTTTCTTTTTTTATGACTATGAGACATGTCAGCTCCTGGCAGCATCAATCTACTTCAGAGGAGACATTGGCATTGAAGAAAATGCATATGAAGCTAACTTTAATTGTGGCAAAAGTTAGCCACCAGGCAACAAAATGCCCTCGCATCAACTGCTGACAGTACACTATGCAAAATGGACAAACAGGACACAAAACAAAAGACTACTGATCCTTGCCAAAACAAGTGTAGTTGCAACAGGTGTCCTCTGAGGCCAGGACAATATGGCACCATCATTGAAGTGGCTTTGTAATCTGGAAAAGGTACAGTGCCCCTTTCTTTGAAGGCAGTTGAACAGTCAATGGACTGCTGGTTTCTGGTGTGCAGTAGAACAATAGCTGAAACAGTTATTCTTGAAAGAATAAGTAGGCTAACAGAGTCTAACTTCTCAATGGTAGACTGGCATTTAATAAAGGAGATGAAGCCACCCACAAACTGAAAAGAATGGGATATGGAGAAGAATGAGATGCTGAGATGAAACCACCCACAAGGCAAGAAGAATGGGATGTGGAGAAGAATGGGACACTGAGATGAAGCCAGCCACAAGCCGAGAAGAATAGGCAGTCAAATTCCAAAAATACCAGCAATTTCCAGAATTTAAAATCCTGAATCATGACAGGACACTGGTGAAATTCAGGTTTATCTGGTACACGGAATACTCACACTGAATGTGAGGTTGAGCTGTAGGCCTTGTGTACATCCTGCTTTGCAAATGAGTCTGTCAGATACACTAAGCCTATAGGCTGAAGATGATGCCCCCATGTTGTGGAGGAACCTCAGGTGACTGTCCAGGAAGCTGGCTGTTTCTGTCAACTCACATTTTTTGTAAGTTGCTTGTTTGCACTTCTTGTTTTACTAGGTAATATTATTTCCTTTTTGGGTATCTGAGGGAGTTGAAGATTAGATAGTTGTAGTAACAATTTTCTTCGTTAAGAAATTCAGAAAAAAACTCACTTAGGAAGTGTATAGTGTATAGATTTCAAAGACATTATAAGATAGTTTTCTGTTAGTACTACAAGTTAGAATAGAAAGTGAATCAGGTACATTTTGGACTTACCAAAATAGAATAGATAATGGAATACTTTCTCTGAATTTGTCAAATGCAAATGGACTAGACATTGTTAATGTATTTATTGCTTGTATATATTGTATATAGTTATTATACTAATTGTATATAATCTTTCTTTAATTTTTTTAATTTCTATTAGACAAAAAGGGGAAATGTAGTGATAATTTATCTGTGTTCCACAATAAAATTTATCTGAGGATCAGAGGATAAAGGTCAGCCACTATTAGTAAAAACATAAGCCATGCAATGTTAGCACATGCCTTTATCCATCTGTATCTTTGTGAGTTCAAGGTCACACTAAGGAACAGAGCCAAGCATAGTGACACATGCTTTTAATCCCAGTACCAATCTTAAAGACCTGGAGGTCTGTACAGACAGGCAGTTACAAGGAAGTGAGGTAGCTGGGCTAAGAACCAATGAGAGGGCAGAACAGCAAGGCAAGAAAGACAAGGGTAGACAGGAAGTAGCTCATTTTGGAAGCTGTGGCATGATGAGGTAAGGTTAGTTTGAGGCTATTCGTATTTCTCTGATCCCTAAGGCTTTCACCCCTATATTTGGCTCTGTGTTTTTTATTGAATAAGACCACTTAGAAATTCATCTACATCATAGTCCCCCTTACAAGAAGCATATAGTCTAAATAGACTGGAACAAAAAGGAAATTTCCCATAACACATAATAATTAAAACACTAAACATAAAGAATAGAAAATAGGCCAGGCGGTGGTGGCGCACGCCTTTAATCCCAGCACTCGGGAGGCAGAGCCAGGCAGATCTCTGTGAGTTCAAGGCCAGCCTGGGCTACCAAGTGAGTTCCAGGAAAGGCGCAAAGCTACACAAAGAAACCCTGTCTCGAAAAACCAAAAAAAAAAAAGAATTAAAATCTGCACGGGAAAAAGACCAAATATCATGTAAAGGTAGACCTATTAGAACAATACCTAACTGTTCAATAGAGACTCAAAAAGCCAGAAGTGCCCAGGTGGACCATCTACAAATTCTAAGAGACCACAGATGCTACCCCAGCACCAAAACATTTAATCACAATAAATGGAAAAAGAAAGACATTCTATGACAAAACCAATTTTAAGCAGTATTTATCTACACATGCAGCTTTACTGAAGGGACTAGAAAGAAAACTTTAATCTGAACTTTAAACTTGAAAACATTAATCACACCTAAGAAAACACAAGAAATAAATATTCCCAGACCAGCAAATCAAAAAAGGAGACACACACATATACACACCACCAACAACAAAAACAACAACAACAAAAATATCGCAATCAAAAAACACTGCTCATTGATAAATCTTAATATAAATGGTCTCAATTCCCCCAATGAAAAGACTCAGACTAACAGATGTGACTAGAAAAGAGAATCCATATTTCTTCTGTATCCAAGAAACACAGCTCACTATTAAAGATAGACATCACCTCAGGGTAAAGGCTTGGAAAAAGATATTCCAAGCAAATGGACCTAAGAAGCAAGCTGGTGTAACCATTTTTATATCTGACAAAATAGACTTCTGACCAAAAGTAATCAGAAGAGAGATAGGGATGGACACTACATATTCATAAAAGGGAAAAATTTACAAAGAGGATATTGAAATTCTTAATATCTGTGCCCCAAACTCTGGATACCCAAGTTTGTGAAAGAAACACTACTACTTAAATCACACATTGACACTCATGCACTGATAGTGGGAGAGTTTGATACCCCACTCTCACCAATGGACAGGTCATCCAGACAAAAACTAAACAGAGGAAAGGTAGAGGTAATGGACCTTAAAAACCAAATGGACCTAACAGATATTTACAGAACATTTCACCCAAACACAAAAGAATACATCTTCTTCTCTGAACCTTATGGAACTTTCTGCAAAACTGACCACATTCTTGGACACAAAGCAAGCCTCAACAGATACAAGAAAATTGAAATAAGCCCCTGCATCCAATCAGACCACCACTGACTAAAGCTGGATATCAACAAAAACAGAAACAAAATAAAGCTTACAAGCTCATGGAAGCTGAACAACTTCCTACTGAACAAAACATTGGGTCAAGACAGAAATAAAAAAGAAATTAAAGACTCTAGAATTCAATGAAAATGATACAGAACACACCCAAACTTATGGGACACAATTAAAGCAGTGCTAAGATGGAAGTTCACAGAATTAAGGGCCTATATAAAAAAAAATTGAAGCAATCCCACACTAGCGATGTAGCAGCATACCTGAAAGCTCTAGAACAAAAAGAAGTAAGTAAACCCAAGAGGAGTAGATAGCAAGAAATAATCAAACTAATGGCTGAAATCAATAAAATACAAATAAAAAAATACAAAGAAAATGAAACAAAGAACTGGTTCTTTAAGAAAATCAACAAGATAGACAAACCCTTATCAAAACTAAATAAAAGGCAGAAAAATGGAAAGTGAGCCATAGCACACCTGGAGGAAATCTAGAGAATCATATTTAAAAAAACCTGTATTCCACAAAATTGGAAAATCTAAAAGAAATGGACAATTTTCTTGATAGATATCAATTACCAAAGTTAAATCAAGATCAAATAAACAATTTAAACTGACCTATAACCTCTAGAGAAATATCAGCAGTCATTAAAAGTCTCCCAACCAAAGGCAAAAAAAAAGATCCAAAAGCCAGATGGTTTTATTAGAGAATTCTACCAGACTTTCAAAGAATAGTTAATTCCAATACTCCTCAAATTCCACAAAATAGAAACCAAAGGAACATTATCAATTTCATTTTACGAGGCCACAATTATCCCTATATCCAAACCACATAAAGACTCAACAAAGAAAGGGAATTTGCTGTAGATATTGCTCTGTATGCTGTGAATGTGTTCCTCTGATTTGGTTGATAAATAAAATGCTGATTGGCCAGTAGCCAGGCAGGAAGTATAGCATAGGCGAGATAAGCAGAGAGGAGAATTCTGGGACCAGGAGTCAGGAGTTGCCAGCCAGACACAAAGAAAGCAAGATGTGAAAGCAGAACTGGGAAAAGGTACCAAGCCATATGGCTAAACATAAATAAGAAGTATAGGTTAATTTAAGATGTAAGATCTAGCTATCAAGAAGCCTAAGCCATTAGGCCATACAGTTTTAATTAATATAAGTCTGTGTGTTTACTTGGGTCCAAGTGGCTGCAGAACCGGCAGATGAGAGAGATTTGTCCTGACCATGGGCCAGGTGAGACACAGGAAAACTTCAGCTACAAATGGTGCCAGAATGTGGGGTAAGAGTTTCCACTTAAAACCTGAGAAAGCTTTTTTAAAAAGGAGCTAAAAACAGCTTCCTAGTTGTCTCTCTCAAGGTTAGCCACAGCCTACATGCTTGAGCTACGGTGGGTTCATGGCGTGCAGGCTTGACCTGCAGCATGGCAGGAATAAGACATCTGCAAGCTGCATATTATGCTGTATGGTGGATTTAGCCTTTGCTAGTACAAAAAAAAAAATATTTGTGGGCTACATGCTGCTTTGATAGAAGTATAGACCCAGTGCTTCTGAGAGTTGATGATACACATGGCTGTCAGACCCAGAGCTAGTGGTAAAGTACCACCGCCATGTTGGGAAATTGAGTTGGGCAGAAAATGCTACAGTTTAAAGCAACAGATTCACAAGACTGATTCAGATGGGATAAACCTCTAAACGATTTACAATGTGTGTAAAAATGTACATAGGCTTGGAAGAGAAAAAAAAGTAATATATACAGTTATATAAAAAAATAAATGGTTTTAAAAAATAAAGTCTTTAAGGAGAAAGTAAAAGTAATACAAAAAATAGCCACGTAAAGATGGATATAACACAGAGAATCTGGATTGTGTTGTCTTTGGGATTTTTTTTAAGTGCAGAAAGACATTTGATTGTAAAAGCTACTCAGTTAAACCAATATGTATATTTTAAAGGTACCTTGACTTCAAAATTTGGATCTAAAGATATGTTGCTTTGGAAAGGAGGCTCTGTTTTTGTTTCCACAGAAAGCCAGAGGCTATGGATTTGTTCCAGATTAAGATACATCAGGTTTGACCAGCCAAGACCCCCTGAAAGGTCTCCAATGACACCATGGCCCAGATGATCCAACATCCAGAACAGTTTCAAGGCAACTGGCTCAAACAATACAGCCTCACAGACTACTCCATAACCCTAAAACTTTCTTTGTGTCCCCATAAGAATACAGCACCCTCATCCAGCAGGAAGTAGTATGAGAAGCTATGCCCAAATTTCCAAATATACCAAGATGGCTTTGGAGATGGAATTAGCTCACTCTTTCTCTAAACCCAAACATAATGCTTAAAAAAAAAAAAAAAAAAAAAAAAAAAAAAAGGTTGAAAGATTCTTGATTCTTGTGTCCCATATCAGAAGAGCCCTCTGGTGTGGGACAGAGAAAAACCAATATTTTTATTTAAATCAGGTTGATTATAAATACAATCTCTTTCTAAAGAATAAAAGGGGATAGTATAGATATGACTGAATGAAATGATAGATTAATGAACCTACTTTTAAAGAGCAACAACTTGTTTAGAAATGTTTTACATTCCTATGGATTTTAGTTTATTGATACAAGTTTACACTTAATTTTGTTATACTCTCTATATATTTCTACTCTCATTTGAGGTATTATGTTTATGTAACTCATTTAGAGTTGTAATGGATAATAAAAAATACAGATTAATAATTAGTCTTCTATGATAATCAAACTTATAGTCATGTTAAGTTTTCTAGGTATACATAAAATTCAATTAGGTAGGTAATTTTCAAACACTTCAAAGAATATGGCATTTAAAATGTTTTAAAAATTTAGACTTTCTGGACAGTGAGACATGTCTGCTCCTGGCAGCACCGATTTACTTCAGAGAGGAGGACGGGCATCAAAGACACTCTATATGGAGTTTATTTTCTTCTTGGCAAAAATAGCCAATTGAGCAAGAAACTGTTCTTGCCTGGAGTGTCTGACAAAATGATGTATCAACTGGACATGCAGGACCAGTAGGAAGGTGACCACTGAACTTTGCTTGGTGAATGGTCCTTCAGGTTCCTGCTTCACAGAGGAAACTGCCAGACATTCTACAGGACACAGAGAAAAGTGATTGAGAGATTCTGGGCCTGTAGGATGAATACAGATGCCCCAACTTTACAGAGGAAACTTAGATGACTGTCCAGGCTGCCAGCTGTCTCTGTCTACTCTGGCAAGACTCTCAAAAATTGCTTGCATCCTGTTGTGGGATGTTCTGTATGGCAAATGTGTTGCTCTGATTGGTCAATAAATAAAACACTGATTGGCCAGTGGCTAGGCAGGAAGTATAGGTGGGACTAACAGAGAGGAGAAAAGAAAGAACAGGAAGGCAGAAGGAGACACTTCCAGCCACTACAATGACAAAGAGAATGTGAAGATGCTGGTAAGCCACGAGCCATGTGACAATGTATAGATTTATGGAAATGGATTAATTTAACCTATAAGAACAGTTAGCAAGAAGCCTGCCACAGCCATACAGTTTGTAACCAATATAAGTCTCTGTGTTTACTTGGTCGGGTCTGAGCAGCTGTGGGACTGGCAAGTGAGAGAGATTTGTCCTGACTGTGGGCCAGGCAGGAAAACTCTAGCTACAGCATCCTTCTTCTGTTTCTCAGGTAATATTATATCCTTCTGAGGTCTTTGATGTAGCTGAAGACTAGATGGTTATAATTTCCTTAGTTATAATAAAAGATAAGTTAGATATGAAACCTTAGACTCACAAAAATAAGATAGATAGAATATCTTCTTTAATTTTGCCAAATACAAATAGACTAGATATTATAAATAGACTAGATATTGTAACTGTAATTCTTGCTTGACAATTTTTTTGTTATATGTAATTTTACTATGTTAAAGTTAAAACCTTCTAGGCAGAGGCGGCAGGCCACAGAGCCAGGCAGGCGGAGACGGTGGGCAGTGGCCAAGACACAGTTGTAATAAAGACCAGAAACTGAGAGTTACCACCAAAGAGTTAGTGAAAACAAGCTCTTAATCCCAACACCCAGGGAAGGAGCCGTCTCTGTGGGATGAGACCAGAAGAGATCTGAACACTCTGTCTGAAGCCAACCCAGGGCCCAGCTGCTGATCCTTCGAAACTTGGAGGTGTTGGTGAGACTACCCTGCTCAGCTGAAATCCATCCGGGAAAGGATTCAGAATACTACAGTTTGAAGTCTGAGGAAACAAGATCACCTGAGGAGTTGACGAATGAGCAAAACTTGATCTGAGAACACAAAAGAAGGCACCACCCAGCCACTGAACCAGATCACCAGAATCGTAAGTATACACTTCACTGACTGAGAACAGGTAAGCTCCCATCTCCAGATAGACAGATCAGGTCTCTAACCCCTAGGCCCTACCCATCAGAGTCCCAGCGACCAAACAGCTACCTTTCCCTGCTCCCCCACCAAACCCGCCCTCCCAAAAAAAAACAAAAACAAACCCCCTATGAACCTAACAACCACTGAAACCATAAGCTCACCCTACACCAACTGAGAACAACTGCTCCCAGAGACAGAACCCGCTAACACTAATTTGACTAAGCTGCTCCCGAAGAAACAGAGCCCAATAGCAACAATTTATCCAAGAACTCCTAGTGAACCAAGACTAAAAATTAAAACAAGAGAGGCACCTTCAGACACAGACATAGCCTGCACCAAGCAGAGGAAGAGATGAATAGACACCAGTGCAAAAATACAGGCAACAACATAAAGACCTATATGACAACATCAGAACCTAGTGATTCTACACCTGCAAGACCTGAACATACCAAAGCAGAAGAAACAGAAGAAATCAATCCTAAGAATGACTTTAAGAAGATGATAGAGGCCCTTAAAGAGGAAATGAAAATCTCCATTAAAGAGGAAATAAAAAATTCCCTTAAAGAGGAAATTAAAAATTCCCTTAAAGAGGAAATGAAAATCTCCATTAAAGAGAAAATAAAAAATTCTATTAAAGAGGAAATAAAAAATTCCCTTAAAGAAATGTAGGAAAAAACAAACAAAAAATTAAAAGAAATCAAAGAAAGCCAAGAAAAAGTAATTAAACAGATGAAAGAAACATTCCAAGATCTGAAAAATGAAATTGAGACAATAAAGAAAACACAAACTGAGGGAATGCTGGAAATAGAAATCCTGACTAAATGAACAGGAACTACAGAAACAAGCATAACCAACTGAATACAAGAAATGGAACAGAGAATCTCTGACACTGAAGACACAATAGAGAAAATAGATTTGTCAGTCAAAGAAAACACTAAAGACAAAAAAGTCATAACACAAAACATCCAAGAAATTTGGGACAACATGAAAAGACCAAACCTAAGAATAATAGGGATAGAAGAAGGAGAAGAATACCAACTCAAAGGCACAGAAAATATATTTAACAAAATCATAGAAGAAAACTTTCCTAACCTAAAGAAAGAAATACCTATGAAGATACAAGAAGCTTACATAACATCAAATAGACTGGATCCAAAAAAAATGTCCTCTCACTACATAATAATCAAAACACTAAACATTCAGAACAAAGAAAAAATATTAAGAGCCACAAAGGAAAAAGACCAAGTAACATATAAAGGCAAACCCATCAGAATAACACCAGACTTCTCAATAGAGACTATGAAAGCTAGAAGGTCCTGGACAAATGTTATGCAGACACTAAGAGATCACGGATGCCAACCCAGACTATTATACCCAGCAAAACTCTAAATCACCATAGGCGGAGTAAACAAAATATTTCATGATAAAACCAGATTTAATCAATACCTGTCCACAAACCCAGCCCTACAGAAAGCACTAGAAGGAAAAATCCAACCCAAAGAAACTAAACACACCCATGAAAACTCAGGCAATAGATAATCCCTCACCAACAAACACCAAAGAAGGACAACACAACAGGACCACAAAAAAAAAAAAAAATAACAGGAATTAACAATCACTGGTCATTAATATTCATCAATATCAATGGTCTCAACTCACCTATAAAAAGACACAGACCAACAGAATGGATAAGAAAACAGGATCCATCCATCTGCTGCATACAAGAAACACACCTTAACTTCAAAGACAGACACTACCTCAGAGTAACTGGCTGGGAAAAGGCTTTCCAAGCAAATGGATCTAAGAAACAAGCTTGTGTAGCTATCCTAATATCTAATAAAATAGACTTCAAACTAAAATCAATCAAAAGAGATCAGGATGGACATTACATATTTATCACAGGAAAAATCCACCAAGATGAAGTCTCGATTCTGAACATTTATGCCCCAAATACAAAGGCACCCACATTCATAAAAGAAACATTACTAAAACTTAAATCACACATCAAATCCCACACATTAGTAGTGAGAGATTTCAACACACCACTCTCACTAAAAGACAGATCTACCAGACTGAAACTTAACAAAGAAATAAAGGACCTAACAGATGTTATGACTCAAATGGACTTAATAGATATCTACAGAACATTCCATCCTAACATAAAAGAATATAACTTCTTCTCAGCACCCTATGGAACCTTCTCAAAAATCGACCACATACTTGATCACAAAACAAATCTCACCAGATACAAAAGAATTGGAATAACTTCCTGTATCTTATCGGACCACCATGCCTTAAAGTTAGACTTCAACAACAACAAAAATTATAGAAAGCCTACAATCTCATGGAAACTGAATAATGCCCACCTGAAACATCAATGAGTCGAGGAAGAAATAAAGAAAGAAATTAAAGACTTCCTAGAATTCAATGAAAATAAAAGTACAACATACCCAAACTTATGGGACACTATGAAAGTAGTGCTAAGAGGAAAATTCATGGCTCTAAATGCATACATAAAGAAGATGGAGAAATCCCATACCAATGAATTAACAGCACAACTGAAAGCTCTAGAACAAAAAGAAACAAACTCACCCAGGAGAAATAGATACCAGGAAATAATCAAATTGAGGGCTGAAATCAACAAAATAGAAACCAAGAGAACAATACAAAAAATCAATGAAACAAAGAGTTAGTTCTTTGAAAAAATCAACAAGATAGACAAACCCCTAGCCAAATTAACCAAAAGGCAAAGAAAGAGCACCCAAATTAAAAAAATCAGAAATGAAAAGGGAGACATAACAACAGACAATGAGGAAATCCAGAGAATCATCAGGTCATACTTCAAAAACCTGTACTCCACAAAAATGGAAAATTTGGAAGAAATGGACAATTTTCTGGATAGATACTACATATCAAAATTAAATCAAGACCAGATAAACCATTTAAATAGACCAATAACCCCTAAGGAAATAGAAACAGTCATCAAAAGTCTCCCAACCAAAAAAAGCCCAGGACCAGATGGTTTCAGTGCAGAATTCTACCAGACTTTCAAAGAAGAACTAATACCAATACTCTTCAAATTGTTCCACATGATAGAAACAGAAGGAACACTACTGAACTCTTTTTATGAGGCTACAGTTACCCTGATACCCAAACCACACAAAGATGCAACAAAGAAAGAGAATTACAGACCAATCTCCCTCTTGAACATTGATGCAAAAATACTCAACAAAATCTTGGCAAATCGAATCCAAGAATACATCAAAAAAATTATCCATCACAACCAAGTAGGTTTCATCCCAGGGATGCAAGGATGGTTCAACATACGAAAATCTGTCAATGTAATACACCATATAAACAAACTGAAAGAAAAAAAACCACATGATCATCTCATTGGATGCTGAAAAAGCCTTTGACAAAAATCCAACACCCCTTCATGATAAAGGTCTTAGAGAGATCAGGAATACAAGGAACATTCCTCAACATAATAAAGGCAATTTATAGCAAGCCAACAGCCAACATCAAATTAAACAGAGAGAAACTCAAAGCAATACCACTAAAATCAGGAACAAGACAAGGCTGCCCACTCTCCACATATTTATTCAATATAGTACTCAAAGTTCTAGCTAGATCAATAAGACAACAAAAGGAGATCAAAGGGATACAAATTGGAAAGGAAGAAGTCAAGCTTTCCCTATTTGCAGATGATATGATATTATATATAAGTGACCCCAAAAAATTCTACCAGGGAACTCCTACAGCTGATAAACTCCTTCAGTCAAGTGGCAGGATACAAGATCAACTCAAAAAAATCAGTATCCCTCCTATACACAAATGATAAAAGGGCTGAGAAAGAAATCAGAGAAACATCACCTTTTACAATAGCCACAAATAATATAAAATACCTTGGGATAACACTAACTAAACAAGTGAAGGACCTTTTTGATAAGAACTTTAAATCTCTTAAGAAAGAAATTGAAGAAGATCTCAGAAAATGGAAGGATCACCCATGCTCATGGATAGGTAGGATTAACATAGTAAAAATGGCAATCTTACCAAAAGCAATCTACAGATTCAATGTAATCCCCATCAAAATCCCAACACAATTCTTCACAATTTGGAAAGAAAAATACTCAAGTTCATATGGAAAAACAAAAGACCCAGGATAGCTAAAAGAATCCTGTATGATAAAGCAACCACTGGAGGCATCACCATCCCTGACCTCAAGCTCTACTATAGAGCTATAGTAACAAAAACAGCTTGGTACTGGTATAAAAACCAACATACAGACCAATGGAATAGAATTGAAAACCCTGACATTAATCCATGCACATATGAACACCTGATTTTTGACAAAGAAGCCAAAACTATACAATGGAAAAAAGAAAGTATCTTCAACAAATGGTGCTGGCATAACTGGATGTCAATATGTAAAAGATTACAAATAGATCCATATCTGTCACCATGCACAAAACTCAAGTCCAAGTGGATCAAAGACCTTAACATAAATCCAGTTACACTAAATTCAATAGAAGAGAAAGTAGGAAGTACTCTTGAACACATTGGCACCTGAGACCACTTCCTAAATATAACGCCAACCCCACAGACCCTGAGCACAACAATTAATAAATGGGACCTATTGAAACTTAGAAGCTTTTGCAGGGCAAAAAACATGGTCAATAAGACAAAAAGACAGCCTACAGAATGGAAAAAGATCATTACCAACCCCACATCTGACAGAGGATTGATCTCCACAGTATATAAAGAACTTAAGAAACTAGACATCAAAATACTGAACAATCAAATTAAAAAATAGGCTAAAGAACTAAACAGATAATTCACAAAACAAGAATCACAAATGGCTGAAAGACATTTAAAGAAATGCTCAACATCCTTAATCATCAGAGAAATGCAAATCAAAACGACTCTGAGATACCACCTTACGCCTGTCAGAATGGCTATGATCAAAAACACTAACGATAGTCAATGTTGGAGAGGATGTGGAGCAAAGGGAACACTCCTCCACTGTTGGTGGGAATGCAAGCTTATACAACCACTGTGGAAATCAGTATGGCGGCTTCTCAGAAAATTAGGAATCGAACTACATCAAGACCCAGCCATACCACTCTTGGGCATATACCCAAGGAATGCTGATTCATACCAGAAAGATACATGCTCAATTATGTTCATAGCAGCACTATTTGTAATAGCCAGACCTGGAAACAACCTAGATGCCCATCAACTGAAGAATGGATTAAGAAAATATGGTACAAATACACAATGGAGTAGCACTCAGCAGAAAAAAACAATGACAGCATGAAATTTGCAGGCAAATGGATGGAACTAGAAAAAAATCATCCTGAGTGAGGTAACCCAAACCCAGAAGGACAAACATGGTATGTACTCACTCATAAGTAGATTCTAGATATAAAGTAAAGAACAATCAGACTGCAACCCACAGAACCATGGAGCCTATATATATAGCATAGGGGACCCTAGGATGACTATGGCTTATAAAAAGTTTTGGTTTACTCAATTACTGAGCAAGCCTCAATAAAATATTTCACTATTAAGAACTTATACTGTATCAAGCTGATAATAGAAAAATAAATTAATTAATTTAAAAAATAAAAATAAAAAATAAAAGAAAAATTTGAACTATTAAAAAAAAACAAATATATTTTGCTAAAGTAAAAAGGGGGAACTAGAGACTCATCATTCCTCTCCACATTCTATTCTTTCCCTTGTTTTATATATTTTAAATTTTTTATCAGTGGATTCTGCTGGAGTATCTGCTGCAGATAAGCACTGGAGGGCTCCTGTTGCAAATCACCCTCTGGAGCAATGGAAGGATCTTTCTACTGGCACTTGGAGGAGACCCGATCTGGTGTTGGTGTGGGCCCGGGGTTTTGTTTATGTCTTTCCTCAGGACAATGAGGTTCCTCTTTGGATTCCTGAGTTCTGTGTGTGCCCTGTAGCTGCTGCTGAAGCCCAACATGGCAGAGACCTATTGGGCCTTCGTGAAAAACTCTCCCTTTCTGATGCCAATGGGGATTGAGAGCCCAATATGGCCAGCCTTGGCAAGCATTAACGTAAGCCTAGGAACTGTAGCCATGCAGTTGGACTCTACAGAAGGTAATGTATGGTAACTGCTTTTTCAAGTACATTTGAGAACGTGTCACCCAGACACCTTAGAGAATAAGGATAACCCTGAAGGTCACTGACCTCCATTTGTTAACAGTAGCATGCCAACTAAGCCTTTTCGTTTTCACAATCCTCTTCAAGCCACTCCTACTTTTCAGGAGTGGCTCTGTGCAACATTTATTGGCCTCTTGAAATTCATTTAGCCTCATCTGAAGATACCTTAAAATTTATGAGCCTGAATGTAGCCATTATGAGACCATTAGTTATGCTCCTTGTGAGCTGCCTGTTTTTTTCTTTATGTTTCTTAGTTGTTCTTTTACAGAGCTACCAGCTTAAGTCATGCTGGGATCAAGAAAAATGGGCCTTGGCAGTTTGTGTTCCTGGAGTTGTATCCATGCCAGTGGATGCCCACACGCTCCAGAAGAGAATTTGACATTGCTGTTGCTGTTGTTGCTGTTACAGCAGTGGTGGCCACTGCTGCTACTATTTCTGAAATTACCATTTCATAATTGGTTACTACAGCTAGCACAGTGGAGACCCTGGCAGCAAAAGTAGCTACCACAGTTAATTAATTTTTCATTCTATTGAGCATGATAAATTTAATTCAATACTTATATACATTTTGATTGGCTTTGAAAATTATAAATTTGGGCTGGAGAGATGGCTCAGAGGTTAAGAGCACCGACTGCTCTTCCAGAGGTCCTGAGTTCAATTCCCAGCACCCACATGGTGGCTCACAACCATCTGTAATGAGATCTGGCACCCTCTTACTGTGTACATAATAAATAAATAAAATCTTTTAAAAAAAAAAAAAAAAAAAAAAAAAAAAAAAAAAGAAAATTATAAATTTATAAACTCAAGTTCCATTTGCTTTTGGGATACCATCTTACAAGTACTCCAATTTGCAGTAAGGCTCATTAAAGAAGGGAATGGCTTAGTTGCCTTTAGCCTACTGGCTATGGGTGGGTTAGGATTTCTGTTGGTCTTTTCTGTGTCGAACACACAGATTGCAAGCCCAGCACCACCTTGAGATCTTTGGCAGCAGTTAACTCTGTAGCTCACACACGATTAAGCCTGTATGATAATGAGTATTCAAGGACGGGTAATTCCTGGGGGGTGCTCACCAACCTAAGACAGTACACCTGTGTGGCCTGGGCAGGCATCTCCATGATGGGTAAGGTGACCTGCTGACGTCCCACGCAACCTAAGTCAGAAGTTCATTTATTAGTAAAAGTAGGGTCCTGGCCCCCGTTTTGGGTAACTGTTGCCTTGCTTGCTGACCGTGACCTTGATATCCTCCCTATGCTAATTCCCTCCCAGGTTTCAACTTCCTGAATGTTTAAGGGAAGTTCCTTGTCTGTGTATCCTGCATAATGCGTGTTAACAGCTTAGATGCAAGATTGTAAAACATCGATAGTGAATTTCTGCCTTCTGGGGTTCTCCCACTGTGCTGTAAGCCTGTATTTAAGACCTCCTCCCAGCTGGGTGGTGGTGGTACACGCCTTTAATCCCAGCACTGGGAGGCAGAGGCAGGTGGATCTCTATGAGTTTGAGGCCAGCCTGGGCTACAGAGTGAGTTCCAGGAAAGGTGCAAATTTACACAGCGAAACCCTGTCTCGAAAAATAAATAAATAAATAAATAAATAAATAAATAAATAAATAAATAAATAAATAAATAGTTAAAACCTTCCTTTTTGAAAAAAAAAAAGAAAAGAAAAGGGGAAGTGCTGTGGATATCGCTCTGTATGCTGTGAATGTGTTGCTCTGGTTTGGTTGATAAATACAATGCTGATTGGCCAGTAGAGAGGCAGGAAGTATGGTATAGGCAGGAGAAGCAGAGAGGAGAATTCTGGGAACAGGAAGGCTGAGTCAGGAGTCGCCAGCCAGACACAGAGGAAGCAAGATGTGAAGGCAAAACTGGGGAAAGGTACCAAGCCATGTGGCTAAACATAAATAAGAATTGTGGGTTAATTTAAGATGTAAGATCTAGCTATCAAGAAGCCTGAGCCATTAGACCACACAGTTTTAATTAATATAAGCCTCTGTATGGTTATTTGAGTCCAAGCAGCTGGGGGCCTGGGCAGGACTGGAGAAAACTCCAGCTACAGGAATTGCAGACCAATTTCCCTTATTAACATAGATGCAAAAATACCCAAGAAAAATACTTGCAAACCCAATCCAAGAACACATCGAAAAGGTAATCTACCACAAACAATTAGGCTTCATTCTAGATAAGCAGGGATGGTTCAATATATGAAAATCAATGTAATCCATAATATCAGCAAACTGAAAGAAAAAAATCACATGATCATCTCATTAGATGCAGAAAAGGCCTTTGACAAAATCCAACTTCCCTTCATGATAAAATTCCTGGAGAAATTTAGGGGTAAAAAGGACATACCCAAACATAATAAAGGCAGTTTATAGAAAGCCCATAGCCAACATCATATTAAATGAAGAGAAACTCAATTCCACTAAAACCAGGAACAAGACAAGGCTATCTGTCCACTCTCTCCATATCTATTCACTATAGTACTTGAAATTTTGACTAGAGCAATGAGACAATTGAAGGAGATTAAGGAGATACAATTTGGAAAAGAAGAAGTCAAAGTATCTTCATTTGCAGATGATATGATGGTACACGTAAGTGACCCTGAAAATTCCACCAAGGAATTTCTACACTTGATGATCACTTTCAGCAAAGCAGATGGATACAAAATTAACTCACAAAAATAAATAGCCTTCCTATATACAAATGATAAACAGATAGATAAAGAAATCAGGGAAATAATATCTTTCACAATAGCCTCAAATAATATAAAGTATCTAGAGGTAACTCTAACCAAGCAAGAGAAAGAGTTGTATGATTAAAAACTTCAAGTCATTGAAGAAAGAAATTAAAGATATCACAAGATGGAAAGATCTCTTATGATCATGGATTGGTAGGATTAACATAATGAAAATTGCCATCCTACCAATAGCAATATACAGATTTAGTGCAATCCTCATCAAAATTCCAACACAATCCTTTACAGTCCTTGAAAGAATAATCTTCAACTTTGTATTGAAAAACAAAAAACCCAGGATAGATAAAACAGTCCTGAACAATAAAAGCACTGTCGGAGGTCTCACCATCCCCAATTTAAGTTGTAGTACAGAGCTATACTAATAAAAATAGCAGGTATTGACATAAAAACAGACATGTTGATAAGTGGAATTGAATTGAAGACCCAGACAGAAGTCCACACACCTATAGACACCTGATTTTTATACAAAGAAGCTAGAAACACACACTAGAAAAAAAGATAGAAACTTGTACAAATGGTGTTGGTAAAATTTGATGTCTGCCTGTTGAAGATGAAAATAGATCCAAACTCATTACCCTGCACAAAACTCAATTTCAGTTGGATCAATGACCTCAATATAAAACCAGATTCATTGAACCTGATAGAAAAAAAAGAAAGTAGGAAATAGTCTTGAACTATTTCCGTTGGCATAGGGAAAGGCTTTTTGAACTGAATCTGATAAACCAGGAATTAAGACCAACAATTACTAAAGAAGAGGGACTTCGTGGAACTAAAAACTTCTGCACAGCAAAGGACACTATAATCAAACAAAATGGCAGGCTACAGTATGGGGAAAAATCTTTGCCAATTATACATCTGATAGTGGCTTAATACCTACAACATCCAACAGAAGGCTAATATCCAAAATATATTTTAAAAAACTGAAAAAATGAACATCAAAAAATAAACAACTCAATTTAAGGAATGGGCTACAAATCTAAATAAAGAATTCTCAATAAATGAAAATCAAATTGCTAAGCAACACTTAAAGCAATGTTCACCATTCTTATTCAACTACTTTGAGATTTCATCTTACATCAATAGGAGTAGTCAAGTTCAATAAACAAATGATAATTCATGCTAGCTAGGAGTCAGAGTATGGGAAGCATTAATTCATTGATGATGGGAGTTAAAACTTGTACAGCCACTATGAAAATCATTGTGTCAGTTCCTTAGGAACCTGGAAATAGATCTACCTCAAGATCTAGCTATACAACTCTTAAACATATATCCAAAGGACACTACATCATACTACAGAGACTTGTTCAACCATGTTCATTGCTGTTATATTCATTATAGCTAGAAATTGGAAATGACCTAGATGTCTGTCAATGAATGACGGATTAAAAAAAATATGGTAGACTTACACAATGGTTATTACTTAGCCATTAAAGAAAATAAAATCATAAAACTTTTGGGTAAATGTGTGGAACTGGAAAAAATTACCCTGAGTGAGACAAATGAGATATGTATTCACTTATATGTGGACATTAGCTGTTAAGTGTTCAATAAGCAGGTTACTATCCATATAATCACAGATCTTGGGTATAGGTTAAGGGATTAGGTGGAGGGAGGGATCTCTCAATGAAGGAAAAATAGAATATATAGTTATGGATAGATGAGGGGTGACTGAAATGAGAGTATTAAATGGAGATAGTGAGAGAAGAGAAAGGAAAGAAAAGGAAAGGAAATAATATAATAGAAGCTTCTTAAAATATATACATATTTTGGCCAACAATTTAATTGAATATAACCCAGTCCCAGCACTTGAAGCTTCATTTGGTGACAAGAGATGGACAGTTGGGGCTCCATCTTTCTAATTATTTTAAGACTTCATTTGGATCTCCTTCATATATCTTAAGAAATTTTTATTGCACTAGGTTTCCCTACCACTGTAGCTAGAGTTTTCCTGCCTGGCCCACAGTCAGGACAAATCTCTCTCACCTGCCAGTCCCACAGCTGCTCAGACCCGACCAAGTAAACACAGAGACTTATATTGGTTACAAACTGTATGGCCATGGCAGGCTTCTTGCTAACTGTTCTTACAGCTTAAATTAATCCATTTCTATAAATCTATACCTTGCCACATGGCTTGTGGCTTTCCGGCATCTTCACATGCTATTTGTCATCGTGGCGGCTGGCAGTGTCTCCGACTCAGCCTTCCACTTCCCAGCTTTATTCTCCTCCTTGTCCCACCTATACTTCCTGCCTGGCCACTGGCCAATCAGTGATTTATTTACCAACCAATCAGAGCAACACATTTGCCATACAGAACATCCCACAGCATACCACCCCTCAAATACCCCTCAATTCTGTCTCTCCCCAAATTCCCTCCCTCAATCGCATCTCCCCTCTCCCTCTCCCTCCCACCTGATCCTCCCACTAAATCCCACTGCTCCCTGTTCTAGCCCACCCATTAAATCTGTTCATTTCCCCCTCCCAGGGAGAGCTATGTGTCTCCCACCCCCTATTCCCTATGCCTATGCCTAACCTCTCTGAATCTACAGATTATAGTTTGGTTATCATTTATTTAATGACAAATATCCACATATATGCAAATACATACCATATCTTTCAGGGTCTGGATTACCTCACACAGGATGATTTTTTTTTCTAGTTCTATTTGCCTGCAAATTTCATGATGCCATTTGTTAACAACTGAGTAATACTCCATTGTGTAAATTGTACCACATTTTCTTTATCCATTCTTCTGTTGAGGGACATATATGTTGTTTCTAATTTCTGACTATTATGAATAGAGCAGCAATCAATATGTCTGAGCAAATGTCCTTGAGGTAGGATGAAGCATCCTTTGGGTATATGACCAAGAGTGGTATAGCTGGATCTTGAGGTAGATTGATTCCCGTCTTTCTAAGGATGGGATTTTTCCATAGTGGCTGTACAAGACAAACCACTCTTAAGGGCAGGCCCCATGCCCAACAGTAGATGGTCAACACAAAACAAACTCATTGGCATCTTTGAAGGTTTTTTATCTTAGAGTGTTTTGAGTTTTATTTTGTTTTGTTTTTAATCTTACAGGTCCTTTCCATATATATTATGGCTTCTGGTTTTTGTTTTTGTGGGATTCCTATGTTATGACCACGTGTGTCCCTGAATCTATATGTGTTTCTTATGTTTTTTCTTTGGCTCTTGTTTGTTTGTTTATATTAATTTTATTATTATTCTTTAGATTCCTGTTTGTTTTATAACGATAGAAAAGATGTGGATTCAAATGTGAGAGGAGGTGGGAGAATCTCAGGGGAGTTGAGGGAGGGAAAATCACATTCAGAATACACTACATGAAAAAAAATCTATTTTCAATAAGGGGGAAAGAGAGTTCTGAGCCTGAAGATAGTGGGTGGATCCACCCATCAAGAAACTTGTCACTCACTACTGTAAATACTGGGAACTCTGTTGCAGTGTACTTGCTGTGCCCTCCAGCATGATGATTAATACTCAGGAGATCTTGAGAGTACAAAGATAGGTCATCCTCCTGTTCAGATCTCAGGGCTTGGCTGCTTCCCATATCCCATATTCCAAATAAGCATAAAGACACCACCAACTAGAATATCAGCCACCCTAGGGGGTACAATCTAAGAGTGTCAGGATAGCGAGCATACTCAGCTGACACCCTGTGAAGACAAGTGTGGCCTCTGGTGCACAAAGATGGCAAGCAACTGAAGTGAAAACAGTTGTAGTGATCACTAGATACTTTCCCAATACAAACTCCACAATGGTATAAACAGAGGAAAGACAACCATCCAAGAGTTCAACTGTCACCCCACCCCATGTGTATAAAGGTGAAGAAGTCCTCCTCAAAACTTCATCCTTTTTGATAACTTTTTTTTATTTCTTTAAACATTGATGCATTTGTTTTGCGTGGTGTATGTGTCTGTATGTATGTGTGGGGACATACATGTAGATGTTAAAGGACAACCCACCATGAACCATATACTCTAATCACAAAGATATATCCAACAGAACAAACCACACGCTGTTCTTTAGAAAAAGACAGTATACTTAAGTTACTGGCTAACCACCTGTGACTTAGAGACTATTAGCGCTAGCTTTAATACCAACTCACCACAAGTTAGAACACCTGAGCAGGGAGCCTTGCCTGAAGTGTTCAGATTGCCATGCTGGTGTAAGAAAACCCAGCCTGACTGTGCCTGGCACCTTCTGGTAACACCAAGAAAAAAAGAGCATAGTAGAAGAAAGAAGAAAGATCATCTTGGCTTCTTGTTGGCCATGGCCTTCCCTCTAGCCACTGAGTTAATGTGCACTGTTGCTGATGATAATTCCCTCACTGCTATCAGAACCAGCACATCCATGCTTTCATTGTGGACAAATGACTAGCTGTTTTTTTAGGAACTTTTCACGGTTTGGGCACAGTTTGAGGCTGCTAAAGCAATCAGCCTAGAGGACTGAGCAACTTCCAGGTAGTCAACCTCCCAAATGGGAGAGAGTCAGTGTGGGGCTCTCCCAACTGCTGAGGCACCCAGCCTCAAGACCAAGCAACTACAGGGTTCTCAGTTTCTCGGGTGTGACACAAATGATATTGCTTTTTAATGTAAATGAGAATAAACTCTTACATACTTTTTCCCCATTCCATTGGTTCTGTTCCTCTAGTGAACCCTTACAGTTCCCAGCTATGGGGAACGTGTTAGGATTCTGCCCTCACTCCAGCTACATCGCCACACATGCCCAGTTCAGCAGCTAAGCAAGGGGTCTTGTGTCTTATGTCATCAGTGTATGCTGGTGATTATATGCGCACAGTGTGGTCACGCAATCAGCACATGTGTGGCATAGCTCCGTAAGCCCACCTGCGAATGTTCACGAGAACCCTTAAAAAGCTGGACACAGACTACTCCCTTCTTCTCTGCTCTCTCCCCCCACCACCACTATCTTTTCTCTGTTCTCTCTCTGTGTTCTCTGCATGTGCTTCTTCCCCAGGCCTGGTTCTTTTGTGCCCCCCCCCCCAATAAAGCTCTGATACTAGGTTTTGTTGTGGCTCATGCCTCATGACCTTTCTGCATGGTAACCAGTGCTGCTTATCATTTTTAAAAACAACAGAATGCCTGATTTAAAAGATAAGTGTACAACGATGAGTTTCCTATTGACATGGCATCTAAGTTCACTCCAAAGGAGACTGAATACAATTCTTCCTCAGCTCAGGCAGAAGTACGTCAGCCTGTCTACAGAAGGGGGATCCAGCAGCAACGTTAGAGGTGGAATACAAGCTGAGCTCTAGATGACTCAAAGGAAACATTTCCTAGTCTAAATACACTTTTTAATTAGCTCCTCCAATAGCATCATGCAAATTGGCTAATTTGGGAATGATATGAGACCCTGTGTGCTTTAAAGAAAATCTGTTTGTTGATGTATTTATTTGCAACTGAGACTGTCTTATTGCTGGCAGGACAGAAATTATTAAAACAGACTCACCTGCTTATTTTAAGCATTTTTTTTTAATGAACACATATGAGTTGGCTTATCCCTAGAGCTTCAGGGGGAAGTATTAGCATTTTGAGTGATGGGAAATTGCCACTTAGCTGGGAAATAAATGAGCTTTAAATAGATCCCATTACTTTTTTACAGGGTTATTATTGTAAATGTTTCATCAGAGAAAAAATGCCCTTCTAGTTTATGATTGGAGTGTTAACCTCTAGCTGGCCCAGTTCTTCATGCCTACCACAGTGGGTTTTCATTATTATTACATTATTACACAGTGATTATTACATAAAATTAAAGTGTCCTTTCCATCCCACGTAACATTTCTAGTAAGTTTCCCATCTTGTTAGTTTGGTATGAAAAAAAAATGAATTGTTTATTTGCCCAAACTAAGGAACAACGGCTTCTTGGAGTTTTTGTCAATTTAATGTATTTTACTATCAACAAAGCTGTCCCAAATCTATAAAAACTTTATTTCCCAGCACTCAGAGAATTAAGGCAGAAGGATTGTGAGTTCAAGGCCAGCCTGATCTACATAATGAACTCCAGATCTGCCCCAGCTACATAGGAGGACCCTGTCCAAAAAATAAAAATAAAAATTGATTCCCCGTACTTTATTTTAAATGTTCATTTCTACACTAATTACTTATTTTAAATGTTCATTACTACATTAATTACACTAATTAAATAGTTTTTAAATAAACTTCATGGGTCACTTTGTATTTTTCTAAGTGTGATGTAAAACAGTCCTTCCTCCAGTTTGAGCATTCTCTTTATCAGAAAGTAAAGTTGAGCCGACTGCATCTACTCTGTACAGTCAACTACGGTTCCTAGGTAAGTTTGGAAATGCTAGGGTGCCCCCTACTGTTAGAAATAAGAAACACTTCTCTTTGGCCCTCCATTCAGAGAATTCTAAAAAAAGGATATTTAACCAAAGCTGATAAGTAATAATAAATTGCATATATGTGCACATAGAAGGAAGTAAGGACAGACAGAGGCAGGAAGGTGGGAGAGGAGGAAAGAAGGTACAATAAGAGTCTACAGTAAATCCACCTGTGAATAAAATGTTTGGGGGATGGGAGCTATTTTAATATTCAGCTAATCTAGAAATATATCTGTGAGTGGATTGCATATTACATGACAAAATGTGTGTACATGCATTTTCTAAAGGCATATTGTATTTCATCATAATTTAAACATATTATGAATCCTGGGTCCAGATATGTGTCTCTCTCTTCCCTTCTTCCTCCTTCTCTCCTTTGAGACTATCACTGTTTAATCAGAATACTTTCCCTTAATTCCCCCACACTTTTTGAGAAACTACAGTATTACAGATAATGGACTAGACTGGTCTAATTTATACTTCATCCTCAGGAAAACTCTACTATAGAGAGAAGAGGATCACTTACAGCTAGTTATATAACATGCAGAATGCTTGTTATCTTATGAAGGTACCGGAGGAAGTAAGTGAGTTCACAGAAAAAGCATATGATTTTCTTCTGGAAATACAGTGGCAAAATTAGATTTTGAACTACTACTTAAGAAATGGATAAAGGGGCTTGAGAGATGGCTCAGCATTTAAGAGCACTGGCTGCTCTTGCAGAGGACCTAGGTTCAGTTCCCACTACCCAAGTGGCAGTTCACAACTCTGTGTAACTCCAGTTCCAGGGGATCTGATGACCCTCTTCTGGATTCTTTGACACCAAACATACATGTAAACAAAACACTCATACATATAAAATAAATAATTTAAAAAGAGGTAGAGGCAGGAAGTTCAGAAGTTCAGATCATCCTTGGCTACATGATGAGTTCAAAGTCAGCCTGAACTGCCTGAAGTTAATTTTTAAAAACAAATATGCACACTCTACCAACCAAGCTACACCTCCAAGCATATTTGCCTTTTTTCAATCTTTAAAAATATTATTAATTGGGAGTCAAAGAGATGTCTCAGAGAGTAAAGGCACTAGATGCTAAGACTGGTGACTTGAGTTAAATCTCTAAGACCTACAATGGTGGAAAGAGAGAAATGATTCCAGAAAGTCACCTCTGACCTAAAGACAAGTATTCACACACACACACACACACACACACACACACACACACACACACACACACACAATGTAATACAATTTTTAAATAGGTTTTTAACAAACAGAAATAAATAATAAAATAAAAAGTTGATCTTAAAACCTAAAACAAGCTGAGCAGAAAAGCAGTGAGACCTGTCCAATTTATCTGAGTCAGCAACAGATATCTGTTAATAAAATAAGAATGACAGGGATGAAGGAGAGCCAAGAAGTCAGGGGCTATATTAGCAAATGGAGAAGACAGTGTACCTACAATGGATGATCCCTTCAGATTAACTTTTTTTTTTTTTTTTTTTTTTTTTTTTTTTTTTTTTTTTTTGGTTTTTCGATGAAGGGTTTCTCTGTGTAGCTTTGCACCTTTCCTGGAACTCACTCTGTAGACCAGGCTGGCCTACAAACTCACAGAGATCTGCCTGCCTCTGCCTCCCGAGTGCTGAGATTAAAGGCATGTGCCACCACCGCCTGGCTAACTTTTACTGAGATAAAACAATGCTGGGTATTTAACACAGCTTTCCACAAACATCAAAACAAACTTACACATTGATCAATAGTCAGTGTTATCTCCATTTTGAAAGGTCACACACAGCTTTTAAGGTTAAATGTCTTTTCAAGGTCATAAGCCCTGAGAGCAGCAGATTTATTATTCATATCCAATGCTCTTAGTTCACTCCCAGGAGGGGTCTGATTGGTGAACCAGAATTACTAATGTTCTGCATTTAGAATAAGTGAAGCATGGGGCTGGCAGAATTGCCATGCTGGAGACTATGATTGGCTGCAATTAAAATCAAGAACTCAGCACTATTTATCAGAATAAATAAAATTTGAAAAGGGTGTGCCATTGCAGCAAGTAGCAGAAAAAAAAAATAAATGATGAGTTAGGAACCATTGAAGGCATGAAGCTTGATTGAAATTGTGGTTCTCTGTTCTTTATTAATTCAAAGACAAGAAGCATGAGTTGGGAGATGTTCATATAATTCTCAATACTATATACCTTGTCACAGCCTAAGTCAGTATGCAACCATAAGCAAGTGTCTTACCATCAGTGGTCCAAGTGCTCTGAGCCTAATTTCCATCAGGCCATTGGCTTTTCAACCAAGCCCTGGCCAAATTTGGCTACGGTTCATGATAGCGAGGTTCACAAGATAAAGATTATTTCTTCAAGTTTGCATTTGCAAACATAAGACATCAGCAAAGAGCAAAGATACTAGACTTAACTAGAGGTAAGCTAAAGTGGTTCATTGATAGGACATTAATAAAGATACCCCAGTGAGAAATGGTGAGATTTCTAGCCAGATATCTGCCGGGCAACAACAAACAGGTCTTCAACAGACAGCAGGGGCTTCCAGGCACTGCCAGTGTGATAGATAAGGAAGACTCCATTCTGTGCTAGACATCCACTCTAAATTCCTAAAAGACAGGCTCCTAGCAATTCCGACTCCTTGCCCAATCCCCACAATATACAACAGTTATGAAATTGTTAACCACTTGCTGTGGTTTCTGTGAACTCTGCTTATTGCTATGTAAGGGAGAGTGAGGCAGATCCTCACACAGCTGTAAATTCCACAGGAATGGACTCATTGTAATCTGCCTTTAAAAGCTTTCTTCCTTTATAGCTGGACCTTAGCTCTAAATCTGACCATGGGAACTACAGTCAGCTTCAGCTTAAATAAAAATTCAGCTAATTATAATTTAAATAGTCTTTCCCAGTGGATTGGAACTCCCTAACACCAGCTACAGCTTAACTGTAAATTCCAGTTGAAACATTAGGTGTATCCCTATGCCTAGCAATAGCATCAGCTCATTGAAAGTTGCCAAGATTTAGTCAGACTCAACATAGCCTGACATGGGAGCATACTCATGAGACTGAGGCAGGAGGATCATGAATTTGAAGTCAGTCCAGGAAACATAGCAAGACAGTCAAGAAAGAAGGAAGGGATCCAGGCATGTGGTACACACCTGCAATTCCAAGAGACTAAAGCAAGAAGGTTAGACGTTCAAGGCCATCCTCACTACATTGCAAGTTCAAAGCCAGCCTGGGCTATTTAAACAAGTTCTCCAAAAAAGAAAAAAGACAACCAAAACAAAAAAAAAGAGGGAGGAAAGGAAGGAAGGAAGGAAGGAAGGAAAGAAAGAAGGAAGGAAGGAAGGAAGGAAATGAGGGAAGAAGGGAAGAGGATGGGAAGGTTTTGCTTCACTTTGTTGCATTTTGTTGAGACAGGATCTCTACACAGCCCAGATTGACCTTGGACTAACTTCTACTGTTTCAGTTGAAAAGAAAAAAACAGTCTGTGCTCAAATGGGATTGCTTTGGGCCATCCCTGAAGCAATCACAGTCATCTAAAGAAGTTCATGATACCCAGGCCCGGCTGACACCACAAGCCCAGATACGAACTAGAAAAGGTTGGCCTTAGCAAACCACATACACTAAAACCAAACAAACAAGAACTATGGTGCTTTTACAGGAGGAGAATGAACAAGTATGCTTAAATGCCCACTTCAAATAAGGATTATCTATCTGTTCACATTGTCTGCTCATAATATCTGGATTAGAGTTGATATGTTCAAAAAAGCAAAAACCCCAAGTGTCCTGTGTGATTCTGCCTCTATAGTGTAATAAATTGCAACAATTTAAAAGAGGTGTGAATTACGGGGGTGTGTGGGGGGTGTCAGTACTCAAGATTGAATTAGGGGCTTGAGTAAGCTGGGAAAGAAGATCTTCCCATCATATGGAGAGAAAGCTAGCCAGGAAATGAAAGTTAAGCAGAGAGGATGTCACTCTCTGTGACAATGCCATTGTATGAACAACACCTCCACCCCTACTTTTTATTTTGTATTTTGAGACAGGGCCTGGTAAATAAATCTCCTAGATTGGACTTGAACTCATGTTGTAGCTAAGGCAGACCCATAATCCTCTTGTTTTAACCTCCAAAGTAGCTGGAATTATGGGCCTGTGCCTCTGAACACCACTATATGAAAAAGAGTCTACAAAATAACTGACTTAATTCATAAACAGCACCAAGCTTAGCCAGGCATAGTGGTGCATGCCTTTAATCCCAGTAATTAGGAGGCAGAAACAGGCAGATCTCTATGAGTTCCAGGCCAGCCCGGTCTACCTAGTGAGTTCCAAACCACATGGTGAGACCCTGTCTCCAAAATGAGTTAAAAAGCTCAAAGATAAAAAAATTATTTCAAATTGATGGAAACCAAAGAGGTAAGCCACTAAATGCAGCATATAGTTGTAGATTGAATCTGCCCTAAATCAAGAGAAAAAAAATGTTACTATAACATTAGATGAATTTAAATAAACTTTGTAGATTAGATAACAATGACAGATTTAGTGGATATTCTTGGTTATCAACTTGACTACATTGGAAATGTTACATTTTAATACAAAATTGGATAGCACACCTGTGAGGGATTTTTTTTTTTCTTAATTTGAAGTAGGTATATCCTCTTCTAATCTGGACCTTTGAGGTAAGAAGACATATGACTTTAACCCAGATCTTGAGGCAGGAAGACACACCTTTAATCTTGGCCACACCTTCAGGATATGGAAGAAGGAAGTTTTTGCTCTTTGCCTGCTTGCCCTCACCTTGTTAGCAAATCCGTTCCTTCCCTGGCATTAGAGCCTAATTCTTCAGGATTCCAAGTGTAGACTGAAGACTAGCTGAGACATCCAGCCTCGTGGACTGGATTCTTGGACTTCCTATTCACAGCCAGCCATTGTTAGATTAGTTGGACTGCAGCCTGTAAGTCATTCTAATAAATCCCCTTTCTATATATAAAGAGAGATTCATTTTATAAATTTTGTTATTCTGAGAACCCTGACTAGTATACCAGAGTATTCCTGATTTTGGAGCTTCCACATTGATGGCTGAGGGTGTGGTCCTATAGTCTTTAGCCATCTAGGTGTTTAAAAGGTCCTGGGTTAGAGCTAGCACCTTGAAAAGGAGGGAAGAAGGGAAAGAGGGAAGCAGAGAGATAGGGCACCATTGTCCTGTTTTCTTGGTATCAAGAAGTGAAACACAATTGATGCAAATTGCTTTGACACAGCATGGACAGGTGGCTGGACAGATAAGCAATGACACATAAGTAGTTGGGTGGGTGGAAGCCATAGTATCCAGTGTTTTACTTAATAGAACAGTTTCACTACATCTGGTATCAAGCTACCAAGAAATCCAATACTGGAAAGAGAGACTAACATTCAACTTCTATGGACTGACTTTTGTGTGTGTGAGAACAGATTCCAGCACACCCCTGTGTGGTTACTGGTAGTACTGGTTACTACTTTTGTCCTAAAATTACTCCAAAATATTTTTTTCTGTTTTGTTTTTGAAACAGGATCTCACTGGGTGGCCCAGCTTGGGCAGGAGGTCACTGTGTTACCCAGGGTGGTCTTCAAGAGTGGCAAGACTCCAGACTACATCCACAGTCAGGAAGAAGAGGCAGGAAGATGCTGCTCACAGTCTAGTTGGGTTTTCCCTCTTTGGTTAAACTTTCTGAAATAGCCTGCTAGATACTGTGGGGTCATGCCCCACCGGGAACTTAGGTCACCTGTGAAGAGGTGGCCTAGAATGGAGGAAAGGTAAGTGCAAGCCGCTGACCTGTTCCCCAGCCTTCCTCTTCCCCGGAGACCATCAGACCCGGAGTCAAGTCAAGCAAGAACTCGTTTATGGTTAGGCAGTAAGCTTCTTTTATAGCAAAAACCTCAGAACCCTAGGAGGGAGTGAAGGAACCAACCAATCATTTTAAAGGTCACCCTATTTACAAATTGTTTGTGCACTGACATCATCTCCTGTTTTTAGTATCTTAGCATAAATAACTTGAGCTAACTTCCTTCCTCACCATTTGTCTCAAATCTCCATATGAATAACCCAAGCTAACTTCCTCTTAGCCATCCTTTGTATCTATTCTCTGCATAAAGAGCTTAAACTAACTTCCTCTAGCACCATTTGTATCTACTCTCGGTGAAAACAGCTTAAAGCTTAAGCTCTATTTGTCTAACTTTCTCTTGGCGCCCTCTTTGCAGCCCATGTATGCCTCACAGATTCCCCCTTTTTGTTTTTTAAATAAGGTGGGCTGTTTACCTGTTTGGCATTCCCACTGCTCCCCTGCCCCCCCCCCCCCGCCTCTCTCTTTTTTTTTTCAAGTCAAACCCAACTTTTATTGAGAACACAGAAAATCAGTTGACAGATCAGCCCTACTGTCCCTGAGTGATTTAGTTATGAAGCAAACACAGTATAGGTTTTTTAGTCCTAACACTAGTTTATGGTGATATTTTATTTGTACTGAAATGTGATTTTATTTGTATGTTAATAAATAAAGTTGCCTGGGGGTCAGAGCTAATAGCAAGCCATAGCAGAGCTGGGCGTTCGTGGCGCATGCCTTTAATCCCAGCACTTGGTAGGCAGAGCTAGGTAGATCCCTGTGTGGTCAAGGATACAGCCAGCACTGGAGACACACACTTTTAATCTCAATACCAACCATAGAAGATCTGAAGGTTTGTACAAACAGGCAGTGATGAGGCGGTCATGTGGTTGGGTTTACAACCAATGAGAAGGCAGAACAGAAAGTTTATATAAAAACAAACACCCAGGAAGTAGGTCTCTCTTGGCTGAAGAGGCTAGCTGCAGCAGACGGGTAAGGCTCTTAGCTCTGATCTCTTGGCTTTCTTCTTTGCATTGGTTCTGTGTTTCTTATTTAATAAGATGGTTGGTGACATCTACACTAGTTAAAAATTTTAGGGGATTTCTCTAAAAAGTCTCTTTTTACCAATATGGTGGGCAGGAGAAAAAGGCTTTTACTATCTGAAGTACTGACATGAAGGTCTACAGAGAGAAGAGTTAAGAAACCAGTTAAAGGTACAAAGAGAGAGTTATCCTTCCTTACCCCTACCAACAAAGACAGCTGATGATTTCCGAAAGGAGGCTGTTTTAGTAATATTAAGGAATTACTAGAATCAGTCCATCTTTGAGTCCAGTCCCATGGAGAATTGTCAGCCACACACCTCTGGAGAAGGTGGGCGCTGAGTCATCCTCATCATACATGGTCACCAGTGTCCATTATGCACTCAGCCTCCAGCACATACTTCTCCTGAAGTTCCTTATCAGGGACTAGGGGGGTCCAGCCCCTCGATAGTCCCCTCCCAGGGTCCGGGAAGAATCTACAACCAGCTGATAATTAATCTTTGATGAAAGGAAATGAATCTATGTACATGAAATTCCTTATTATTCTGTGTTAGTTACAAGCATATACTCTGCTCTCATTTTTTAGCTCCTTTCTTGCCCAATATCTCTACATTTATCTGTTGTCCCCTCTAGGTTCTATCTTAATTCCTTCATCTAGTTCTGTCCCTTCTAGGTTCTCATCCATCTAGTTCTTTCCCATATCAGCTCCTCTCCTATCTCCTTCTCTCTCATCTGGCTCTTCCTCATCTTGTTGTTCCCCATCTGGCTCTTCTTAATCTTCCATCTCGTTCCTCTAGTACTCTCTTCTAGACCTTCAATCTAGTTCTTCCCCATCTCAGTTTGTTCCTCTCAAGTTCTTACCCATCTAGTTCTTCCATTCTCTTTTCTCTTCTCCATCCTGTGCCCTGGAAGTCCCTGTATATAAAGGGAGGTTCCGAGCCAAATTGTGTAAAGCTATTACTTAACATCCACCTGACCTAGGCAGTGTCTCCTTGTGGAATTTACTTTAAGTCAGGAGATTTGCATGTGGGCTGTTATCACTGTTATCCTCCGAAGTTGGGTGCCCACCTGGGTGGTGTTTCCTGTAGTCCTCGAAAGTGGCTAAGGGAGATATCTGATTCCAGAGAAAGCCTTTCCTGAGGTTGTTCTCCAAATACCTGGAATGTGTATGTCCAGAGAGTGATCGGTCCACACTGTTAGCCCTTCTTAGGGAAAAGTCAGTTGGGAAAACTATGAGGGCACACATGATTTTCATAACAGAATACAGCTGATATATAACAAGCCAAATAACACCAAAAGCTCCTTGGAATTTGGCTTCCTCTGGAGGAAATCCTTGATCCATCCAGGCAGTGACTTTGTCATAACCAGCTAAGTTCTTATGATATATTCCTGCGGCCTGCAGCAGCTCCAGGGCCCAGTGAGTGCTGTCAATGTTGCAATGGAAGGGCAGACTCTCCCCTTCCAAGAACCTAGAGGTCCTGGGATTTGAGGGAGCTACATGCTGGGAAGCAGTCTTTGATGAAGGAGAACACATGGGCACAGCCTAGCCAATGACATCTGTCCTCCCACTGGGTTGCAGACCCCAGGAAGACCTGAAGGAAGATATGAGCAAGGGGAAGCTACCATTACAAATGCTGAGCTGTTCCCAGGAACTGTGGTCCAGGTTTTTGGTTGAGGTAGAAAAGGTCAGTGTCCTCATGGATGTAGATCCAAAGTGGAAAGATGCTGGCCCAAGTGAAAGCTGGGGACTTCTTCAGGAGCATAGAGCAGAGGTATGCCATCCGGCTGGTCCACATACAGCCTCTCTCAGTAAGCATCCATTGAGAAGTAGAGGTCCAGCGGGGCCTCGATCAACAGTGGCATCAGCAAAGACAGTTTTAGCCCCATCCCCAGGTGCTGGACATCGTCTTTGCCATTGGCTGTGCACGCGAGGGCTGTGGTGGAAGAGCAGGTGGGTCTTGGAGGTGGGGTACGGCCACACCAAAGGCCATCTCAGTATAGTCACCATTGTCCCCAGATTCCGAGGATATTGAGGAGCCAGTAGTGGGGTCCTGGGAAGTGGTAGTGGATACTGGAAGCAGGTGGTAGTTGTCCTGGGGTGGGTATCAGAGGCTGCTGCAGGGAAGATGGGGATGCCAAAGGATTTAGTGGCAGCGGTGGTGTGGGAATGAGACCTCCAGGCTGTAGCAGGAGCCAGGAAGAGCAGGATGACCATCAGCTGGAATACCACCATCTGATGTCACAATAGCACACACTTGCATCTCATGTAGTCAGGGCCACTCTTATCAGGAGGGTTTAGCTCCCGTAGTTTGTGTTGCTGAATCTCATATACAAGTGTGTAGAAGGCATCCTCCACATCCTGCTGGGTCCTGGCTGATGTTTCAATGTAAGGGATGCCATAGCTGCGGGCAAAGTCCTGGGCCCATGGAGACAACAGTATGAGCAGCCAGGTCACACTTGTTCCCCACCAGCACCATTGGCACATCATCCGAGTCCTTTATCCATTTGATGTGCTCCCTGTACTGATGGATGTCTTCAAAGGACTTGGTGTTGTTAATGGCAAACACACAGAGGAAACCCTCCCCTGTGCCAAGCATTGGTCCTGCACAGCACCACATTCCTCCCTACCATTGTGTCTAAGATATCCGGCAGACATGTCTCCACATCAATGACCATCTGTTTCTGATAGAAATCCTCTATGGTGGGGTCATATTCATCTACAAAACGATTCTGGATCAGCTGGATGGTCAGGGCACTCTTTCCCACACCTCCAGCACCCACCACCACAAGCCTGTATTCTGTCATCACTTTTGTAAGGACCGTCACTCCATGAGCTCCTGCCTCACAAGAGGCACGAAGGAGTGGCTGGGGAGCAGAAGGCCCTGATTGGGGCCCGATGCAGGTGTCTTTGTAGCCCCGAGGCCGGAGCATGATGGCCACAGGGTGCAGAATAACTGAATATGGGGGCTAATTCCCCATTTTGTTCTATTAAAACAAGAATATATTTAAGTTTAACAGATATTTATCAGAGGATATTTGGCTCTGGGGTTAACTCCCTGTGTTTGTAAAGGGAGTACCTTTAGGAAGAGTTGAATGCCTTGTAGGTATGGACTATTTTTTAAGGTCAGTATCCTAAATCCCAATGCCAGCTCGTCAGCTCAGCGGTTTCCCCTGGACAGAAATCCTGTGAGCCCAGAATGCCCCCTCATATGTTGTATGGGGCATTCCTGTCTCTCCAGTAATCCCTTGAGGGCAATCATGAGTGGGGAAATTAACTACATATTTTGTTGGACTCTATCTATGAACTCTGATAGGGGTTTGTTGGGTTTTTGTCTTCCCCCTGCTATGGGAGATTTGGTAGGCCCTTCATCTAATTTGTTGTAGGCTACCAGCCCTGTTTGTCTAACCTAATCTCGGTAAGGACCTTGCACGACCACCTGTTGGACTCCTGTAAAGTACCCTTCAGCTGTACCTGCTAGTACGCCATTGGTGATAGGGATAGGGGGGTTGGCCACCCAATTGGCCTCTACCCTGGTCTGGCATTCCTCCTTATCTTTAGCCTTCCAGGGGTACCACTTTAGAGGTCTATTAGGGCTGGGGGCCAAGTTTTCCCCTGACACATACCTCCCAGTGAGGGGCTGGTATAGAGGTCCATATCACGGAGATCTCTCCTTAATGCTATGTACAGTGTTTGAGCGGCCTCAACCCCGGGGTCCCAAGGTGGAAGGCCAGAATCCCTTGAGGTCCAGGGCTCAGGCGCAGTGATTTTTACTTTTGCTTTAACCTCTACCGTATATTTCTCTGTGCTCCTCGCCAAATTTGGCCCAATTATTTTTTTCTTTACTCTCAGAACTTTTCCAGTCCTTTTTGGCCCCTGGGTGGGGGGGGGGCTGTTTTCCTTTCTTCCTTTTCTAAACCTTGGGAAGAATTATTTTCCCTCTTTGACTCCTGAGAAGGGGATGGCAGAGAAACTGGGTGAAAAGCCACCTTAAGGGCTGTGATAGTGGGGTAGAAGCCCAGGGGTGGCAGTGTGCTGAAATGTTTCTCCCTTTCTCTTGCCAGACACATGCAGAGACATGTGTCCATGTAGTTCTGAATCTAAGCAGGCTGACAAGGAAAATCAACCATCACACCATCCCTGCCCCATTCTGCCCCATGGAATGTGTATCAAAGAGCCAGGGTATGAGCAAAGAGGTGGGTCAGTCCAGTCTGCCGCTGGTAACCTCCTGAAGTCTGCATCTGCCATGGGGCAGCCGTGTCCTTTTCAGACCATCAAGGACCATGTGTTTCTTTGTTCATAGGAAGGTATGAAGAGCCAGGTGCGGGAAAAACTAAGGCAGGGCAAGAGGTCTCAAGATGAGGCCAGTCCTGCTATATTAATGAGGCCCTGTGTCAAAACTTTAAAAAAAAATTAAGAAGATATTAAGCTAGTGGCCATTATGCAATCAATTGTTGGGTCTTGAGACTTTGCTCCCTACATCCTGTCCTTTCAATAAACTGCTTTTCTTAGATTCAATAGAGACCAACTTCACCCTAAGTAGGTGTCTTGTCATAACAGAGCATACAGTAGCAAAGCACCAGCAGCAAAATTGTATGAATTTGGCATTACAGACCAACCAAACTTTAGATGTATTGAAACGGTGGGGTTCTTAGGCCTGCTAAACATTATTAACTTTCAACATCATTCTAAGCTGTGAATATGGTGAGGTGGAAGGTTCTTATAGCATGTGTCAAGTTCTTAGATGTTTTAGAATTCACAATAAGATGAAGTCCACAAGATCTAACTTATCAGTCCTATACAGACACGTGAGTTATACCAGAGTGACTGCCAAGTTCTGACTTAACAGCAAAACCAGAACATTTTAGAGGAACACAGATTTAATGACTCTTTTGCTTAAAAGTGTGAGTTTCCAAAATATCACAAGACCGTTTTACACTTGACTCGGCCTGCATGCAGTAGCTCATCTAGAACATTCCTGATGGTCTCAACACAAACTTCTCCTCTGTGGTGTTTTTTTGATGCAAGATTCCATACATTTTCAAATTCTTCTTCAGAAAGCTTGACTCCAATGTTAGTTAATATATCTGAAATCTAGAAACAATGAATTTAAGGCCAGACAAAGATTTGTGATTTTAATTTTGTATTTTAAAAAATTAAGTAAGATAAAATTTATATTTTAAAAACTTTATAACATTTAATAAATGGACACTGATCCTCCCTCAAAGTATACATGTTCACATATGCATGTGTGCCTATGCACATAAAATGAGAAGGCATCCTGGCTCTGCCTCCCGAGTGCTGGGATTAAAGGCGTGTGCCACCACCGCCCGGCCTGGGCTACCAAGTGAGTTCCAGGAAAAGGCACAAAGCTACACAGAGAAACCCTGTCTTGAAAAACCAAAAAAAAAAAAAAAAAATGAGAAGGCATCAAAGTTCCAGTACTTTGTAGGCATGGGGGAGTGCATTCCTATAGCCCTAGCACTTGGGAGGCTGACATAGAAATGTTGAAGTTCGAAGCCAGCTTGGCCTACACAGTTAATTCCAGGTAAGCCTGTGCTACAGAGTAAGAACTTTTCACCTCTGAACTGTTTTGTTTTTTTTTTTAATTTTAAAAACAAAACAAGGCAGTGAAGGTGGTTCCACCAGTGAAGGTGCTTGCTGCCAAAATTGATGACCTAGGTGTGACCCCCCATTCCCACATTATGGAAGAAAAGAACCGATTCCCACAAGTTGTCCTCTGACATCCACACATACTCAGGCATACATGAAACACACACACAAAATATAAATAAATAAGTGCATGTTTTTAATTCAACCCCCAAAATAGGAATTAACTAGGTTTAAATGAAGAAAAACAGCTGGGTATGGTAATTTGTGCTTGTCTTCACAACACTCAGGAAGCAGAGGCAGGAAGGTGCTCTTGAAGGACTACTGGCCTATGTAGTGAGACCCTTTGGGAGAGGGGAAAGAATTATACAATACATCCAGAAAAAAATAAAAAGAAAAACTTAGCAACCTGTTACAACCTAAATGAATATCATTTATCAAGAATCCTATACTTCAGGATCCGTATACAAGCTATAATTCTGAAAAGTAAAATATGATAGTCATGGGCTGCAGCTAGGACTGGGCCTCAGTTGATAAGGCTCTTGTCTAACATGCACAAATCCCAGATTTGATCCCCAGCCCAACAAGTACCAGGAACATACCTATAATCTCAATGTTCAGGAAGTGGAGGCAGAAAGATCAGAAGTTCAAGACCAAGTCAGCTACATAGCTGATTTGGAGGCTAATAGGATGATGATGATGATGATGATGATAATGGTAATAATAATGATTATGATGTGAATTAACCTAGAAGCAATACCTGTAATACCTGTAATTCCTGCACTCAGTAGGACGAGGCAGGAGGATCATGATTTCAAGTCCACTCTGGGCTCATAGCAAAACCCAGTCTCAAAACAAAACAAATAAATATAACACTAGCCGGGCGGTGGTGGTGCACGCCTTTAATCCCAGCACTCGGGAGGCAGAGGCAGGTGGATCTCTGTGAGTTCAAGGCCAGCCTGGGCTACCAAGTGAGTTCCAGGAAAGGCGCAAAGCTACACAGAGAAACCTTGTCTCGAAAAACCAAAAAAAAAATTTATATATATATATATATATATATATATATATATATATATATATATATATATATATATATATATATATATCACTAGCCAAGTATGTTGGTTCATGCTTTGGGAAGCTGAGACTGAAAACCACCAAGAGTTGTAGGCCAGTCTGGGCTACAAAGTTAGTTCCAGACCAACCAAAGTCGGGGGTAAGAAGTAAAATACCATCTCAAATAAAAATAAAAGACACCAATAATAAAACTTGTCACAATAATAATAGTGATCACTGTTAAGTCAAAATTTCTGTCTTTGTATATTTGCATAGAATTGCAGTTTGGGGTGATTTCTGTACCTCTTCCTTTGATCTGGTCTTGAAGAAGTCTCTCTCAAACACACCTTTCTGAGCAAAGATGGAGGGATGCAGCAGGGAGTAAGCATTGCCTTCTTCACCATAATTATTTACATCACTGACACGACGAATCCTCGGAGCAGGAATGTCAGATCGAATGGTTGGAACACCATATATGGGGTAACCTAGGTCATCAATGAGGGAGAAAAAGACACCCTGAAACCCAGCTGTAGAGCAGTGGCCACCAGTCACACCTGACCACTGAACACTTGAAATGTAACTGACCTAAACCATTCTAGGCTTAAATGTAAAATCCAAAGACTATGTAAAAAGCAGAGTGTGGCCAAACACAGCAGGAAACACCTTGGCTGCAAAGACATGGGAAGATGAGGCAGGAGGGATAATGCCTGAGCCCCAAAGTCCAAGTACGGCTTAGGAAAGCTTTTAACATGATCATCAATCAGAGTCTTAATTTTATTAATATAGTCTTTTTTTAATGTGGGCCATCATGAACAGGTCAGTAAAATGTATCTGTGAGACCTCTGAGTGCTTATAGTACACAGCTAAACATAAGGCCCAAGGCCTTGAGAAATGTATAGTCTAATGAAGAAAGAGGCTAGGGACAGTGCAAGGACATACTAGGAACATTGCATTTCTAGGTGTGTTAATCACTTAACTTGACAAGGAATGAGACATGCTTACATATAGAAGGAACAGCTCCAACAATTGCATTGATCTCAGAAGAAGTTGTCTTATAGTGGTTAGCAACTTTGTCATTTGGTCTCAGGAGTACCCGGAGAGTCTCTTCTGAACTCCCTGGTTCTTTTGGGACAATATCTCCAGGCTGTATCAGAAGAGTTGGCTCAACTTCTCCCATGCTAGTCTCAGCAATGTTTTCACAGTCTGGTTTTCTACCTTGAAGCAAAACCAGACAGGGGACAAGAAAGTACAGGAAGATGTCATTTCTTGGTGCTTGCTGTTCTGCAACAAGCTGGATTATTTGGACCTCCAAGATGGCTCAGCAGGTAAAGGCATTTGCCACTTGCCACCAAGCCTGGCAGCCTAAGTTAGAGCCCCGGGGGCCCACATGGTGGAAGGAAGAAACTGACTCCCTCAAGCTGTTCTCTGAGCTTTACATGTGCACTGTGACATGTGCAGCCACATATATGCATACACACAAATATTAATAATAATAATAATAAATGTAATGTTTTTTTAAATATTAATGTCCTTTGTATCTGCTTTCTCACAGTGGAACTGAGCACCTGTGAAGCAGCCGCCAGCACAGATACTCCACTGTGGAACAGTAAATTCAGGCCATGTCAGGTGTGATCCCAATGTGACCTAGTGTCACTTTCTGTCACTCTGTTCACTTTATTCCAGGAAAACTTTATTCCAGTTGGAGAACTAAAAACAGAGAACACTTTAAATTTTTTTCTTCCTATACCAGAATAGCTCCAGAGCCTCATGGAGGCTAGACAAGTGGTCTGTGGCTGAACTGTCTCCTCAGCTCTCTCTTTATTAGAGCTTAGCCTCCTATTTAGCTTGAACTATACAGCTTTCCCTAAGACTGAGTCCTAAAGGGGGATGAAAGACATACTTGAGATTAAAAGTTTTACACATGAGCTGGGGAGATGGCTCAGTGGATAAGGCCCTTGTCACCAAGCCTGACAAGCTGAGTTCAATCTCTGGGACCCACATGGTGGAAAGAGAGACTTAACTGCTGCATGTTGTCCTGGGACCTCCACATATGTGCTGTGATACACATTGTAAGCAAGCGCACACACACACTATGTATTTTGTTTTTATAATTATGCTTTCTGACTGAACATGTATATGTACATGGCATGTGTGACTGGTACTGCTGGAGACCAGAAGAGGGCATCAGATGCCCTGGAACAGAGTTCCTGATGGTTATGAGCCACCACGTGGGTGCTGGGAAACAAACCTGGGTCCTCTGTACAAGCAACAGTTGCTCTATACCACTGAACTCTCCACCCCAATGTGAAAAAGTTAAAATGATAATCACACATATACTTGGATTGGGAGGGCAGAACATGCCCCATCCAGAGAAGGACAAGAACATACCATGAGCTGGGGGCCTGCATCTCTAAAGTAACTTCCTACAAGTTAGTGTACAAAAAAAAAAAAAAAAAAAAAAAAAAAACACCCAGGACTGTGAGTGACACCGAAGGAGCATGTGCAGCTATCATGCACCAGGCACTGGGTCCAATCTAAGCCCAAAAGGTAAAAAACGGTGAGGTAGTACTGCAACTGCAGACTGACTTTACAGTCACTTCAGAGAGCTAAGATCTCCCTTCAAAGGGCTAGCTATTCCACAGATACCACTGGAGGGCAGTGTGGTGTTTCCACAGCCACAGAAGCATTCTAGGGAAATCCATGAGAGGGTTGCAAACAAGAGCTCCAAGAGGACTGTTCCAGGAGATCTACAGTGGGGGCAGGTGTACCTTGAAAGCTCCAGAGGCTCTACCCCACCACACACACACACACACACACACACACACACACACACACCCTTAAAAGCAGAAAACTGAATGGTTTGAAAATGGTACATGCTTTCCCCTGTCCCCCAAAGCCAGCCTCTGATTTGGGGCTTCTAAGTGCTGTGGATATCGCTATATGTAAATAAACTCTGATTGGCCAATAGCCAGACAGGAAGTATAGGCGGGACTAACAGAGAAGAGAATTGAGGGAACAGGAAGGGAAGGGAGAGACTGCCTGGAGCCGCCGCCAGGACAAGGAAGATGTAAGGTACCAGTAAGCCATGAGCCATGTGGCAAAGTAAAGATTAATAGAAATGGGCTAAATATAAGAGTAAGAGCTAGACAATGACAGGCCTACGCTAATGGCCAAGCAGTTTAAATAATGTAAGACTTTGTGTGTTTATTTTATAAGTGGGCTCTGGGACTGGCGGGACTTGGTGGCGGGAGCTGGAGAAAAGTTCTCCAGCTACAAATGGCGCCCAACGTGGGGCAAGAGTTTCCACCTAAAAACTTAGAAAAAAAGATTCTAAAACGGACCTAAAACAGCTTCCTAATTGTCTCTCTCAAATAAGCGGCAGCTGCCGGTTTGAGCTACTGGCAGGTTCCTAGCGTGCGCTCTCGACCTGCAGTATGGTGGGAATGAGGCCTCTGCAAGTAGCACATTAAACTGTGTGGTGGATTTAGCCTTTGCTAGTACAAAACAAAAAAAGAGGTTTCTGGGCTACACGCTACTTTGGTAAAAGTGTAGACCCACTATTTCTGAGAGTTATGGCTCCCAGAGCTGGCGGAAAGCAGACCGCCGCCATGTTGGGAAGCTGAAGTGGGCGGAGCCAGCAGCCACTGCGCCGTTTCAGGCTTAGAAGGCTGCAGTTTAAAAGGAATAGGCTCAAGCTAATATAAAAAAATAAGCCACGTAAAGATGACTACCACACAGAGAATCTGGATTATGTTCTCTTTGATATTCGTAACTGCAGAAAAACATTTGATTGTAAAAGCTGTTGAATTATGCCAAAATGTATATTTTAAAGGTACCTTGACTTCAAAATTTGGATATAAGGATATGTTGCTTTGGAAAAGAGTCTCTGCTCTTGTTTCCACAGAAAGCCAGAGACTATGGATTTGTTCCAGATTAAGATACATCAGGTTTGACCAGCCAAGACCTCCTGAAAGGTCTCCAATGACACCATGGCCCAGATGATTCAACATCCAGAATGGTTTCAAGTCAACTGGCTCAGATATACAGCCTCACGGACTACTCCATGATCCTAAAATTTTCTTTCTGTCTCCATAAGATACAGCGTCCCCCTCCAGCAGGAAGTAGTAAGAGAAGCTACGCCCAAATTCCCAAATATACCAAGCTGGCTTTAGAGATGGAATTGGCTCACTCCCCCTCTAAACCCAGACATATTGCTCAAAAAAAAAAAATGGTTAAGAGATTCTTATGTCCCAAATCAGAAGAGCCCTCTGGTGTGGGACAGACAAAAACCAATATTTTTATTTAAAGCAGGTTGATTATAAATACAATCTCTTTCTAAAGAAAAAAAGGGGATAGTTTAGATATGATAGGATGAAAGGGTAGATTAATGAACCTACTTTTAAAGAGTAACAACTTGTTTAAAATGTTTTACATCGCTATAGATTTTAGTTTATTGATACAAGTTTAAACTTAATTTTGTTATACTGTATATATATTTCTATTCTTGTTTGAGGTATTATGTTTATGTAACTCATTTAAAATTATAATGGATAATTAAAAAATAGATTAATAATTAGTCATCTATGATAATCATATTTGTAGCCATGTTAGTTAAGTCTTTTAGGTATACATAGTTATATTTCAGATAGATAGGTAGTCTTCAAACACTTCAAAGACCTACAGAATATGGCATTTAAAATGTTTTAAAAATTTAGACTTTCTGGACAGTGAGACATGTCTGCTCCTGACAGCACCGATTTACTTCAGAGAGGAGGATGGGCATCGAAGACACTCCATACGGAGTTTATCTTCACCTTGACAAAAATAGCCATTTGGGCAAGAAACTGTTCTTGCCTGGACTGTCTGATCAACTGGACATGCAGGACCCATACAAAGGTGACCACTGAACTTTGCTTGACAAAATGGTCCTTCAGGTTCCTGCTTTGCAGAGAAAACTGCCAGACATTCTACAGGACACAGAGAAAAGTGAATAAGAGACTCTAGGCCTGTGGGCTGAAGACAGATGCCCCAACTTTACAAGAGAACTTTGAATGACTGTCCAGGCTGCCAGCTGTCTCTGTCTACCCTACAAGACTCCTAAAAGTTGCTTATATCCTTCTCCATTTCTCAGGTAGTAGTATATCCTTCTGAGGTCTTTGATATGGTTAAAGACTAGATACTTACAATTTTCCTTAGTTATAATAAAAGATAAGTTAGATATAAAACCTTAAACTCACAAATATAAGATAGATAGGATCTCTTCTTTAATATTGTATCTATAATTCTTGCTTGATAATTGTTTTGTTATATGTAATTTTACTATGTTAAAGTTAAAACCTTCCTTTTTAAAAAAAGAAGAAAAGGGGAAGTGCTGTGGATATCGCTATATGTAAATAAACTCTGATTGGCCAATAGCCAGACAGGAAGTATAGGCGGGACTAACAGAGAAGAGAATTGAGGGAACAGGAAGGGAAGGGAGAGACTGCCTGGAGCCGCCGCCAGGACAAGGAAGATGTAAGGTACCAGTAAGCCATGAGCCACGTAGCAAAGTAAAGATTAATAGAAATGGGCTAAATATAAGAGTAAGAGCTAGACAATGACAGGCCTACGCTAATGGCCAAGCAGTTTAAATAATGTAAGACTTTGTGTGTTTATTTTATAAGTGGGCTCTGGGACTGGCGGGACTTGGTGGCGGGAGCTGGAGAAAAGTTCTCCAGCTACACCAGCCCTGAGACAGATGTGGTGTAAGAAATGCATCACAAGGCTGGGAATAGTAACACAGACATATAATCCCAGCACTAGGGCAGCTGAGACAGGGGGATGATAAATTCTTAAGACAGCCTGGAATAAATAGAACAAGAAAAAGTCAAAGAAACAAAGGGTAAGGTGGTGGTGGCACATGCCTTAAATCTTTGCAGAGGCAAACAAATCTGAATTCGAGGCTAGCCTGCTCTATTGAGTGAGTTCTAGGACAGCCAGAACTACACAGAGAAACCTTGTCTGACAAAAAAGAAAAAGAAGAAGAAGAAAATGAGGAGGAAGGAAAAGAAAGGAGAGGAGAGAAGAGAAAAGAAAAGAAGAGAGGAAAGGAGGGAAGAGAGAAGGAAATTTCCTGGTAAAACATTTCTAAACTCCTGAACCAACCGGCCACCAGACCAGCTTAAGTTTGTGCCATAAAAATAAGAAAAGAAAATCCTTGAGAACTCCACTTGACAGCAGAAAAGTGGAAGCAGAATGACCAGTGCCAACCTTGGCTTAAACTCTCTCCTACCACCCCACCACTGCCCCAACCCACCCCCAGAGCGGACTCCATTAAAAACACGGTTCCTGGTAACACAGGCTGTGATCCCGTAGCACTCTGAGGCTGAGGCAGGAGTACTAGGAGTTTAGGGTTGAGACTGAACAACACAGTCAGACCTGGTCTCAAAGAAAAAGGAGAAGAAAAGAGAAGGGGAGGAAAGGAGGAAGGGAAGGAGAGAGGGCTGACCAAAACCCAGGAATAAGTTGGGCATAGTGGAGCATACCTGTAATTCCACCAATGGGGAAGCTAAGCAGGATCCAGCCTGGACCACCAAATGCTTCCCTGACTCAGAAAACAAAAATGAGACCAAACGTGACAAAACATGTCTATAATCCAAGAATTCAGGAGATGAGGCAAGGGATTGAAATGCAAAAAAAAAAAAAAAAAAGTAATAAAATAAATAAAGAAACTATTTTAAGAACATTCCTCTACTTTCTTTTAAGCATCATGAGTTGTACCAAGAAAGGGAAAAATGCCAGATGTGGTGGCTCACATCTATAATCCTAGCACTTAAGAATCAGAGTCAAGAGGGTTGCCACATGTATGTGGCCAGTCTGAGTTATATAGTGAGAATTTGTCTCAAAAAAGGGGGAGGGGTGCAGAGAAATGGCTCAGTCACTGGGTAAAAGTGCTTACCTCCAGGCCAGAAATCTGGAGTTCGATTGCTAGGACCCACATGAGGGAAAGAGAGTTAACTCCCACAAGCTGTCCACGGACTTCTATAACCACGTATAGTACACACATGAATACACATAAATAAAACAAAAATATAATGGGCAATATCAAAAAAAGATGAAGAAGAAGCAAGGAAATAATATTGCCCCCTATTTATTTCTGAAGAGACAGAAACAACTTTGTTTAGTGGAATGTGGATGTGTTAGCACTATATAACCCAGGCTGTGTGTCCTCTTGACTCTGCTTCTTAAGTGAGATTTTTGTCTCAAAAAAGGGGGGCGGGGTAAAAGTGCTTGCCTCCAGGCCAGAAGTTGTCCACTGACTTCCATATCCATGTATAGTACACACATGCACACACATAAATTGAAAAACAAAGTCCCTCTGCATGCTCAGTGGGTGAAGAGAATATTGTCCCAGACAGAGGGTTCGCATCACCAAGAAGAACAAAATTTTGTTTCTTTTTCTTTTTAGTTTAGTCTTACAGAATGACATGCCAACCCAAGAATAAAAGTGGAAATAACATATCATTACTTTGTAGAAGAGAGACATTCCACGGGGGAAATAAAAAATGTCAGTAACCTTTTAAAAAGTTAATCCCAGCAACCAGGTGCTGAAAGTGGAAGCCAAGGTCGTATTGTTATAGACTTAAAAAAAAGCAGGGGGTGGCTGGAGAGATGGCTCAGGGGTTAAGAGTGCATACTACTCTTACAGGGGGCCTGAGTTCACTTCCCACTACCACATCAGGTAACTCGTCTGCCTGTACCTCTGGTTCCAGAGGATCTGACACCCTCATAGGGATCCCACGGGTACTTGCACACATACCCCGATGAACACATAAATGTATACACATTATTTAAAACAAAAATTCCAAATTTATACAAGAAAGGAAGGAAGGAGGGAGGGAAGGAAGCATATGTGTGGTATTCCAGCACTCAGGTGGTGGCAGTAGAAAAATTGGGAGGTCTGAATTGCCTCAACTATGCAGAAGTTTAAAACCAACCTGGGCCACAGGACACCTTGCCTCAAAAGATACAGAGGGGGCAGGGGAAGGAGAAAGAGCTGAAAACAGAAAAGATAATAGGAATATTTTCAAATATTTGATGAAAAAAGATTAATTCTATTCATAAGCCAGGCATGACAGAACATACCAACAACTCCTATAACACAGGAGACTGAATTCTAAGCCAGCAGGGACAATACAGTAAGACCGTGTTACAAAACATAAATAAGTAATCAAGAAGTGGGGGGGGGGGGAGATGCATACCTGTGATCCCAGCACTTGGGAACCACAGATAGGAAGGTCACTAGAGAGTTCATGAGCTGCCCTGTTCTAGAACTGATAGATAAATACATGCATACATATACACATTTGCATACATATATACTTTAGTGATACAGAAAGATAACATATAAACATGAAAATATTTTAATCAAAGATAACAATCACCAGGCCTGGAAGCACAGACCTCTAATCCCAGATACTCAGGATGAAACAGAAAGAATACAAATTCAAGACCTACCTGAGTTGCTTAGAGAGAGTCTAGGCAAGTTAGTGACAGTCTCTCTCAAAGTAAAAAGTAAAAAGAGGACTTGGGATTAACTCAGTGCAGAGTGCTTGCTTACTGTGTAGCTTTAGTTTCCAGTACCACAAAAATTAAAGTTAAGACTACAAATTTCTGTGGAAATTTGTTTTGTTTTTGTTTGACTTGTTTGGGGGATGTTTTTTAGACAGGGTCTCTATATAGCTCAGATCAGCCTCAAACTCACAATCTTCCTGCCTCTACTTCCTCAGTGTTGGAATAACAATTGTGTACCACCATGCTTAACTTTTTGTGCAAAAATTATTTTTTATGTTATTGTATGTGTATGAGTGCCTTGCCTGCATGTCTGTCTGTACACCATATGCATGCCCAGTGCCTATGGAGACCAGAAAAAGGTGTCACATGCACTAGAACTGAAGTTACTAACAGTCGTAAGCCCGTACATGCTGGGAATTTAGCTCAGGTCTTCTGTAAGAGCAGCCATTATTCTTAACCACTAAGCCATCTCTCCAGCCCTATGTAAAATTTTAAAAATCAAATATTCTTATGTCAAATTCTATTTCAATATTAACTTTTCTTGAATGTGGTGAAGTAACTAAAATGGGGTTTTCAAAATCCTTCATAAGGAGTTATTAAATTTTGAGATTCTAAATACTTTACTTTTAATTTTTAAATACATAGTCCTAATATCAGATGATACAAAACCATACATTGAAAAGTGAGTCTCTGGTTGGGAAAAGAGGGGTTAGTGAGAGCAAGAGGGAGACAAGAAAGGGTAATCCATGAACATCATTAAATACATATATTCATGTATGGAATGTCATAAAGAAACCCATTATTATTTATAACTAATATATGCTAATTAAAAAACTTTTTGAAAAAGTAAGTCTCCTCTGCAGCCATAAGTAAGCCAATCAGGTTCCTCTCCTCATGGCTCCAATGTGCAGAGTAAGAACTATGTGACTGAAGCCCTGTTCAGGGCCAAGTTTGCCTTCCCTGGCCACCGAAGATGCACATCTCCGAGAAGTGGGGCTTCACCAAGTGCGATACAGTTGAATTTGAAGACACAGCTGAGAAGTAATTGATCTCCCAGGCTGAGGAAGCAAACATATCCCCAGTTGCTGCCCATGGACAAGTGGCTAGTCTGCGCTCACAAGGGCTGCCACTGTGCTTAATGTCCCATCCCAACCGTCATGATCACTAACAAATCTTATACCTAACTTTTTAAAAAGGCAAGTCTCATTGTTGCCCTGCCCCTCAGCCTCACATTTCCATCTTCCTGAGTGTTCTCACATTCTTTCCTTCCCTTTCATATACATCCTCCAATGAACAAACACGTATGTATACCGTCCTAGCTCCCTTTAGGTTGCTGTGATAAATACCATGACCAGAAACAACTTGGGGAAGTAAAGGGTTTATTTGGCTTACACCAGGCCTCAGTCCACCACTGAGGGAAGTCAGGGCATGAACTGAAGCAGGAACAGAACCAGAAACTATGGAGGAACACTGTTTACTGGTTTCTCTTGCTCATGCTCAGATATCTTTTTTTAAAAATGTATTTATTATTTTTATTTATGTAATTCTGTGTGAGGCTGCATGAGTTTGTGTGCACCATATTCATGCAAGTGCCTGTGGAAGCTAGAGGGCAGTGAGTTCCCTGGAGCTGTGAGCCATCTGATGTGGATGCTGGGAACTGAATCTCAATTGGCTGGGAATTGGCCCCTCTTTAAGAGCAGTAAACATTCTTAACCACTGAGGCATCTCTCCAGCCCCTCAGATAGCTTATACGGCCCAGACTGACCTACCTAGGGATGGACTGAGTCCTCCCTCAGTGGGCTGGGCCCTCTTACACAAATCATCAATCAAGACAATCTCTCACAGAATCTGTCTGATCTGGGCAATCAGATGACTCTGGGCTATGTCAAATTGACCGTTGAAGCTAACTAGGACACATAATATTAATGTTGGTTGAGATCCTACAAACTATGAAAATATAAAAATCTACTTAAGAATTCAGCAAGCTTTCAAGAAATACCTTTAATAATGACCCTCTTCTCATACTCTCTGAGAGGTACTTTGTCTTTCCAGTTAAGGAAATTGGCAAATTCCAGATAGTTAATCAGGCCATCCTGATCCACGTCACAGTAGTCAAACAGCTGGTCCAGGAGCATCTTGTCTAGATGCAGGTTTGCCTGGTCACAAGTTTCATATAGTTCTTCTCTGTCGATCATCCCATTTCCTTTCTGTCAACCAGTAAACAAAAGAGGACAAGATGAGTGTGGTCTCTAATAAAAAAGTTCGAGGCCAGCCTGGACTACCAAGTGAGTTCCAGGAAAGGCGCAAAGCTACACAGAGAAACCCTGTCTCGAAAAACCAAAAAAAAAAAAAAAAGAATGGCTCTAGCACACATGCTCAGCAAATTCCAACCTCCACTAAGGAATCAAATATTATATATGTAAAGCAAGAGTTATCCTCATTGAGTCAACCTGATAGACACACTTTATAGTTAGAGATTCTAGTATAAGCAGAATATCATTAAGAATCTTTTTTTTATTGGTCCTGGAGATTTAATCCAGGCCCTTGCACATAGTCAAACAAATGTGAGCTGTGCTCACAGCCCCACTTATTTTAATCACGTTTTTTCTTTTATTTTCTTCTTGTTATTACTTATTTATTTTAGTGCTTTACTGTTGTTTTGAGGCAAGGTCTCATGTAGTCCAGTCCAGCTTTAAGATCAACTGTGTAGCTGAGAATGGCCTTGAATTCTGGTCCTTTTACCTCTGCCTCCCAAGTGCTGGGATGACAGGCTTGTTCTCACACACCCTGCTTAATCATACCTTTTAAACCAAACTATTTGCATTGGAATGTAGTTGGCATAATCATAAAACATGCTTGGCATTTCACTTGAGCAATGTTTTGCCTGTCTGACAGCTCATTACAATTTTTCAAGCTGACAGAGTTTTTAACACCTTCAGTTTCTCACTGGGGCCATAAATGGTCCTCAACATCATTGCTTACTAACAAGGAAAATAGAGATAAGATTACAAAGTAAAGTGCAGGGAGGCCTGGTTTTGTTCAAGGCCAGCCTGGTCTACAGAGCAAGATCCATGACAGGCACCAAAACTACAGAGAAACCCTGTCTCAGAAAAACCAGAAAAAAAAATCCAAGATATATATATATACTTAAGAAATTACATAGTACATAAACTCATTAAGGACCAGGAGAAAGAGAACATTTATTAAGGTTTTGTAAGGACTTTTAAGGTTTGTTTTGTTTTTCACTCAGCCTTATTCATATCTTAATTAAAGCACCATGCAGTGACATGGTTTATATTCATGCTGCCCTGGATTCTTTTATAATATTTATTGCAAACTTGTAGTTGTCTCTATTAACTTTATGTTATGTCAATAATGTACACAAATTTCTTAAAATTTTTGCTTATTTGATTTTGAATAAAAGCTAAATTCATAATTTAAAATGATTGTGATACTATGTATCAGCACACATCACATGTACTGATATCAAACTCATTCAAAAACGGTTTGTAGGTCCAGCAAAGAGCTCAGTGGGTAAGGGCACTCACACTAGACCTGATGACCTGAGTTCAATCCCTGGATCCTACAAGAATAATAATCTTTTTAAATCCACTTAAAATTGTCCCTAAACTGCCTAGAAAACCAGGTACAATGAGGCACAAAAAGGAGTAGGGGAAAATCAAAGCAAAGTGAGAATGAAAAAAATTCAAATGCCCGCAAAGTTGACACTGAAACTATTCAATGGGCTCTGAGCTTCCTGGAAAACAGGGGGTGGGAAATGTACATTCAAAGAACTTGGGGTGCAACTCAGAGCATGCCATGTGTTTAGCATGTGAACAGTCCTAAGTTCAATCCCCAGCACCCAAAACTAAATGAATAAATTTACAGTAGTTTAAAAATTAGTTGATCTTGGCCTTGAGGTGCAGCCCAATTGATATGGTGCTTGGGTAGCATAAACAAAGCCAGTAGCTAAATCCCCAGTACCACATAAACCAGATGTGGTGGCACAGGTCTTTAATTCTGGCATTTGGGAGGTAGAAGCAGAAATAGAAAGTTCATTCCTATCCTGTGCTACAACACGGGTTCAGGGCCTGCCTGGACTATGAGAGACCCTGTCTCAAAAAAAAAAATTACTTTTTAACTGATCTTGCAGCCTTTGGATGGATACCACCCCCTGCTATCTTAGTCAATGGCATTCTATGAATGAATTAGATGTAGACTGAAGTTTCTATAGACTAGACACCAAAACTTAGGTATAAGACTATCCAGTGTCCCCCAGAGACCCACAGAGATACACTTGCCCTTGTCAGAACACTGAGATTTACTCAGTTCTGCCTATGTATAGAACAAAAGTCATCATTGACCATGCTTAAAACCACACAGTCACAGATGTGCTTAAACTAAACTTCACTTACAAGGACAAATCATGAGCTGGCTCTGACCCTTAGACCATAGTTTGCTGACCCACCATTTGCACCAGTCTGCTGGCATTTATCCATACGTCATAAACCCCCTCATTTTGTGAGACTACTGGCCTTGTCATAGTGCCTGAAAGCCAACAGCAAAGTGTCGAAGTGTTGGTAATTAAATTTCTTCAAGTGGTGGCGAGCAGCTGCAATCAAGGCTCGCTGGCGGTCTTTCCCACGAAGATATTCACCTGGGCGTCTGTAATGGATGAGATCACCAACTCCTATTGAAGAAAGAAGTTGTCTTGCATGTGAATTTAAAATATGGCCATAGCGTTTTCAGAGAGAAAGAGACAGAGGCAGAGAGAGACAAAGGCAGAGAAACCTAGCAATCTCTAAGAATGAAAAAACAAAAATCAGTCATATCTAATGCTGGCACTTCCCACCACTATTTTGGTTTTGTAGACAAGGTCTCCTATAACTCAGGCTGGCCTCATTGAACTCATGGGATTCCTCTCAGTCTCCTAAGTGCTGGGATTACAGGTGTCACACCACACTCACTCATTCTGATACTATTATACAGAATGCTTCTGTGTATAAAAAAGTACATAAACCAATCCACTCTTAAAAGTTAACGTTTCTGTTTGTTTGTTTGTTTGTTTGTTTTAATGAGGGTGTAGTGCATGCACAGGTGTATGCAGGTATGCACATTCATGAAAGTGCATGCAAGAGGCCATAGAAGAACTTCAGGTGTCTTCCTGTATCATTTTCCATGAGCCAAGGTCTCTTAGTGTCTGGCAGCTCACATTTCAGGACAGCAGTCTGTTGTTCGAATCTAGATGGTCTTTCAATAGAGAACCTGGAGCCAGATATTGGGGTAAAAGCTGAAAGATCAGAGAAGCAGAGCAAGCCATAGCCACCAACTCTACGAATCCTCTATGAAATCCTCCGAGTCCTCACCCAAAAGGGTCTCAGCTGAACTACTTTAGCTCCTATTTCCTCATGCCTTATATACCTTTCTCTGTCCTGCCATCACTTCCTGGGATTAAAGGCATACATGCTTCCCAGTACTGGGATTAAGTGTGTGTGCCACCACAGCCTGGCTCAGTTTCCATTGTGGCCTTGAACTCACAGAGATCCAGATAGATCTCTGCCTCCTGAGTGATAGGATTAAGTGTGTGTGCCACCACTGTCTGGCCTCTATCTAGTGGCTGGCTCTGTCCTCTGATCCTCAAGCAAGCTTTATTAGGGTATACAATATATCACCACAGCTATCAGTAAACTCCTAGAACCTACCTATCTCTGACCCTCAGTGCTGGAGTTACAAGTGTGTAGAGCCATTCCTGGCTTTTTACATAGGTGCTGAGGATTCTAATTCAGGTCCTCAGCTTACACAGAAAGCATTCTTACTGCTGAGCCATCTCCCCACCCACAAGTCTCTGCTCAGGAAAACATCTACTAGGCATTGTGGATTGTGCCTGTAATCCCAGCACTAAGAAGGCTGAATGAAAAAGTCACTAGTTCAAAGCTACACACTGAATTTCAAGCTAGTCTTAGTTATATAGTAAGACTAGGGTCTCAGAATACAAAAAAAAGAAAGAAAGAAAGAAAATCAATCTAACCCAATCTGATAATAAACACTAGTGTACTTCTTCCCCTTTGAAGTATGTCACTTATGTTTCAGTGTCAAGGACTCCACCAAGGACCACAGTATGCTAGGCAAGTACTCTACTGTTAAGCTTTAGCTCCAGGCTTTTCTGTTCTTTTTTTTTTCCTTTTTTATTTTTTTATCTTTTCAAAAAAATTATTTAAAAACTATTAAAAAAAGAAATTATTTCTTTCCTTTTACATACCAACACCTGTTCCCTCTTCCTCCCCTCTCCCACTCCCGCCCACCTCCCCTCACCTTACCCCCATCCCCTCCTCATAGAGGGTAAGGCCTCCCTTGGGTAGTCAACACAGGCTGGTATACCAAGTTGGGGCCAGACCTAGGCCCTCCCCGCTGCATCAGGCTGAGTAAGGCATCGCACCACAGGAAATGGGTTCTAAATGCCAGTTCTTGTACCCGGGATAAGTCCTGGTCCCATTGCCAGGGGACCCACAAACACATCAAGTCATGCAACTTTTACCCACATTCAGAGGGCCTAGTGCGGTCCCATGCAGGCTCCCAAGCTGTCAGTCCAGAGTCCATGAGCTCTCACTAGCTTGGGTCAGCTATCTCTGTGATTTTTCCCATCGTGATCCTGACTCCCCTTGCTCCTGTAATCCTTCCTCCCTCTCTTCAACTGAACTCCAGAATCTTGGCCAAGTGCTTGGCTGTGGGTCTCTGTATCTGCTTCCATCAGTCACTGGATGTAGGTTCTTTATTATTTATAAAACAAAAACTGCCTTAGTCAAGAGTGGAGCACACACCTACCTTGTCCTGGCCAATGTTTTGTCAACTTGACATAAGCTAGTTATCTGAAAATAGGAAACATCCTGAGAAAATGCTTCCCTCAGACTGACCTGTGGGGCACTTTCTTGGTGATTGATGTGGGAAGGCCCAGCCCACTGTGGGTGGTGCCATCCCTGGGCTGATTGTCCTGTGCTGTATAAGGCTGAGCAAGCCTTGGGGAGGAAGCCAATAAGAAGTGTTCCTCTCTGGAGTCTGCTTCAGTTTCTGTTTTCAGAGTTCCTGGCCTGGCTTTCCTCAGTGGTGGAGTGTAAAACGTAAGCTGAAATAAACCCTTTCTTTCCCAAGTTGCTTTTTCGGTCATGCTGTTTATCACAGCAATAGAAAGCAAACTAATATATACCTGAGGCCAGCCCGGGCTATGCAGTGAAACTGAACAAAAACCAAAACTCCGCATATTTGGCACAGTTCTGTAATCCCAGTCCGTGGAAGGCTGTGGCAGGAGAATCAGATTAAGGTCCTTTTTTCCTGTATAGCAAGTTGGAGGCCAGCCATAACAAACCATTTTTATTTTAATTTTTTAAAACAAACTAGAAAAAAGACCTCCTAACAAAAGACTTCTGCCATCTATAGATTGATTGATGCTTTGCTGGCTGGCTGCCTGATGAGGGTGGTTCTAAGTTATGTGGTGGCACACCAGAGTGCTTATGATCGCTCTCATTCTCGCTCATTTTTGAGTTACGATTTCTCTTGGCTAAGGATTTACTTAGAGTAGGCAATTTGCTCACATTGCAAAAAGCCCTGAGTTCAATCCCATACTGAGGAATGTTTTTTAGACATGCCCTCTTACTCTATTGGCTAGGATATTCTCAAACTTGAAGCAATCATCCAGCCTCAATCTCTGAAATGCTGGGATTACAGAATAAACCACTATGCCTGACTAGGGTGCATTACAGTTTAAACACGTTTGTGTTTAAAGCTGGATCCCATGGATAAACAAATGTGTTACTGTGTATAGTGGTGCCTCCCTGAATCCCAGGATTTGGGAGGAATAGATAAGACATAGTAAGTTAGAGACCAGCCTGATGTAGTGCCTCAAATATCACAAAACAGTTTCTGATTCTGTAAATTTATAGTGTGGCCTAAAATCTGCACTTTTTCTTATTTATTTTTAATATTTTATGCATATTAATATTTTCCCTGCATGTGTGTCTAGTACCCATAGAGGCCAGAAGAGGGCATTGCATCTACTGGAAGTGAAGTTATAAATAGTTGTGAGCCACCGTGTGAGTGCTGGGAATTGAACCCCAGTCCTCTAGAAAATCAGCAAGTACTCTTAACCATTGACCCATCTCTGCAGCCTTCATTTCTTTATTTAATGTACTTACTGAGCAAGAGCAATGGCTGAGTGGTTAAGGGCACGTACTGCTCTTCCAGAGGACAAGATTTCAATTCCCAGCACCTACATCAGATGGCTCACAACCATCTGTAACTCTAACTCCAGGGAATCTAACTCCTCTGACCTCCAGGGGACCTGCACACACATGTACATATACTTACTTATTTATGTATAGGGGGGATTGGGGACATGTGCACAGGTATGAACACTCACAGGCTCACAAATGCACCATGGCACTCATGAAGAGGTCAAAGGGCAACTCTTGGGAGTTAGATCTCTCCTTCCACCAACCATATGGGTCCCAGGTACCAAACTCAGATTGTCAGGTTTGGCACTGAGCCATCTTGCCAGCCTAGATTTTGCATTTTTAAGAAGCAGAAAGAGACCTCCATATCATGATGTAAGTACAACATTGAAATTAAATAAAAAGCTGCCTTATCTCACTCAGTTTGCTTAATACATTTATATTTATTTTCTAAGTAAAAGTCCACTTACAGTATTCATGATAAGGCCTTTAAACTATTAGTTCAAACATGACATGAAAAAAAATCTTTCTTATATATCATTACTGCTATAAAGCTTTAATGTTTTAATATCAGAAGTTTGGAGGAGTTGGAGACATAGCTTAGTGGTAGAGTGCTGTGTCTAGCACGCACTAGGTCTTGAGTTCAACTTCCAGCACTACAGAAAAAAAGTACATATGTATGTGTATGTGTACATATGTATCTACATTCATAGTGAATGTGACACATAGCTTTCTAGGGATGTTTTTCAACAATTTATTTAGTATGCATCCATGGGCATCATGCTGGGCAATAACAAGACCCCAGCACCTGCAGCCCTTTAGAGGGTTTGGGGGGAAAGCGATTATTTCAGATATTTCAACACAGGCTAAAAGCATGAGATTAAGAGAAAAAGAGACTCTCCAGAAAGAAAGTCACACCCAGGGCCTGAGTGTGGGCTTCTCTAAGAAAGCCACTCCTTTAATGGGGATATGTTTATTTGTCAAGAAGAAAATTCACATATTTACCATATTCCTCAGGCTGGAGGCAAGCTCCAAATGTGTGGCCTGGGGCGACGTTCATAGTTTCTGCAATGCTATAGGAGAAAACAGACTCCTTAGTTAAAATTGCCACCATCTGAAGCTGAAAGCTATATATGTTCACCTTAGGCCCTTAACAACCTACAAACTTTCCTACAGACACACTGTGAAAAATCACAGGGAAGGCACCAGAGTCTGGTGTCCATTTGTATTAACAATGGCTGATGGTTTTCCCTGCAGACCATGAGAGAGAGAGAGAGAGAGGATTCAAAACAAATATGGCCAAAATATTTTTTTGATATCCCAGAAATAAAGCTTTACACAGAATTCTCTCTCCCTCTTCTCCAATCTTCTGGTAGCCCAAATGCTGTAGTCAGTGACAGTACTCCATTGATAAACAACAGGGGAATAATTTTCTTATTCAATTAAGAACAATTTAGTAAAAAGCAAACCAACATATGGTTTTTCAATGTAGCCCAGGTTGGCCTCCAAATCAATAATATAGCTAAGGGTGACCTTGAGCTCCTGGTTCTCCTGCCTCTGTTCTCCAGTACTAAGATCGCAGGTGTGTGCCACCAAGCCCACCCAGAACACCACAGGACCATTCAACATGGAACAAAGACCGCTGACAAGGCCTCAAGCTCAAACTCACGGGTCTAAAACTCTTCCAAGTTTGTGTTGAAACTTTTCCTTGAAGTCATCAACTCTTTTGGATACAATTTTAGCTCCTCGTTCCCTACAAAATGAGAAAATTGTCAGGTATCTTTATTATTAAAATGTAATCGAATGCAAAATATTCACATATTAAAAAGTATCATATTACTGTGCCTACAATGAACAAGTCTCAAAAGACATTTCCGTGTTAAACACTACATTTATTGATACTTCAATCACATACTCTATAATAAAAATATATTTGGTAGATGGCAGACAGAATGTTCTATGTATAAAGTGGGGGTATGAACTATCCAAGGTATGGCTGAGGGGAAGGTTTTTATAGTAGATATGAGAGAGAGTTCAGCCAGAGGCATCTGGAAAAGTCCAGAACAGGGAGAGAAAGTAGTGGACTGAACATGACCCACAGATTGAACAGGTCCATGAGAAGAAAGAGAGGAGTGGGGAGTGAGAGAGGAAGAGAAAAGCAAAGGAAACGGGGTCAAGAGAGAGGAGGCCAAGAAAGCACATGGCCAAAATGGCACAGTTATATAGAAATCCAAATGTGGGGCAAGGGAAGCCCATGAGCTGGAGAAGTTTAGGGTAGGGGACTGGTGAGAAGAGCTGAGAGGAGACACAGGTACTGAGTCAGCCAGGAGGCCCTAAAACACTTTGGTATGCTAATAGGTACCACAGTTAGCCATTTGTCCCTTCTTGTTTTGGACCTGACAATCTTGGAGATTTAGCTCAGTGGAAGAACACTTGCCTAGCATGCATGAGGCTCAGTTCAATCCTCAATACAAGAAGCGGGGCGAAGTGGCATAAACAAGCACAAGGAAACACTTTGGCAAAAAAACATAAAAATGTTTTTTAGGCAGGACAGAAAGGCAGATAATATGGAACATATAATATGGGGAAAGGTGCTCCCTATAGCATCCAAATTCCTTTTATGTAGAGATATCTGAAATAAGAATGTTAAAAGAATAGTGAACCACACTTCAGGTCTAACCATATACAGCCTTACTCCTATCCCAGTTGTAAAGTGCTTATTTCAAAGAATGTCACTAAGAAAACTATAAATGTTTACCTAAAAGTATATCTTGGAGGCAAGCTCACCTTAGGATACCCACATATATCGTACCCACGCTTAACAAATGTTTAAAAAAAAAGCACATTTGCTTCCTTGAACACCCTTATCTCCCAAGCTTCTACTTTGTCTGCTGTTGTCCTACTCAATGTCCCCTCAGTCCCTGACCTCATTTACTGAAGGAAAAGGAAGAGAGAGAAACAGTTCCTTAGCAACTCTTTGAGGCAGAACTTCAGAAGCCACCAAGTCACATATACAAATATTGTAAAGAGACTTGAGCAAGATTCTTCCCTGAGAAGGCCACACCCACACCTGGGTGAGTACTGCCTTCCTTTCCTATGAGCCTTTCTCGTAAATCCACCCTTGTATTTATGTTAAAGTATCTTCTTAGGGGCTACAGAGGTAGCTCAGAGGATGAAAACAAGAGGATATGAGTTCAGATTCCAAACAGACACATAAAGAAGCTGGGGCTATAAGTGCCTTCAATGAACACTGGACAGGGGTTGGGGAGGCAGATACCACGAGCTCCCTCTGGCCAGCCAGTCTGCCAAAAATAGTAAGCTTCCATTTCAGTGAAAGACACTGTCTTGGAGGAATAAGGTGGAGAATGACAGGGAAGATACCTGACAATGTCTTCCTCTGACCTCCACATGCACTTGGACAGTTTTACACACACACTACACATGTACATGCACACACACACACACACACACACACACACCACAGACAACATACATAAATACCACAATTTTTAAAAATGTTTTAATCTCTCATAATAAGCTCAAATTCTTCTCTGTGGCAATGTCAAGAATGCCAGCTTCACTCAGAAAAGAACTCCTCAGGCTGACATGTGTGTCTGTGTGGAGCTGCGTCCCTCCCATTCCCACCATGCCCTTTTATCTCCATCTAAGAATCAGTAATAAAGAGGCACCCCACACAGCGTTTAAAAATATGGGAAGCAGGGCTGGAGAGATGACTCCGGGTTAAGAATATGCGTTGCTCTTGCAGAGGACCCAGGTTCAGTTTCCAGAAGCCACATGGGGGCTCACAACTGTCTGTAACTCCAGTTCCCAGGGATCTAAAGCCTTCTTCTGCTCTCTGTGGACACACATGGTACACAGGCATACATATAGGCAAAACACCCATATACATATAAACTAATGCTAATAAAACACATTTTTTAATTGTGGAAGCTAGAGCAGTGGAGCACCTATGGTCAGTCAGGAGGCTATGGCAGGGGACTGTGTCAACCCAAGAGACAGGAGCACAGCCTGTCTCCCTAAGAAAAAGGAAGCAGAAAATATGTGCATTTATATCACACTCACATTTGTTGAGGGCTGGGGAAATAGCTCAGCTGTTCAAGAACTTGCTGCACAAACTAGAAGCTGGAGCTCAGGTGCTCAGAATGCACATGCTAGCATACCTATACTAGTTTCTGAAGGGAGACACAGGATCCAGGATCCCTAAAGCCAGCTAGCTAGGAAAACTAGCTGTCAGTGAGCACAGGATTTGACTGAGCTACTCAGCTTCAAAAAATAAGGACAAAGAGTGATCAAAGAACATTACCAACACCATCCTGAGGCCTCCACATATGCACACACATATATGTGCCTCCTCACACATGAACATGTGCCACACACACATATACAGGAAAAGAAAGAGGAAAAAACTCTCTCTGTGTGTGTGTGTCTGTGTGTGTGTGTGTGTGTGTGTGTCTGTGTGTGTAAGGATATATAACTCAGTGGTTCATGAAACATTATAGTCTCATTAGTTATAATAGAAAAAAATCCAAATATTCAGTCAGGTGATTACAAAAAGCCTTGCATGCATTTTAGGCTCTGGTTATGAAGACTACTAAGTAACGATTCATAGTAACTTCTGAGTAAGGCTACAAAGTGGGGTGGCAGTCTGGAGACAACTATGCAATACTCTGCCTGGGGAGCCATGCTAGAAATTAAATGTTAATGATGGTCAAAGTAAATTGACAGGATTATGGCTTTTATTGTGTTGATTTTCTGTAGTATGACTTTGTTACTTCTATGATCATTATCAAATAAGTAAAATTACAGCACTATTAATTAATGACATTATAAATTCCCCCATTGAACACAGAGCCTTACAGTTCCTCTGCTTTTAATAGCATTTCCTGATCAAATTTTGAGCTGAATTTCTAAAGAAGAATAAATCTGTGGAGAAATAAAAGGAGAAATATAACATAACCCATCTCTTATTCCTGCCCAAGTAAAAGAGACAGATCTGATGAGAGGACCAGAAACCATAAAGAGATGGCCACAGCCTCCAGGCCAATAGGCCCACGCAGGGTTAGGCCCAGCTGCTGAAACCACCCTGCCAAGGTTCTAGCCTATCACCAGGACTTCCCCAGCTGCGTGAACTTAGACAAATGATTAGCTTCAAAGTATTCATCTGGGACTTAAGTACTCCAACCTTATGATGTTCAAGATGGGATTAATAATTATAATTAATAATAAAGAGAATGTTAACAGACTTTGCCTTCGTAGCTGAGAACTGTTATTATAGGAACCACACTGCCAGAAGAGTAGGTGGCGGGACACCCAGCTGCATACTCCCTAAAATGGCAGAAAGCAGAGTAAAGTCAGGTCTTCCCTGACACCCGGGAAAGCAGGCCGAGTGCATTGCCCTCCTATGGATGCTTTAACAAGTTACCACAAACAGCTTCAAACAACCAAACTGTTCTCTAACAGCTCTGTAGGCAGCTGTCAGTCAGGAGGTTAGCATGCTCATATTTCCTCCAAAGGGGAAACCATTCCTTGCTCTTTCCTATGGCTGTTGGCTGCTGGTATTGCTGATTGGTGTCTTTGGTCAGAGCTATGTCCCTCCAGCCTCGGCCTACATCTATCTTCAGAATACCTTCTTTTCTGAATGTCTCTTCAGCTTCCAGTCTCCCTCTAAACAACAACAGCCTCCTCCTCTTCCTCCTCCTCCTTCCTCTTCTCTTTTCTCCTTATTTTTGGATGGGAAAGTATGATGGCTAATCTTATTTGTCAACTTAACTGAATCTAGAATTTACTACAACACAAACTGATGACACTCCTATCTCCTGTGAGTGACTTTTTTTCATCAGATTAGTTGAAGCAGGAAGGCTCACCCTAAATCTGGGCCATACCTTCTGGTAGCAGCCCATGCAAAAGGACATAGAAGAAGGAAACTGATTTTTGTCTGCTTACCCTCACTCTTGCTAGCAAGATCATCTGTTCTGTTGCTGCTGTATTCCTTCACTGGGATTAGAACCAACATCTTTGGGATTCCAATGTAGACTGAAGATCAGCATCTCTCCAGAAATCCTCCAGGACTCCAGCACCAGATTGGGACCTCTGAACAACTATCTGATTCTCAGTTTCCCAGGCACAATACAGCCATTGTTTGACTACCCAAACCACATCCTGTAAGCCAATCTAATAAACCCCTAATAAATTCATATTGAAAATTCCAACTAATATAAGCAGTGTGATAGATAGGTTTATGTCAACTTGACACAAGCTATATAGCCCTCTCGGGAGGGGAGCCTCAATCAAGAAAATGTTTCCATAAGATCAGGCTGTAGACAAGCCTGTGTAGATCACTTTCTTAATTAGTGATTGGTTGGGGAGGCCCCAGCCCATGGTGGGTGGACCTATCCCTGAGATGGTGGTCCTGGGTTGCATAAGAAAGCAGGCTGAGCTAACCATGGGAAGCAAGCCAGTAAGTAGCACCCCTCCATGGTGTCTGCATCAGCTCCTGCCTCCAGGTTTCTGCCTAGATTGAGTTCCTGCCTTGGACCTTGATTTCCCTCACTGGACTATGACTCTGTATATGTAAGCCAAATAAACCCTTTTCTCCCAAAGTTGCTTTTGTTCATTGGTACCAGAAGTGCGGTGTTACTGTGACAGACCTCACCATGTATTTTTGGAGGGATTATGAAAGGACTTTGGAACTTTGACCTAGAAAGGCCACTGAGTATTCAAATCTTAGTGATCTGTTCCGTGAGAGCTTGGAAGACAAAAATGTTAAGAGCAATGAAGATAATAAAGGCCTGGCTTGTGAAGTTTCAGGGGGAAATTTAAGAGTCCCTAAATGGCCGGGCAGTGGTGGCACATGCCTTTAATCCCAGCACTCGGGAGGCAGGGGCAGGAGGATCTCTGTGAGTTCGAGGCCGGCCTAGTCTACAAAGCGAGTTCCAGGAAAGGCACAAAGCTGCACAGAGAAACCCTGTCTCGAAAAACCAAGAGAGAGAGAGAGAGAGAGAGAGAGAGAGAGAGAGAGAGAGAGAGAGAGAGAGAGAGACCCTAAATGACTCTATCAGGATCATTTGCTATTTTGAGTTAAGAATCTTTGATTCTGGTTAGCTAAGGCTGAAGAATCAGCTGTGATTAACAAGATACCAGAGCCACTGAAGTAAAACCTTTGCTTTACTGGGACTATTGATGCTGTTCAACTAGAGCTGAGAAATTGGTGGTGATTAAGAAGAGACCAGCATCACTGAGGTGAAATTTTCTGGGAAGTGTTTCCTCAGAGACAGCACACAGAAGCTGTGTTCCAGAGGCGGTCAAGGTTGTATCTTATGCTGCCAGCCAAACTTGGTTTTGAGTCTCCCAGGTGGTACTAGTTTTGAAGGCATGAAGGGATCATGGAGAGAAATTGAGGCTTGGCCCTGTTAGAAGCCAAGAGAGGCCATTGGTGAAGGTGCAGATGAAATAGCAATGGAAGCCCCAGGATTGAAGAGGTTATGAGGAAGGTTGAAATTTTGCACCAAGAAGAAAGCCCACCAGAAGCTACTGGTGAATATGAAACCCAGTTGCAGCAGAAGATGCCAGTATTGAGATGCCAATACCATGGAATGACCACCAAGAACAGCAGTAGCCATGGACTGCCGTGACCTGGAACCTAGAAGACAGTGTGTGCTGCAAAGAGTAGAGCCGAAGAAGTAACCCAAGCCCTTTGCAGAAGCCCAGGAGATTGTGTGTGAATCCCATATACTAGACACTGAGTGATGCATACTGTTGGAGTTTGGTTTTACTTTGATCTGATTGTGAATGTGCCCTGGTTCTTCCCTCTTGAAGTAAAAAGGTATTTGACTTATTTTTTTATTTTATTTATTTAATTTTACACCCCAACCAGTTTCTCCTTCCTCCTCTCCTCCCATTCCCTCTCCCCATCTCTCCTCTACCCTGCCCCAGCCACTCCTTTTCTGTTTCTGTTCAGAAAAAGGCAGGTCTCCCATGGGTATCAACAAAGCATTGCATATCATGATGTCTCAGCCTGTGAGGTGCACCTGCATTTACATGTGTGTGTGCGCGTGCGCGCACACACATACACACAAATAAATAAAAATAGAATCTAAAGCAACAACAAAAATAAGTAAAAGCTAGGGTATGCCTGTAATTCCAACACTGGAAGGCTGAGGCAAGAGGACTGCCATAAATTCTAGGCTACTATAAGCTTCAGAGTGAGTCCCTGTCTAAAAAACAAGTCATGAAGTAATTTCAGAACAGCACAAACAAGAAAATAGTATCCTGGCTATCTCTGAAGGAACAAGACAGAATGGTGGTAGAAGTAAAGAAATCGCAAGATCTATTTTTTCTATGAATGTTATGTTGAATCATATTGACATATTTAATATCTCTTACAAATAAATTTTAAATAGGTAGTTATTCAAGTGCAAATGCTAAATCTCTAAGATTTACTGCTGGACCAGGTATAATCACACTTACAGTTGTAGTTCATGGAGCCAATGTAAAGTTTTGGCCATGGTGCGCCCATCATTAAAATGAGGTGTCGGGACTCCATACAAGTCAAACCTATGGAAACTTTGTGGGTTATACTTTCGGTTCTTTGCTTCTCCTGTGGGTAGTGAGAGCAGGGAAGAAGACTTCTGAGTTAAGCACCAAACCAAACAAACAAACAAACAAAAAACACCTTATCTTAGGGAAAGCACACTGTGTTCTCATTGGTATTGCATGAGTGGGACAAAGACCACAACTGTGCCCATATAGGGAGCTGTGCAGACTCAGCTACAGATGATAAAGACCCTCCCCTGCACATGCTGCAACACCATGGGATGTTATATCCAGAGCTCCTTGTGTTCATGTAGCCAGGTGTTGTAGCGCATGCCTATAATCTCAGTACATAGAAGCTGAGACAGGAGGACAGTGAGTTCCAGGCCTGCCTTGGCCACATAGTGAAGTCATATCTCAAAAGGCAAAAACAATAAAGTTGGAAAATCCTAAGTAAACAAATAAATAAATAAGTAACCTAAAACCAGTAAGACTAATAAGTAAATTTAGGAAAGTTGCAGGACACAAAATCAACATATAAAATTAACTGTGGGGGTCTCTGCAACTACCAGGGCTGGCAGACTGATGATCCACAGTCTGGTTCAACACAACTCAGTAGCCAGTGTTGGGTTAAACTTCTACAGTCTAACATTGGACAGTTCATTGCAGGCATATTTAAGCACAGTACAATTTAGGGAAAAAAATTTTTGATGTAACACAATCCTGTGTGCATAAAGAGGCATAATCACATCAAAACTCTTCTCAAAGTATATGTCATTTCTTTATGAAGATAGGTTGTAGGAGACCCGCTCCCATTTTTACCCCAGGGTACTCTTGAGGAGTGAGAAGTGAGAAATACTTAGATAGAAGGACAGAGGGGAAAGAGACAGATAGAAACACAGGATAGCTCGGGAGGGCCTGGATCCTTATCCACCAGCCCCTTCTGTCTCTTCTAAAGGGCTTTTTAAAGGAATGCCAAGGGGTGGAGCAAAACACCTCCCCTTAGCACATTCAAGTGCAGACCCTTCCAAACACCTGGTAATCATGCACATGGTCAAGAAATCCTCTAATGCAGCTCTGCTGTGGGCCTCCACAATAGGTTCCAGAGACAGGCTACAAGTATTATCTTGAAGGCCCTAGGAAGGATATGGTGTGGTCTCAGACATACAGATCCTGCAGAGGTCATCTGGGCTATTAGCAACCTCTGGTCCTTCTTGTGGGCATTTAGGTATGGCCTAACCCTGCAGATATCACAGATCACCTGGCTATTAACCACCTCCATTCCCAGCCTTCTGGATGGAAAAATAGGATATACATCTCTCCTGTTGAAGAGACTATCCTGTGTGTTTAACAATCCTAATGTCCCTAGTGCTTCTCCATGAGTGCAAGGACTTTTGTGCTCCCCAAAAATAACTACCTAGAACAAAAAAAAAAAAACAACAACTGACAAAGCAACCCCTTTTACAATAGCACCAGCTAACCAAATACTTAGGAATAAACTTGCTTTTTTCGGTTGCTGATCGGCTGGCTGATTAACTGTTTGGCTGGCTGGTTGGGTGGTTGGTTGGCTGAAGCTCAAATGCGTAGCCCTGCACCTAACAGGCAAGCTCTCTACCACTAAGCTACATCCCAAGCCATTGTTTTTCTGAAAGATGATCTCACTATGTTGTCCAGGATGGCCTCAAATTCATGGGTTAAAGAGATCATCCTATCCTACCCTCCTAATACCTGAGGCAATAGGCCCCACACTACCACACCTGGCACTTAGGAATAAATTTAGCAGAGAAGGTGAAAGACTTGTACACTGAAAACCATAGAACATTGTGGAAAGAAAATATAAATGGCACAAATGGAAGGATATTCTTTGTTCACTGATAACATTAAAATACTAGAACAGGTGAAATAGGTCAGTGAATAGAGGTTTGATTCAAGGACATATATGGTGGAGGGAGAAACCCAACTCAGAAAAGTTGTCCTCTCATCAGGTAGTCATAGGCACATGTAAATACACACACACACACACATTTTAAATGCCCATAATTCCCAAAGCAATACAGAGATTCCAACTCCTATCAATCTCAATAGCCTAGTACTTAGATGGAGGCAGAATAATCAGTACATTTTAAAACAATTTTATTTTTATTTATGTGTATATCTATGTATCTGTGTGTCTGACACATGTGTGTGGATACTGTTGGACTCTGGAAAAGTGCACTGGATCTCCTGGAGCTAGAGTTATAGGCAGTTGTGAACCACCCAATGTAGATGCTGAGAACCAAACTCAGGACCTCTGGAAGAGCAACAAACATTATTAATGGCTGAGCCATCTCTCCAGTCCAAGGATCAGGATTTTAAAATTGTGTGTGTGTGTGTGTGTGTGTGTGTGTGTGTGTGTGTATTATTTTAATTATGTGTATGGAGTGTGGTATGTACATGTGTCCATGGAAGAAGCCAGAAGCATCAGAGCACTTGCCTGGAGTTACAGAAAGTTGCAAGCTATCATGGGGTGCTAGGAACAGAACCTGGGTCCTCTGAATGAGCAACACAGACTCTTAACTGATGAGCCACCTTTTCAGCCCCAGGATCAGGATTTTAAAGTCATCTTTGGCTGCACAGCAAGTTCAAAGCATCGTGGGATACATAAGACCCTGTCTCCATAAATATATACATATAATTACATGACAAAAGCAGCCCAATAATAGAACTTGTGCTTTGAATGTCCAAAGCCTACTAGTCAATTCCCAGCAGCAAAGTATAATAAAATAAAACAAAATTATATTACAAAGCTGTAGCAATCAAAACAGTATGAATTGACTCAAAAACCTACACAAAAGCAGAGTATAATGGGGCCACTGCAATCACAGCATCAGGAGGCAATGGCAGAAGGATTATTATGAGTGTAAGTCTAACCTAATAGCAAGACCTTGTCTCAACAAAACAAGAAGTGTGCTATTGACATAAAGGACATGTATAAAGAGAGTGAAGGTTCATGCCTGTAAATCACAGTACTCAGGAGGCCAAAGGAGACTTTGAGTATAAAACCAGCCTGAGCCACACAGCAAGAGCATGTTTAAAAATAACAATCAAATGGATTTAGCAAACACCCCACAAAAATATTCCATCCAAGAGACAGCGAATATACACTCTTCCCTGGTACATGGAACTGTTTCTAAAATTGGTCACTGTTTAGGCCCCAAACCAAGCCTTAACAAATACAAAAATATTGAAATAATTCCCTTCATCATACCAGACCACAGTGATATAAAACTAGAAATTAACAGAAGACTAACCTCAGATATTACACAAATACTTGGAGACCATACTTTTGAATGAGCAGTGATTCACTGAAGAAATTAGGGAAGAAATTTCTAAATTCCTAGAATCAAATGAAAACAACAGCACGGACCACCAGAATCTGAGATATAGCTGTCCTAAAAGGAAAGTCTGTAGCCACAGAGATCATATTTTATAAAAAAAAATCATAGCTGGATGTCATGATGCAGCCCAAGACTTGGAAGGCAGAGGCCAAGTCTACATAGCAAGGAATAGGCCAGCCAGGGCTACACAGTAAGACTTTGCATCAAAAGAAAACAAAATCAGTGAGACAACCAAAAACATAGCTCAAGGTTCTAGAAAAAACAAACAAACAAAAAAGCAACTAACCACAAAGCAATAAACGCCAACCAAGAAATAATAAAATTAGGGCCAAAATTAATGAAATGCTAATGAAAAGAGTATATAGAGTTAATCAAACCAAGTATTGATTCCTTGCAAAAATCAACAAGACCAATAGCTCCCTAGCCAAACAAATCAAAAGAAAAAGAACACAAAAATTAATAAAATGACAAAGAAGAGTAACTTGGTGGTGGAGTGCTTGCCTAATATGCTTAAGGCACTACATCCAATCCTATGTACTGCAAGCAAAAGTAATGATAAATGGATTTAATTTTTGATGAAAAGAAACAGGAGTTATTATAAGCAACACCAATGAAATCCAGAAGGTTGTTAGGGTATATTTCAGAAACTATATTCCAAAAGGCTGGAAAACTTATAAGAAATGGGAAGTAGCATTATTTGCAGATGATATGATATAAATATAAAACCCTAAAAACTCCATCAGGAACCACAGCTGATAAACACTTTCACAAAAAAATCAGTAGCCTTTCTATATACCAGTCACAGACTGAGAAAGAAAGAAGGAAAACAATACCTCTCTCTCTCTCTCTCTCTCTCTCTCTCTCTCTCTCTCTCTCTCTCTCTCTCTCATACACACACATACACACACACACACACACACATAATGCAGTGGCCCCATTATACTCTGCTTTTGTGTATGTTTTTGAGTCAGTTCATACTGTTTTGATTGCTACAGCTTTGCAATATAATTTTGTTTCATTTTTATTATACTTTGTTACTGGAAATCGAATATATATATATCTCCAAGCAAATAAAAGACATAATAAAAACTTTAAGTCATTAAGGAAAGGGATTAAAGAACATATCATAAGATGGAAAAAATCTCCAGTGCTCATGAATAGGTAGGATTAATATAGAGAAATAGCTATCTTACCAAAAGCAATCTACAAATTCAATGCAATCCCCATCAAAATTCCAACACAATTCTTCACAGATCTTGAAAGGACAACTTTCGGATTCATATGGAAACATACACACACACACACACACACACACACACACACACACAAACAAACAAAGAAAAAACAGGATAGCTAAAACAACCCTAAATATTAAAAAGAACTGTTAGGGGTATCACCACCCCAATTTCAAGTTGTACTACAGAGCTATAGTAATGAAAATCAGCACAGCATTGGCATAAAAACAGACACATTGGTCAATAGAACTGAATTAAAGACCCAGACATAATTCCACATATTTTTGGACACCTGATATTTGATAAAAAAAAAAAAAAGCCAGAAATATACATGAGAAAAAAAAGACAACATCTTCAACAAATGGTGCTGGTCAAATTGGATGGTTGCATGTTAAAAAATGCAAATAGATTCATATCTATCACTCTGTATAAAACTCAACTCCAAATGGGTCGATGGCCTGAACATAAGGCCAGATACCCTGATCTGACAGAATAGAAAGTGAGAAATAGTCTTGAAGTCCTTGGCAGAGGAAAAGACTTTCTGAACAGAACACTGATAGCACAGGCACTAAGAACAACAATTAATAAATGGGATCTCATGAAACTGGAAATCTTCTGTATGGCAACAATACCATCATTCAGACAAAGAGACAGGCTACACAATGAGAAAAGATCTTAACCAATTAGAACAATAGATTTAGGTCAATACCTAAAATATATAAAGAACTGAAAGACAGGACATTAAGAAAACAAATAACCCAATTAAAAATTGAACTACAGAAGTAAGCACGGAGTTCAGAAAAGATGAAACACAAAATAGCTGAGAAACAAAGAAATATTCAACATCCTTAGTAATCAGGGAAATGCAAATCAAAACTACTTTGAGATTCCATCTTACACCAGTTCAGAATGGCCAAGATCAATAAAACAAATGATAGCTCATGCTGGGTTGTCATTTGTACAGTAAGGGGTAAGGATATGGGGAAAGGGGAACACTCATCCATTGCTGATGGGAGTGCAAACTTGTACAGCCACTATGGAAATCAATGTGGTGGTTCCTTAGGAAGCTGAAATAGATTTACCTGAAGATCCAGCTATGCAACTCTTGGGCATATACACAAAGAACTCTATATCCTATTACAAAGGCATTCACTCATCCATTTCACTGCTGCTCTATTCATAATAGCCAGAAATTGGAGACAGCATAGATGTTCATCAATGGATGAATGGATAAAGAAAATATGATGCATTTACACAATGGAATATTACTCATCTGTTAAAAAATGAAATTCTCAATTGGATGGATGGAGCTAGACAAAAATCATTCTGAGGTAACACAGACCCCAAAAGATAAATATGCTATGTATTCACTTATTTATGGATGTTAGCTGTTAAGTCTTCAATAATTGGTTACTATCCATATAATCACTGAGGTAGGTATAGACTAAGGGATTGAGTGGGGGGAGGATCTGCTGAGGAAGGGGAAATAGAGTATATAGTTATGCATGGACAAGGGGTGACCTGAATGGGAGAATTAAATGGAGACAGTGAGGAAAGAGGGGGGATGAGGAAAGGAAAACTGAAACTAAGGGCCATTTGAGGGGTCATATGGAAACCTAATACCATAGAAGCTTTTTAAAATAAACACATTTATGAAAGAAATGTAAATGGAGTCACCAAATAATTGAGAAAACAATGTCCCAAATGGACTTTTCTTGTCACCAAATGAAACCTCCAGTGTCAGGGATGAGTTACATCTAATTGAGTTGTTGGCCAAAGGGGCCTCAGGGAAACCACAAACCCAAGCTATTGCCAAGGCTATTGGTTGTTTTCCACAAACTGATGGTAAAGCCTTATTGTTGAAGACAACACATACACAACACACTGAACATAGAGAAATGGAGCTGGTGGCGCTCTAGAGCCTTTACCCCTACTGACTAGTACTCATAGTCTTAGAAGGTACTCTGCATGATATCAAAGGACAAAGGAAAACACCAACCGAGCTACAAACCCTGAATGATACACTGGTGTAACGGTGGCACAAATATTGTGGATGTAACTCACCACTATCCGACTGGATTTAAGAGACACTCCATGGAACCCATTCCTGACAGTGCTAAAGTGGCCAAGAACCTGAGACAGGCCATGAGCCTAGGAGAAAACCAAATATTATTATTCTGCCAATGAAATGGCTCCTAATGACTTTCTGCTATATCCAGAGATTAGTGTCTCACTCAGCCATCATCAGAGAAGTTTCCTCTGGCAGTAGATGGGATCCAATATGGAGACCCACAAATGCACAATGTGCAGAGAGTGAGAGACTTTGGAACACTCAGGCCTAAATAGGAGGTCTTCATCAAATCCTTCCTCTCAAGGATCAGGGATCTACGTAGAAAAGAAGGCTGAAAGATTGTCAGTCAGAGGGAAAAGAGTACACCAAGGAAACAGTGTCTTCTAGACACAACAGGACTGATGCACATATGAATGCACAGATACTGTGGCAGCATGCACAAAGCTTGCACAGATTTAAGCCAGATAGGATCCCAGCACTGAGAGGTAGAAGTAGACATGAGTTCCCATCTCTAACTAAGAAATTATCTCCAATTGACAATTACTTGCAAAGGAAAAATTAGCTTTCTCTAATGGAGTCTCACTGGGTAGATAAACCACACTTAAATGTAGGCCCAGCAGAAGATGACCAAAATAAAACAAACTCAATGGTATTTTTGTAGAGTTTTTGTCTCATATTGGTCTGCTTGGGTATTTTTTTTTATCTTAGAGTCTTTTGCTTACACATTATGGTTTATGACTTTCTGTTTTTTTGTTTTTTGTTTTTTGTTTTTGTGTGTGTGTGTGTGTGTGTGTGTTTCTTTTTCTTTTTTCTCTTTTTTCTGTTTTTTGGGGTTTTTTTATATGCCTGTTTTCTAAACATACAGAGAAAGAAAGCATAGAGTTTAGTGGGTAGGAGGTGAGAATGATCTGGTGGAGGGGATGAAAGGGGAGGGGAAATCATGATCTGAATATGTTGTAGGAAAAAATTTATTTTCAATTAAAAATAGTGGAAAATGTAGCATTATTCTAATTAGTCTTATTAATAAAAACCTGGAGTCAAATATCAGTGTGAAAGTTGAAAGATCAGAGAAGCAGAGCAGCAGCCACTAGAGACTTCTTACCTCTACAAATCCTCATACCGAAAGGGGGCTGAGATCCTGTCTCCATCCACCTTATATTCCTGTCTCCATCTCCCGAGTGCTGGGATTAAAGGCTTGTGCAACCACCGCCTGGCCTCTATGGTTAACTAGTGGCTAGCTCTGCCCTCTGATCTCCAGGTAAGATTTATTTGTCAGAACACAAACAAAATATCATACAACGGCAAAAATGTGCTATAGATCCTAATATGAAAAAAATTACAAAATATTCCATTCAGCAAAATGAATCAACTGGGATTATATTGTAGGGCCCTGGCCCTCCCATCTTGAGTAAACTATTGCCTGCTTGCCAACCTTGACCAGATGTCCTCCCTATGTTGATTGCCTTACAGTTTCCTTCTTCCTGAACGCTCACTGGAGGTTCTTTGTTCATGTATCCTGCATTTGGTATAAACAGCTTAGATGCAAGAATGTAGAACATTCGGTAGTGAACTTCTGCCCTCTGGGGTTCCTCCATTGTGCTGTAAGCCTGTATTTAAGGTTTCCTCCCTCCTTCAATAAATGGCATTTGGCATTCTGCTGTGGCAAATGACTGGCTGTTTTTTGTCTCTATTTTTTAATCCACAACCCCTCGCTCGGACATGGTGAACGGGTGATGGTAGCACGGACGCTACTGCAACAAATGGAGGTTCCACCGAGATCCGAGAAAGAAGGGACGTCGCTGATGGACACCTGAGGAAGGTTGGCCAGCAATTTAAAGGAAAAAGAAAAGGTAATGGTGAATTGAATTGAAATGGGTGCAGCTAGCTCACAGTCAGTTAATTGGACTGTTGAAGCAGGAGAGCACCGAAGTTAAGAAGGGCAAGACAGCTAAAGATTTCATGAAAATAAAAAAGGAAATCTTCCCAATGGAGAAGAGGGAAGGAAAGGAAATTTCCCGTTAGAAAAGGGAGAAAAATTTTAATCAAGAAAATAAGGATTTTCCTGGTAAAAGGGGGAAAAATTTTGAAACTAGGCCTAAAGATTGGGGCCCTGCAGAGGAAGGATGAACAAAAGAGAAAAGCTTCTTCCCAGTGGTAATGGAGGAAGAAAAGACTCTTTCCAATTTTAGAATTTTCAGGATAGCTGAAACTCTGAGCTCTTTCTGCCTGCCAGTGCAGAGCGGCAGCATCTGAATTACAAAGAATCAGCAGGTAGGACTCATTGCTGCTGGATGAACAAGCAAGCAAGCCCAGAGCTGAAAGTTTTGCTGTCTGTTTGCTTAATTTTGGTTTAAATGTTTTTTTATTTTTCCCTCAGAGCAGGAATAATTCAATATTTAGGATCCCTTCATGGGAAATGTTTTTCCCTTAATGGTGGGAATAACTCATTATTAGGTAATCCCTTCATGGGTGTAAGAAGTTTAAACTGGAGGGCACGGGTGTGGGCCTGTGCAGTGGACAAAGGCACAGCAGACAAAAGCATGTGTGGTGGTGAGATTGCCTGGAGCAGCAGGCAGGCAGGCAGGTCCACGCTGGTGGGAGGCATAGCCACCAGGCCGACAAGAGGAATGGACTCGCCAGTGGGCAAGCCAGCAGAGGCCTGGGAAGGGACTAGTGCTAAAAGTTTAAACAGGCCCAACTTCTGGTGAAAAATGGTTTCGGTCAGGACATGGAATGCTAAGTCAATGCTGTTTGAATAAAGGATGTTCTGTTCTTTTGATTGTATTAATAAATGTTTGGATGAATGGTTGATTCTCATGGTAGATAAACTAAAGGAACAGGATGCATAATTTTGAACTATATATTAGGTATGCTCTTGTCTGTTGATCATTACTGAAAATTTGGCTCTGCTCTTTAAGTTGCTTTCTAGAATTCTATAGAAACGTAACACCTGAAATGGATTGGGTTATTAGCTTATTAAATAATGTTGTTGCTAAGAAACCCATAAAAAATAATCTCTTACTGATAAAGAGGTTACAAAATTATTTTTCCAGTAAATAAAATGCAAGTAAATTGTTTAGTCCACATGTTAATAATTGGCTATTTGTGCTAATGTGTTATTTGGAATCTATAAAAAAGGATCCTCTTTTTAAGATTTTATAAAAATACTCAAGAGTATTACCTAAAGTTACCCCTTCAAATCCTATAGATTGTATTTAATCCTTTTATAATTGGCATATGTAAAAAGGACCATAGAAACAGAAGCTGGTGATAGAATTGCTCAATTATTATTGCTTTCATATTTTAAATGCAAAATGGTGCCTATATGTAGAACTACTGGAGGCTTTGGAAGTACAGGAGAAAAGGTGTTTTGACAAACAGTTATCAATGACAAACAGCCTAAATTAGAAGTAAAATTATATGGGATTGAGATTGGAAGATTATTGGATTCTGGTGCTGGATATATCTATAATTTCACAAGAATTCTGAGATCCCAATTGGCCCCTTAAAAATTCCACCTCTAACCTACAAGGTATCAGCACAGCTCAGACGCCATTACAGAGCAGGCTACTCTTAAATTGGAAGGATGAGGAAGGTCATGCAGGAACTTTTCAACCCTTTGTGCTACCTGACATTCCAATGAACTTGTGGGGACAGGATGTGTTAGATGGTATGGGAGCAGTGCTTACAACACAGCCTGTACAACAGATGCTGAAGACTCAGGGCTACTGTCTGGGAAGGGGCTTAGGGAAAATGTTGCAAGGAGACCCACTCCCTGTGGCAGACAAAAGCTGTGTCACTAGATGTCCTGGGGATACTAGAGGATTAGGGTCTTTTCCATAGGGGTCACTGCACAGCAGCCTTCGATAATACAACTGATAAAAATCACTTGGAAAAGTGATGACCCTGTGTGGGTGGAACAGTGGCCCCTTACTAAAGAAAAACTGGAGGCTGCAAACACATTAGTTAAGGAACAGTTAGATGTTGGACATATCATTCCTTCCACTTCACCTTGGAACTCACCTATATTTGTTATTAAAAAGAAGTCAGGAAAATGGAGGCTATTACAGGATCTTAGAGCTGTAAATAATACCATGCTTCTTATGGGAGCAACACAGCCTGGTTTGCCTGCCCCTGTGGCAATTCCTAAACATTGGCATTTAATTATGATTGACTTATATTATTGGCTGCTAAACATAAAAAACTTGTTTTTGATGCCTTTTCTAAATTACAAGAGGTTCTTAGCCTGGCTAATTTACAAATACCCCCAGAAAAGGTACAGGTATCTTTTCCTATCGTTATTTAGGTCATGAATTGTTACGCACAGGCATACATCCACAAAAGATTACACTGTATACGGAGCAGCTACACACACTTAATGATTTCCAAACCTTTCTGGGAGATATTCAATGGCTTCAGTCTACTTTAAAGGTTCCAATAGATCAGCTTCGTCCTTTGTATGATGTCTTAAAGTGCGACCCTGACTCTTTATCTCTCCGTAAATTAACAGCTGAAGGGCATACAGCCCTACAATGTGCAAGAGGCCCTGGAGCAGGCTCATGTGCAATATATAGATCTTTTTTCTCCCTTATTGTATTTGATATTTTGTTTTTCTCATTCACCCACTGGAGTGTTTTGGCAAACAGGTTCTATTCTATGGGTACATTCCCCAGCTTCTCCAGCAAAAACCATTACTCCTTATCCTCAGGCTGTTGCTCAGATTATATTTAAGGGAATCAAGATCAGTGTTCAAACTTTTGGTAAAGAGCCAGATATTGTGGTGACCCCATACACCCAGTCTCAAATAGCATGGTTGCAAGCTAATGATAATGATTGGACCATATTGACATGCTCCATGCAGGATCAGTTTGATACTCACTACCCCTCCAATGATGTGTGTCAATTTTTTAAATTGCATCCTGTTATATTTCCCAAGATAGTACAGATGACTCCTATTCCTCAGGCCCGTGTGTTATTTACTAATGGCACTTCACGTGGTTTTGCTGCGGTGGTTTCTGGTAACATAGTGAAGAGAATGAAAGCCCAGGGCACTTCTGCCCAGATGGCAGAGGTACAGGCACTGTTGCTTGCTTTGCAGATGTTTTCTGATGAGAGTGTAAATATTTATACTGATAGCCAATATGTGTCATGTGCCATTACGCTTTTGGAAACAACAGCCTACATACCATCTATTTCTCCCATTCATGAATATTTATTGCAAGTGCAAGGTCCCGCTCACATAACCTTTATGTGGGCCATATTGCCTGGACCTCTAAGCAAAGGTAATCAGAGGGCTGATGCCATTACTCGTATGGCTGTCACATTAATTTGTTCTGCCTTTGAAAAGGCTACTCAGTTGCATCAAAGTTATCATCTTAATGCTGGATCTCTTCGTCATCACACGGGCATAACCCGGGAACAAGCCATCCAGATAGTTAAATCATGTCCTATCTGTGATGAATTTTTACCTGTTCCTCATTTGAGAGTTAATCCCTGAGGACTTTTACCTAATCATGTGTGGCAGATAGACATCACACATATGCCTCCCTTTGGAAAATTACAATATGTCCATGTGTATATTGATACACATTCTTCTCTAATTTTTGCCTCTGCTCATTCAGGGGAAAAGGTTAAGGATGTAAAGAATCATTGTCTTCATGCTTTTGCTTATATGGGAGTGCCAAAATGCATAAAGACTGATAATAGTCTCTCCTACAGCAGTACAGGATTTTCAAAATTCTGCCAAGATTTTTCTATTGTTAATAAGAATGGTATTCCTTATAATCCTCAAAGACAGGCTATAGTAGAATGCTGGCATCATACCTTAAAAACATATTTTGCTAAAGTAAAAAGGGGATCTAGGGGTTCATCTCTCCTCTCCACATTCTATTCTTTCCCTTGTTTTATGACACATGTGTACATATATATGTGTATGATGCGTTGTGTGATGTGTGTGCATATATATGTGCTGTGGGATGGTCTGTATGTTGCTCTGATTGGTCAATAAATAAAACATTGATTGGCCAGTGGCCAGGCAGGAAGTATAGGCGGCACTAACAGAGAGGAGAATTGAGAGAACAGGAAGGTGGAGGGAGACCAGCTACAAATGGCGCCCAACATGTTGGTGAGAGTTTCCACCTAAAACCTGAGAAAAAAGATTCTAAAACGGAGCTAAAAACAGTTCCTAGTTGTCTCTCTCAAATTAGCGGCAGCCTGTGTGTTTGAGCTACTATGGCGGGTTCCTGGCGTGCATGCTCGACCTGCAGTATGGCGGGAATGAGGCCTCTGCAAGTGGCACATTAAGCTGGGCCTCTGCAAGTGGCACATTAAGCTGTGTGGTGGATTTAGTCTTTGCTAGTACAAAAAAAAAAAAAAAAAAGAGGTTTCTGGGCTATACGCTGCTTTGATAGAAGCATAGACCCACTATTTCTGAGAGTTGATGGCTCCCAGAGCTGGTGAAAAAACATACCACTGCCATGTTGGGAAGCTGCAGTGGGCAGAGCCAACAGCCACAGTGCTGTTTCAGTCTTAAAATGCTGCAGTTTAAAGCAATAGGTTCAAGGTAATATAAAAAATAAGCCACATAAAGATGGCTACCACACAGAGAATCTGGATTATGTTGTCTTTGATATTCGAAACTGAAGAAAAACATTTGATTGTAAAAGCTGTTGAGTTATGCCAAAATGTATACTTTAAAGGTACCTTGACTTCAAAATTTGGATGTAAGGATATGTTGCTTTGGAAAGGAGGCTATGCTTTTGTTTCCACAGAAAGCCAGAGGCTATGGATTTGTTCCAGATTAAGATACATCAGATTTGACCAGCCAAGACCCCCTGGAAGGTCTCCAATGACACCAAGGCCCAGATGATCCAACATCCAGAACTGTTGCAAGGTAACTGGCTCAGATGATACACCCTCAACGGACTACTCCATAATCCTAAAATGTTCTTTGTGTCCCCATAAGATACAGTGCCCCCCTCCAGCAGGAAGTAGTAAGAGAAGCTACGCCCAAATTCCCAAATATACCAAGCTGGCTTTGGAGATGTGTAGAAGTTAAAACCTTCCTTTAAAAAAAAGAAAGAAAGAAAAAAAAAAGAAAAGGGGAAGTGCTGTGGGATGGTCTGTATGTTGCTCTGATTGGTCAATAAATAAAACACTGATTGGCCAGTGGCCAGGCAGGAAGTATAGGTAGGACTAACAGAGAGGAGAACTGAGAGAACAGGAAGGTGGAGGGAGACACTGCCAGCCACCGCCATGACAAGCAGCATGTGAAGATGCCGATAAGGCACGAGCCACGTGGCAAGGTATAGATTAATAGAAATGGATTAATTTAAAATGTAAGAACTAGATCGCTAGAAGCCTGAGCCATTAGGCCAAACAGTTTAAACAATATAAGCATCTGTGTGTTTATTTTATAAGTGGGCTGTCGGACTGCCGGGGTTTGGTGGGACCGGAGAGAAAACTCTCCAGCTACATATATGTGCATGTGTTCATGTATGTGGGTGTGCTGTTTCGTAGCATGCATGTAGAGGTCACATGACAGCCTTAGGTTACGTGTTGGTCCTCACCATATACTTTGTCTGAAACAGGGTCTCCTTGCTGTTTTCTGCCACTGCATAGCCAGGCTAGTTGGCCTGTGATATTCTAAGCCTTCTCCAGACTGGAGTTACAGACACATATTACTCTGCTCAGCTTCATGTGGATTCTGAGGATTTAAACACAGTCCCTCACACTTGTGCAGTAAGCACTTTACCAACTCAATACATTCAGCCCTATTCTAAATAGTTTTCTTTTTTTATGAATTAAATTTTTTCATTTATTTTACATCCCATCCACAGTTTTCTCTTCCTCTTCTCCCCATACCCTCACCTCCCCTCTGCTCCCTCCCATCCAACTCCTTCTCTGTTTCTGTTAAGAAAGGGCAGACCTCCCATGGGTGTCAACAAAACATGGCATTTCAAGTTGAGGTAGGACTAAGCTCCCTTTGTATTAAGGTTGGGTGAGGCAACTTAGTATAGGGAATAGGTTCCCAAAAGCCAGCTCAAGCGTTAGGGACAGGTCCTGATCCCACTGTTAGGATTCCTACAAATAGACCAAGCTACACAACTATCACACAAATGGAGAGGGCCTAGGTCAGTCCCATGTAAGCTCCCTAGCTGTCAGTCCAAAGTCTGTGAGCTCCTATGAGCCCAGATCTAAATACTTTTTAAACACCCACCAATTCACACGTGCACACACATACATATACACAGACATACACATACACACACATATTTAGTCATGGTTATCTTTTGTTTGTATTGTTTTGTTGTAGATTATTGTTGCTTTGGAACAGAGTCTCATATAGCCAAGGATAGCCTAAAAGTCCTGGCATCCTCCTACATAAGTCATCATGGCCAGCTCCAAATTAAATATTCCTACCATACCAGGTATAATGACACATTCCTATAATCTCATTGGGAGATGAAGATAGGAGGATCAGAAGATCAAGGCAATCTTCAGCTGTGGACTAAACAAGGCAAAATGTGATTTTCATAAGAAATGTGGGAGGGCAGGAGGAAAAAAGGAAAGAAAAAAAGGCAGGTCAGGGAAGCAGCGGGAGACAGATAAAGAAAAGAGTCAAAGGCATCAGAAGGATACTATGTTCAAGTGAGCAAGGACATTAGCAGTTGGAGTCAGAGGTAGAGATTATCAGGCCTTGGGAACACATTAAGAAGTGTAGGAAACAGCAGATATTAGTTGAGAAAGAAGAGAATGGCAGATCCCAGATGGGGCTTTCTCAAGACCCAAATCAGAGCCTAATTCACTTCTTTAATCTATCAAGACTAGCATTCACATATTTTTTAATTGAGTTGTAGTTTACAGCAATATCAAATTTATAATGTTGGTCCTTAAAATGATTCTAGTACTGTGATGTCATTACATAAGAACACTTAATTCTTGCGGGCTGCAAGAATATATTATAGAGATTCACCTGTGTATTATAAAGCTATACTTTGACTGACAAAGGGTCTGTCAAATTGGAAGCCATTTATCATGGAATATTTGGTGATACACAGCCTTAATATTCAGCTGTGCCTTGCTATGAATTTCTTGTGGGCCCATATATTACTAGACCATTTGGCAAACAGTTCAGCTTCTCAGACCTGCTGAACCTCCAGGTAATTAACTTCCCTGCTGAGCCTAGGAGACAAGCAGGCTGTAGATGCATAGCTTTGCTTCTTGTACAAATGGAGCTCAGACCATCCCCTTCCTTCAGGCCTAGGGCTATGGCAGAGAGATTGACTGAGGACAATAGGGCTTTTTGCATAACCAAGTGCAGTGAGGACTAGAGCAGAATTCCAGAGGCAGACACAGAACCATGTGGCCAGAGATAACAGAAGAAGACAGAGATTCTGTAGAGGGTAAAGCAGATCTCTAGGAGAGTTTTCTGAGAGCCAGGAGTAAGAAGCTAGGAAGGCAAAATGGAGGATGAAGGGACAGAGGACATAGATGAGGTCAAAGGCACAGGAGCTTACTTTTTAGTACAGGAAAAGTGGGCACAGAGAGGAGTTGAATGTGAGGATGGAGCTGAAGCTGTATAGAGTTTTGTCATAGAGAAATAAAGTAAACGAACAAAAAAAACCATGGTGTATGTAGATTCCTTTCCCTCAGATGACCCCACACCAGATGAAGTGTCTTTCCCAGGACTCTGGGAGGAATTTTCTCAGGGTTGGTCTTGGGAAAATTCAGTTATCTTTGTTACCTTTACTTAATAGCTGATGGTTATTGTTCTAGGCACCAGGCTAAGAATTTTTGCATGTACTCATCTCTCACAAGGATACTATGCCACTGAAGAACTAAGAAGGATTGATGATCAGGTATGTAAACTCTCAAGTTCTAAGACAGGATTTGAACCTAACCTATCCAATCCATAAACCTGCACACTTGGCCAAGATTGGTGTTGCATGCCCACAGTCCCAGCTAGACAGGGGGAATGAGAAGGAAGGATTACTTAAGTCTAGGAATTTACGAGCATCCTGGGCAATACAGATTCTTCCTTATGTATGGTAAGGGGTGGGGCTGAGATTGTAATAAGAAATCATTAAAACTAAAAACCACTAAATAAAATAAGAACATATAACATATCATCTGATGTTTCCCTTTACAATTGTTTTGTATGTGCATGTGCATGGTGGGGTGGGGAGTGTACCACAGTGCACATGTAGAAGACAACTTTTTATACTCTGCTCTCTCAACAGCTTTATGTGGGGTCTGGGGATTAAACTCTGGTCACCAGGCTTGCATGATAAACTCCCTTACCCAATGAACCATCACTACAACTGATTTTTCATTTTAATAATACATGTATGTCTACATTTCTTTTATTGTTGTCCTTGCTGTTTTGAGGCAAGGTCTGTCTCACTGTAGCCAAGAATGATCTAGAATTCACTCTGCAGCTCAGAGTCCTCAAACTTAAGGCACAGCCTCCTGAATGCTGAGATTATAGGAGTAAGTTACCATACCTTTTTCTTTTCTTTATTTTTTTCCTTTCTTTCTTTCTATTTATTTATTTACTTATTTTTCAGGACAGGGTCTCACTATATAGCCCAGGCAGGCCTAGAACTCACAGAGATTTGCTTGCCTCTGCCTCCAGAGTGCTGGGATTAAACGCCTGTGCCACTGTGCCTGGCTCTTTATTGTTTGTTTGCTTGCTTGCTTGCTTGCTTCTTTTTTAATATACAGCTTCACTATGTACACCATGCTAACCTGACACTTGGAATCCTCTCTCAGCCTCTTGGGTGCTGGGATTATAATCATGTAACACCATGCCTAGCTAGTTCTATATTTTATGAATTTGATACATTAATCTATGTGTTCTCAGCTACTAAGATTTATGACGCTACAAATGACAGTAAATTGCCTCCTATTGACCAACCTCATCATCCCTCAGGGGTCTAAATTCACAAACATTATGCTCTGTCTTTTTGACAAATCTGAAGGTCCCATATCCTCAGCCTCACTTCATACTGAGTCTTACCTGCAAAATAATCATGGTGAGAGACAATATACAAATCGTGTCCTTCCTGTCCTTCTTTAATCACGTCTTCAAAGGATTTTGGTGGATTCACAGTGTCACTAGCAGACAGTTCTGAAGGAAGAATCAATGAGATCAATATTAAGGGCTCCTATATATTTGTTGTGTATATAAACTACAGCAAAAGACAAATGTGGTCTAAGCTACATAAGCTACACAGAATGCCTTAGAGATCAATCACATGGCCAATATAAGTGAATGTTTATAAGCAAAAACAAGATGAGCTGGACATAGTGGCACATGCCTAGACTCTCAGCACTTAAAGGTGGAGGAAGGACCAGGATTTCAAGGCTGGACTACAGAGTGAATTTGAGGCTAGCCTGGGCTATGTAAGACCCTGTCCTAAAAGAGTGGAGTGAAGGAGAGAGAAGGAGAAGTGAGGAGGAAGAGAGAGAGGGAGAGGGGAGAGGAAGACAGAGGAGGAAGAAGAGGGGAGGAGGAGAGGGAAGGGAAGGAGAGAGGCAGGGGAGAGAATGAGTCTATGTATCATTTTGCTGTAGAGCCCTGAGAATTCTGAAGATCAGAACTCTGCCAGAGCCACTCAAGTTATCCTCCACCATACTCCAACTCCAGTTAAATTCTCAGCCCTGAGACTCTAGACAGTTCTGCTTTACTTTTATTTCCAACTTCCTAAGAGAATGCAAGCAAATATGAAATAAAAGTTAGCAACATTAATGTCCAGTGGGATGTGATGTACAAATTTTGGCAGCTGTAAATTGGAGCATAAACATCTAGTCTGTTTTCATCTGAATCTCTATTCTCATCATAGCCAGAGATAACAGGGAACTCATGGAATCATGAAGAAATTCCTCTTCCCACAAATCCTCAGTTTGCATACAGTGAGTTGTCTTGTTTCACTTACTATTCTTCTCACAGGGCAGAGTTGGGAAATCTGAAGCCCCAGGCCAGTCTGGAATATATAGTGAGACCTCATCTTAAAACAAAAAGTGAAAAGATCCCTGAGAATGCAGGTTAAAGGTAGAACACTTGCCTAGCTTGTTCAAGGCCCAAGGTTCAATTTATAGTAGAGGAAAATTTCCTATAAAACACTACTTGAAGATTTTTAGATGTTTTATTTTTAATGTACAAAGAAATAATATGTCTCTTTTGTTGGGTAGAGATCTTGAATGATAATTCAAGCCCCACAGCATGGCTTACATCTGTAATCCTAGTGCTTGGGAAATAGAGGCAGAAAAATCAATGTGAGTGTGAGGATGGACTACAGAGTAAGACATCTTGTCTTGCAAACACAAAAAAATAATTTGAGGAAGAGCACTTAGTTGAACTTAATGATGACTATATCCTGTTGTAGAATATTATTTTAAGATGTATTACTTTTGCTTATGCTGTGGAACATTTGTTTAATGACGCAAAGATGTGTTGCATTTTTTTATGTTGCATTTGTTTAACTCTGTGTTACTTTGCCTGTCTAAAACACTGATGGTCTAATAAAGAGCTGAACAGCCAATAGCAAGGCAGGAGAAAGGATAGACGGGGCTGGCAGGCAGAGACATAAAAGAAGAGGAGAAATCTGGGAGGGAGAAATTGAAGAATGAAAAGAGAAGGAGGAGGACAATAGGAGCTGCCACCTAGCCATACAGCTAGCCATAGAGTAAGAGTGAAAGTAAGATTTACAGAAGTAAGAAAAAGAAAAAGCCCAGAGGCAAAAGGTAGATGGGATAACTTAAGAAAAGCTGGTAAGAAACAAATCAAGCTAAGGCCGGGCATTCATAAGTAATAATAAGGCTCCATGTGTGATTTATTTGGGAGCTGGATGGCAGGCCCCCCAAAAGAGCAAAAACAACCAACAACAATATCCTTCAAGTGTTCTGACAGAAATGTTGCCGGTATACAGTGTGCTCATATTTCAGGATCAAAATGATTAGCATGAGAACCCTGGGGGTGCAAGGCATGGTAGACCACATCTTTAATCTCAGCAGTACAGAGGCAGATGTATTTCTAAAAGTTCGAGGTCAGTTTGTTCTACATAATAAGCACCAGACCAGGCAAGGCTACATAGTAAACAAGACCCTGTCTCAAAAAAATAAAATGTATAAACAAAGCAAAACAAACATATAGAAAACCCTTGGAACATTTCTCACAATGGAATGGTTCCAATGGAAGTAATAATGGGCCTGTTTTGCTTTCAGGGATTCAATGAAGCAAATAGAAACAGTACTTCTTTTGATGTGTGAATCATTATAGCCATTGATACACATTTTGAAGCAGTGGTTTTAGAGTTTTGTTTGCTTCTTTGAAAAAAAAAAAGGTCTCATGTATAGCCCAGGCTAGCCTCTACCTTGCTATGTAGGTGAAGATGACCTTGAATTCCTCGTCCTCCTGCATCAACCTCCTAAGTGCAAGGATTATAAGTGTCTACCATCATACCCAGATGAGTATTAGAGAGTACTTTCCTTATTTAAAAAATGTAAACTAATCCTAGATAATAGTTACTATGTAATTTCTATAGTTCTGTCTCTATCATCATCATTATCATCATTGTGTGCATGCATGCATGTGCATGATGAGGGTGGCACTTTACATGGGTTCCAATGCTCTATCCCAAGTTTCCAGACTTGCACAAGTGCTTTACTTTCTGAGCCATCTCACTGGCCCATATGATTTTGAAAGTTTATATAAATAGGATTTTTGTTTCTGTTGTTTTGAGACAGGGTCAGTAATTTGTGATCCCCTGTCTATACTTCCTGAGTGCTGGGATTACAGGTATGTACCATCCCACATGGTTTGTGTGGTACTGGAGACCACCCAGGGCTTCTTCATGTTAGGCAGGTATTCTACCAACTGAGCAGTGTCCCTAGCCTATAAGTTGTGGTGGTATTTTACTTGTACTGAAATGTGATTTTAATTGTATGTTAATAAATAAAGTTGCCTGGGGGTCAGAGTTATAGAGCCATAGCAAGTGCGTGGCGGTGGTGGCGCACGCCTTTAAGGACCTGGAGGGCGGTACATACAGGCAATGACAAGGCAGTCACGTGTTTAGTTTACAACCAATGAGAAGGCAGAACATCTAGACTATTTAAAGACATACACACAGGAAGTAGGCCTCTTTTTCGGAGAGCTCTCTTGGCTGAAGCAGGATAGCTGAAGCAGGAAGGGTAAGGCTCTTAGTTCTGACCTCTTGGCTTTCTTCTCTGAATCGGCTCTGTGTTTCTTATTTAATAAGACGGTTGGTTACATCTACATTTGGCGCCCAACGTGACAAGAATCCATTAAAACCACTTAACTTGGCTTGGCGGCAGGTCTGGGTTCCCGCCAGGGCGGCCAGCAGGTCTGGTTTCCCGCCAGGGCGGCCGGCTCCCTAGCCCAGGCCCAGGTCGGCTTGGCCTCAGGCCGGACTAACCTTGAGCTACTTGCTTAAAGCCAGTGCTACAAACAACTCAGGCCTGCCCTGCCGAACAGGGCCCCTGCCTGTAAAACCAACGCACGTGGTTGGAGCTTAAGGTAGCCAAAGCCAAGGCTTGACTAGGCTCAAGCGGGAACACGTGGCTGGATTCAAGCTCTTAGGCAGAACCTGTGGCTACTCTCTCTCTCTCTCTCTGGACTCACACCTCGGACACTAGGTGGCTGTTTGAAATTCCCTCAGATTGGTACTGTTCTACAAGGACTTGGTAAGTCACTTAACATATCAGATATTTTAAAGGAAACTATTTAAAAGAAAAATTTTTTTTTCCACATTAAAAAAAAAATGGGTTTTCTGTGTACATTGGAAGAAAATTGGGCTTTGTTTGCAATTTTAGACAGTCTGACAATGGAACAGCTATATGAGAAGATTAATGTTGATCAAATTATGCATTTTATTTCTATGTTTATCCTCATTTTACTATTTAAAAAGATAGTCAATTTAAGTGCCAGGATGACAGCTTTAGAAAAACCTATTAAACCTGTAAAAACTCAGACAGAAGAAACTAACAGTGAAGCTGCTTCAAGATTGGATCATAGGGTTACAGAAAGAAAGCCTGTTTTCACACAGTCACCCTTAGTTTGTCCAGTAACCGTACAGCAGTCGCCTGATCAAATGACTACACAAAATATTTGGGCTCCGATTGAAATGATAGATTTACGAAGGTTTAAGGAGGCAATAGTATCTTATGGTATGCATTCCCCATATGTAAAGCAAATGTTAAACTCTTGGTCAACATATAATAGGATTGTACCACAGGACTGGCGGGAGCTGGCACAAGCTGTTCTTGAACCCAGTCAAAGGCTTCAGTGGCTAACTTGGTTCAAGGACGAAGCTAAAAACATAGAAAAGCAGTGGAGGGATAAAGGAATACAAGTCTGCCAGGATCAGCTTATTGGAGAAGGTCAATATGCTTCAGCACAAACACAATGTTTATATGATGTCCAAACCCTAATTTTATGTCGAACAGCAGCCTTGAATGCATGGGACAGAGTTGAGGAACCAGGAAAAAAAAAAACTGAGTCATTTACAAAGGTTGTACAAGGCCCAAAAGAATCTTTCACAGATTTTTTACAAAGACTGGCTTCAGCAGTAAAGATAATGGTCCCGGATTCAGAAGCTAGTAAGATAATAATTGAATCTTTGGCCTTTGAGAATGCGAATGCAGCATGCAAAACAATAATCAGGCCGTTAAAGGCAAGATCTGCACCTTTGGAAGATTGGATTAGAGATACAGTTAATGTTGAAGCTCATGAGCATGATGATACGTGGGTAGGAGAAGCAATTTCAAAAGGTTTGAGGAATGTTAGATGTTTTGGATGTGGAAAGCAAGGACATTTGAAAAGGGACTGTAAACAGGTCATTCCTAGAAACAATGTTTCTTCAAGGAACAATGGCAACAGAATGCCCCTTCCTTCTGGAGTATGCAGAAGGTGTGGTAAGGGAAAACACTGGACCAACGAATGTAGATCAACAAGGGACAGACAGGGTAATCCTTTGCCTCAGTCTTCGGGAAACTCCCAGAGGGGCCTCATGCAGGCCCCAATAGCAAATCCAGTTCAAACCTTTCCTGCAGTCGTAGAGGAAACCCCTACCCAGAGCAATTAAATAACCAAATGCCTATTGGAATGAGTCATGCTGGTCAGGATGATGAAACAGAGAGAATAGAAAATTCAGGAGAAAACATAAAGAAAATTTTTTGGCAAACTTCTATTAATGAACAAAGACCAAAATTATTGATAAAAATAAACGGTGTTTTGTTGTCTGGTCTGGTAGACACAGGTGCGGACATTACCATAATTGCACCAGAATTTTGGCATCCAACTTGGCCTCTTCAGGAGGTAAACGTTCAACTGTTAGGAATTGGGACATTGTCTCAGGTGAAACAGAGTGCAAGATGGCTCGAGTGTATAGGTCCAGAAGGACAGAGAGGAAAATTGAAACCATATGTAGCTAACATAGCTATGAACTTGTGGGGTCGAGACTTGTTGCAACAATGGAATACTCAGATTAACATCCTTCCAATCTCAGAAACAAATCATAAATTAGCACATGTTTCTGAGAGAAATATTAGAAGGCATTATTCTGAGTGGTCACCAGCCATCCATATTATACAAGAACAGGGCACAACAACTGATGATCTTCCAAAGACACCAACAGCTCTACCTTTAAAATGGTTAACAGACAAGCCTGTATGGGTCCAGCAATGGCCTTTAACAACAGAGAAACTCCAGGCTTTAGAAGAGCTGGTAGAAGAACAGTTAAATGCTCAGCATATTGAGGGATCAACCAGCCCTTGGAATTCTCCTGTATTTGTTATTAAAAAGAAATCTGGTAAATGGAGAATGGTAACAGACCTTAGAGCAATTAACAAAGTAATTCAGCCAATGGGCTCTCTACAATCTGGAATTCCTCTGCCTACTCTGTTACCAAAAGGATGGCCTCTCATAGTTATTGATTTAAAAGACTGTTTCTTTTCAATACCGTTACAAGAAAAAGACAAAGATTTGCTTTCACAGTGCCTACTTATAATAATTCTCAACCGGTTAAAAGATTTCAATGGAGGGTCCTCCCACAGGGAATGTTGAATAGCCCAACTCTGTGCCAATATTTTGTACAACAGCCATTGGAAGTGATACATAAAATATTTCCTAAATCTATAATTTATCATTATATGGATGATATTTTACTAGCTGACTCAAATGCAGATACTTTAGAAAGAATGTTTGAAGACGTAAAGAAAATTTTGCCTTGCTGGGGATTACAAATTGCTCCTGAAAAGATACAAAGAGGAGATTCTATTAATTATTTAGGATATAAAATAGAGCTACAAAAAATTAGACCCCAAAAGGTGCAAATTAGGAGAGATAGACTACAGACTCTTAATGACTTTCAAAGATTATTTGGAAATATTTCTCATCTACGAACTATTGTTGGGGTAAAAAATGATGAACTGCATAATTTGTTCAAAACCTTAGAAGGTGACAAGGACCTAAATAGTCCAAGAGAGTTATCACCTGAAGCTGAGAAAGAATTGGCCTTGGTAGAAAAGAAAGTACATGAAGGGCACATGGATCGTATTGATCCAAAGCTGGATTGCATTTTGGTTATTTTACCTTCTAGGCATTCTCCTACAGGAATATTAATGCAGAGGGAAGATATTATATTGGAATGGATATTTTTACCAAATAAACCAAATAAAAAATTAAAAACTTATGTGGAAAAAATCTCTGACTTGATTTGGAAAGGAAAATTGAGACTTCGTCAATTAGCAGGAATAGACCCAGCAGAAATTGTCGTACCTTTAACTAAGGAGGACATTGAAAAATTATGGACAGAAAGTGAACCTTGGCAAAGAGCTTGCAGTAATTTTTTGGGAGAAATTAACAGCAAATATCCCAAAAGCGATAGAATTGATCTTATAAAGAGAGCTGATTGGATCTTGCCTCGAATTGTACGGGTAAAGCCCATATCTGTAGTTCGTACATTTTATACAGATGCCAACAAACAAGGAAAGGCAGGTTACAAATCAGAAAATTTAATTAAAGGGGTTCAAAGTCCTTATAATTCAGTTCAAAAATCAGAATTATATGCTATTCTGTTGGTATTAATGGATTTTTCAGAACCTCTCAACATAGTAACTGACTCTCAGTATGCTGAAAGAGTAGTATTACATATTGAGACTGCAGAATTTATCCCTGATGCTTCAGAATTAACTTCATTATTTATTCAATTACAAGATACAATCAGGAAAAGGAGTCATCCTTTATATATAACTCACATTCGATCCCATACTGGTCTGCCAGGCCCTCTAGCACAAGGCAATGATGAGATTGATAAGTTATTAATAGGAAATGTGCTGGAGGCCTCAGAATGTCATAAAAAAACATCATGTCAATAGTAAAGGTTTAAAAAAGGATTTTTCCATAACCTGGCAACAAGCCAAAGAAATAGTAAAGAAATGTCCTACTTGTTCCTTCTACAATCAAACGCCATTACCAGCAGGATGTAACCCAAAGGGTACTCAGAGGAATGAAATCTGGCAGATGGACGTGTTTCACTTTGCAGAATTTGGAAAACTGAAATATGTACACCACACTATCGATACTTATTCAGGATTTCAGTGGGCAACTGCTTTGAGTTCTGAAAAAGCTGATTCTGTAATCACTCATTTGCTAGAAGTTATGGCCATCATGGGTATACCTGCACAAATCAAAACTGACAATGCTCCATCATATGTCTCTGTTAAAATGAAACAGTTTTTTGCTTATTACAATATAAAGCATATTACAGGCATATCACATAACCTACAGGTCAAGCAGTTATAGAAAGATCAAACAGAACTCTAAAAGATATGCTAAATAAACAGAAAGGGGCAACAAAAACCCCCAGAAATAGACTGCATAATGCTCTATTAACTTTGAATTTTCTTAATGCCAATGAGAAAGGAACAACAGCTGCAGAGAGACGTTGGATAATAGAAAAAAACTACAGAATTAAATCAGCCTATATATTTTAAGGATGTGCTGACCTCAGAATGGAAACCAGGGTATGTGTTACATTGGGGACGAGGTTTTGCTTTTGTTTCTACAGGAGAAGATAAGTTGTGGGTACCATCAAAATTGATAAAGGTTCGATTTGAACAAGAGAAACCTCTTAATTAGAGGAGGTGATAGCTCATCAACCAACATGAACATCCAATTTAAACTAACTTATACCAGTAACACATGTCTTTTCATTTAATCAGATAATAACTTGCCAAAAAGGAACATTCCCAAAATTAGTCTTGGGGAAAGGTTTTTGTTCTTGTCTTTTAGGAGAATGAAGGTTAAGGAATCTGAAGAACACTGGACAAATAAGACAACTGAAGAAAAGGGACAAATCATCTATCCCAGGAAGCAGAGTGAAATGGCGTATGGGTATATATTATCTAAAAAATTTTATGTCTTCCTAAATGTTTGTTTCTGCTTTTCTCTAAAGATTTAACACTATTGGTCTTCTAATAGTCCCAGTCCAATTAAAATTTAAAGCTGACTTTGGAGTTGAAGAATGGCTCTCTCCTTCTTTAAACTCAAGCATGTTGTTAAAAGGAAAATGCAAACTCCCTGTATCATGCCAGAATAAAAGAGCCATCTTCTGCTATGAGACAGGAGAAAAGCCAAATTAATTAAGGGACTATTCTATTATTAATCTCAACTCTTTGATTCTATTCTGATTCTTTAAACTTTTCTTAAAGTATAAATTTTATATCAAAACTTACAAGATTAATATATATATATATATATATACATTTTAAACTTTGCTAAGATATGAATGGTCATATAGAGTACTGATTAATTCTAAAAAAAAGGCTTCAATTAGCTGCATATATATGTCTTTGTGTTCGAGTCTCTTATCAGTTTTCTGCAGGAATTCACGGCCAGGCCTAACATCAACTGAAGTCTCCAGGAAGAAGTTGGGGCCCTACAACAACAACAATTCCACGTGGACAATAATAACATCACTAAGCTGACAAACATCATCTACAGATCAGCTTTGAACTACAAGGTGCTCAGAGCAATTTTGAGATGACTAGCTGAGATGATCCAGTCTCAAAGACTACTTGAATAAGGACTTGAGATAAACCCTGAACTTTGGCATTATACACAGAATGGATAATGAAGGATATAGTTACCTTTCCTAGAATTTGACAATTAACCTAAAATTTTTCTTTCAGGATAAAGATAACTTCGCCCATACCCAGCAGGAAGCAATTTTAAGAATACGACGCCCACATTCCCAAAGAGGTGGTGTGGGGTGGGTGGTTTTTTGGTCTTTTTAATGGGTTTTGGGTCTGGGATAATTTTCATTGTTTAGGGGGGTTGGTTACAAGTTGTTGTCAAGGGTTAGGAAAAAGACTAAGCAGATTAGATTTAAGGTTCTTATTTTTAAAAAAAAGAGAGAGAGAAAGAAAGAAGAAGAAAAAGACAATTACTAGTTTTAAATACTTTACATTGGATTGGATTGTTTTATATTGTATACAAATTATATATATTGAAATTGATATTGTTAGAAAATGCTATATGTATATTTCTAATTGTACTTATATCGTTCATTTAACAATGCAATTTTCTGATCCTTGAATGTTATTATTACCATTAGGATATAAAGAAATGATAGTTAGTAGTTAGACATTACAATAGAACTTGTAGTCATATTAGATATGTTTTAAAAATTGAGCAGATATATTTTAGATAGGTCATCTTCAAACCCTTCAGAGATCTACAGAATATGGCATTTAAAATGTTTTAATAACTTAGAAAATTTTTCTTTTTTGTTATGACTATGAGACATGTCGGCTCCTGGCAGTACCAATCTACTTCAGAGAAAATATGGGCATTGAAGAAACTGCGTATGGAGTTAGCTTTCATTGTGGCAAAAGTTAGCCACTGGACAACAAAGTATCCTCGAATCAACTGATGACAAAATGGACAGACAGGACATGAAACAAAGGACTACTGATTCTTGCCTAAACAAGCGTGGTTATGGCTTTATCAAAAGGCATCTTCTGAGGCCAGGACAATATGGCACCATCCCTGACGTGGCCTTCACAACTCGGAAAAGGTACAGTGCCCTTTTCTTCGAAGGCAGCTGAACAGGCAGTGGGCCGATGGCTTCTGATGTGCTATGGAACAGCAGCTGAAACAGTTATTCTTGAAGAGTAACTAAGCTCACGCCTCTCAATAGTAGACTGGCATTTGATAGAGAGATGTGGAGAAGAACGGGATGCTGAGATGAAGCCATATGTACACAGCCAAGAAGAATGGAGAGCTGAACTAAAAAAACCATCAACATTTTCCAGAATTTAAAATCCTGAATCATGACATGACATTAGTGGAATTCAGGTGTTTCTGGTGCATGGACTGCTCTCACTCAATGTGAGGTTGAACTGTTGACCTTGTGTACATCCTACTTCACAAATGAGTCTGTCAGATATGCTAAACCTATATAGGCTGAAGATGATGCCCCAGCATTGCGGAGAAACCTCAGGTGACTGTCCAGGCAGTTGGCTGTTTCTGTCAACTCACAAATTTTTTGGAAGTTGCTTGCATGCACTTTCTGTTTTTATTTTTGTTAGCTAATATTATTTCCTTCTTGGGTCTCTGAGGGAGTTGAAGATTAGTTAGTTATAGTTGAAGGTTAGTTAGTTGAAGATTAATTAGGATAGAAAGTGAATTAGATACATTTTGGACTTAACAAAATAGGATAATGAAATTATCATCTCTGAATTAGTCAAATACAAATGGACTAGACATTGTTTAGACATTTATTATTTGTATATATTGTATATAGTTATTGTACTTTTGTATATAGTTTTTCTTTTGTTAGTTATAACCTTTTTCTTTTTTTTTCCTTTTTATTAAAATAGAAAAGGGGAAATGTGGTGGTATTTTACTTGTACTGAAATGTGATTTTAATTGTATGTTAATAAATAAAGTTGCCTGGGGGTCAGAGTTATAGAGCCATAGCAAGTGCGTGGCGGTGGTGGCGCACGCCTTTAAGGACCTGGAGGGCGGTACATACAGGCAATGACAAGGCAGTCACGTGTTTAGTTTACAACCAATGAGAAGGCAGAACATCTAGACTATTTAAAGACATACACACAGGAAGTAGGCCTCTTTTTCGGAGAGCTCTCTTGGCTGAAGCAGGATAGCTGAAGCAGGAAGGGTAAGGCTCTTAGTTCTGACCTCTTGGCTTTCTTCTCTGAATCGGCTCTGTGTTTCTTATTTAATAAGACGGTTGGTTACATCTACAATAAGTAGGATTTTTCACTCTTACTTTTCCTAGTCTGCTTTCTATTGCTGTGATAAAGACCATAACCAAAAGCAACTTGGGGAGGAAAGGGTTTGTTTATTTTATATATTCCAGGTCATAGTTCATCACTGAAAGATGTCAAGGCAGGAACTCAAGCAGGGTGGGAACCTAGAAACAGGAAATGAAGCAAAAATCATAGATGAATGCTGGGTTTTGTCTGTTCTTTATGACTCATTTAGCTTGTTTTTTTATTTATTACTTTTTAATTGTGTGTATTTGCATGTCTGTGTGTGGATATATGCACATGAGTGCAGGTGTCCTACAAGGCCAGAGGCATCAGATGCCCTGGAGCTGGAGTTACAAGTGTGAACCACTCAATGTGGGTCCTGGGAACCCAACTCAGGTCCTCTGGAAGATCAGTACACACTCCTAATCACTGAGCCATCTCTCCAGCCCCTCAGCTTGCCTTTTTATGCAATTCAGAACCACCTCCCTAGGGGTGGCATCACCCTTAATGGACTTGGCTCTCCCATATCAATTATGAATCAAGAAAATACCTCCATATTGCTTGCAGGACAATATGGAGGTATTTTCTCAACTGAGATTCCCTCTTCTCAGTGACTCTAGATTGTGCCAAGATAAGAAAAATTAACCAGCATACTACTAAAAAGAAAAAGATACTTTATCTTTTCAATAGTACATTTTTAAGCAGAACAAACATATTTACTAAAGGAAAAATGAGAAAGAACTTTCACAGTTCAAATTTTAGTAGATTTTAACTCTACAGCTGAGATAATAAGATACCACAGCAGACTGTTGAATTCTAAGAATAATTTCTTTTCAGAGCAAATACTACTACCTAAAAGAAAAATAATCTAATGGGTTTTTTAGTTTAATGAGACCCAGCCACATGATAGGGTCTTTAAAAAATAGCCTATTGAAAAAAAAAAGAAAGAAGGAAAGAAAAAGTGAGGCTGTCGAGTGGCTCAGGTAAAATCACTTCTACTCAACTTGAGTTTGATCCCCAGAGCCATGTAAGGTGAAAGGAGAGAGCTGGCTCCACAAAGATGTCCTCTAACCTCCTTGAGAACTATGACACACATGCCCCACTCATCCACCAAGTAATAAATGAAAATAAATTATAAAAAGAAGAAGGCTGTGACCAATTCCATTATTTAAAAAAAAAAAATTGTATGTGTTGAGCAATGAGGTGTGGTGTCCTGTGTCTGTAAACCAGCACTTTGGAAGTTGAAAGTAGAGGTTTGCCATTGAGTTTGATGCTAACCTGGCCTTCTGTCTCTCAAACACAATGAGTTTGAAGCCAGCTTGGGTTAATGAACAAGAGCCTATCTCAAAAAGGGGGTGGAGAGTTCTATTCCATCTCAAAATCAAGTGTGAAAGTTGAAATTACACTCTGCCCCATTAGTTTAATATGTAGGTATGCAAGGACCTGAGCTTAATCCCCAGTAACTAAGAAAAACACACAACAGCACAAATAGATATTCAGGAAAGCTCTGAGTTGATCCTGATGCCAGTTTCTCTGAGTCTCTCCTGTCACTATATTATATCTGCTATACTTAACTGTCTCTCCATTGCAAAGCCTGAATTCTTATTGTCTTGGCTGTCACATAGAAACCCTATAAGGATTTGGGTTCATAAAATAACCTAAAAAGAAAGAAAAAATGACAGAAAGGCAGAAAGGAAGGGTGGGAATGAGGAAGAGAGGGAATGAGGAAGAAAGGGAAGAAAGGAGAGAGATCTTGCTGTGATACCATCTTTTTACTTTTACATGGAGAACTTCAAGAGTCATTGTGTGTCTTTTTCTGAGTACTGTGTCAAGATAAAGATTAACTAGAAAAAAAATTAGAGGTTTAAATAAAAGCAGAAAACCAAAAGCTAAAAATGTAAAAATGGGGCTGTAGTTAGGGGCAGAGAGGATGTGATGTCCACCGTAAATAGGGATAGCTAGTGACGAAAGAATGGTCTAACCAGAAAACAGCATATTTCAAGATGATGAGCATCTTTCATTCTTAAAAATTCTTCATACCATCAACAAAAATATACCAGTGACATATGTGATCCAGTTTCATATGACATATTTTCCCACCTCCTCCTACCCCTTAGTTTCAATACCTCTGATAACTGGTGTCCCAAATGTTGTGTTGATTACATCCAGTCCTTTAGGCAATCCTGGTGTTTGATCATGAGATTTTCCCAATGGTGCCCGTTGATTGCTAAAATATATAGATTCTTTTTTGTCTTTAATTTTCTGTTGAAATGTGGTAATGGGCTGTGGGTTTACCAATGTGCTCACCTAAAGAAATTATAGAATGTAAAGTATCAAAACAAGTATATGTAAGAAAATGAAAATCCTAATGAGAAGAAAATATGATTAAAACGTTATTTCCCCATCATCATTGGCTTGCTCACCTTCCTATGAACTGACAGAGTCAGTAATAAAAAATTTAACATACCAGATCCAGAACTTTCAGCTAGGACTATAATCCCAGCTCTTGGGGGAACTGAAGCACCAGGATACCAAGATCCAGGATGAAAAGGACTACAGAGAGAGTGCAAGGCCAGATGGAGATATGATTCAGTATTAGACTGCTCATAGGGCTGTAAGTTCAAGCCCTAGAGCCAGAAAAAAAAAATCAAAACTAAAAAAAAAGAAAAAGACAGAGAAACAGCTCAGCAACAGAGCACTTGCCTAACAAGACATAAAATAAAAAGTAAATAAATAAAAACCTTTCAAAGTAGTACTTATGCAAGGAGTTCCCAAGTTATTGACTCAAACACTCGAAAACAGCAGGCAGGACAAGCATAGGACACAAACCATTTCCAAACATTCTCTCAAACATATGTATCCCAGATTGGGCTTGATGACACAGTACTGTTATCCCAGCACTTGAGTAGTAAAGACAGGAAGATTGAGGCCAGCCTGGACTACAGAATAAAAAATGCAAAGAACAAAAGATAAAAACAATAGCAAGCACGGTAGCACATGCCTTTAGTCCCAGCACTTGGGAGACAGAGGCAGGCGGATCTGAGTTCAAGGCTAGCCTGGTCTACAAAGTGAGTTCCAGGACAGTCAGGGCTACACAGAGAAACCCTCTCTCAAAACAAAACAAACAAACAAAAAGATAGAAAAAGATAGAAAGAAACAGGGAGACAAGAAGAGAAAGAAGAGAGAGATGCTGGGCACAGTACATTGTCTCAAAAACAAACAAAAAAGGACCTGAGAGATGCATTCACAGGTAAAGGTTTTGCGGGATTTTTTGTACACTGTGTGAAGCTATATTGCTATGACTAGTTTAATAAAGAGCTGAATGGCCAATAGCTAGGCAAGAGGGGTGGGACTTCTAGGCAGAGAGAGGAAGTAGGGTGAAGAGAGGAGATGCCAATGAGATGGGGGGTGGTGCGCAGGAGGGATATGATCAGACATAAATAATGAAAGAAAGGTAAAAAGCCACATGGCAAAACATAGATTAATATAAATGTGTTAATTTAAGTTATAAGAGGTAATGGGACAAGCCTAAGCTAAGGCCTAGCTTTCATAATTAATAATGTCTCCCTGTCATTGTTTGTGGGCTGGTGGTCCCAACAAGAAAGTATATTACATAAAGTTACTTTCCACAAAAGCCTGCAAATTTAAGTTTGATCCCCAGAACCCATGTAAAAGTGGAAGGAGAGAATCAATTCTAGTTGTCCTCTAGGTCCCTACATGCATGCCCACACACATACAACACATACAGAGACACACACATAATTATTAATTAACTAATTTTTTAGGACTAAGAAAACGGCTCAGCAGGTAAGGGAGCTTGTTGCCAAGAGTGATGATCTGAGTTTATTCCCCAGAAATTACTTGATGGAAAGAAAGAACTGACTCCCCCAAGTTCTTCTCATCTGACCTCTACACACGTACTCCACACATGCTGTAACATGTACACACACACACACACACACACACACACAGAGGAAAAGATTTTTAAACAAACAAACAAAAAACAGACTTATCAGTGATCAATTAGAGGGTTGATGATTGGACTCACTGTAAGTAGTGTTTACCCAGCTCAGATAAGACCTTGAGTTCCAGTTTTAGCCCCATCAAAAAAGTTAAATAAAGGGCAGATAACAGATATAGAAAGAAAGATAGGAAGGCAGATAACTAAACAGACGACAATTATAGCCAAGCACCCAGTATCAAATACTGACCCCGCGTCCACTCAAGATCTATATATACTCTCTGTTGTGCCTGTAGGAAAGAGCATCCAATCCTGGTCTCTTAATGGCTAACAAAGTGTGACGACATTTCTCTTTACTGGGAAAATGGGGAACAGCGAAGTCTGCTGTTTGAACCCTACTTCCTTCACACATTCTTAGTTCCTGCTGCTTGAAAACTCAATTCATTGCCCAAGACTAGTGTTTTTAGAGGACAGAATGAGGAAAGAAAATGTACACAGGAGTTATGAATTTCACTTATACCTTTATTTGTGCAACTTTCTAACTTGGTAAATTAATAATGCAATGTAAATTAATAAGAAAGAAAAAGAAAGGTTTACCGGTATTGAAATTTTAGATCTTATTCCATGTGTCAAATAAGGTGCAATTTGGGGATCGTTTGCTCTGCCATAAAATACTCTTTCTGCTCCAGGAGGTGGATACCTGAAGTTGAAATACTTTTTTGCCTCTGGGGGAGTAATAAGCTGGAAAAAGTGAGACAAGGAAACAAGACCATAAAGCACAAATTTTAAAATATCAATTCACCTTCTCTAAGCAGTGCTGGCTATCTGAGTAAAGAAGGAATTTCATCTCCAAATGAAGACATGTCCCCTAAAATCTGTTTACTGGTGAAAATAAAATAAGTATTATAGTTTGAGGGGCTGAAGAGATGGCTCATTCATGAAAAGCATTTCTGTTCTTACAGAGAACCCAGATTCAGTTCCAGCATCCACACAGTGGCTCAAAACTCTGTAATTCCAATTCCAGGGGATCTGGCAATCTATTCTGACCTCTGTAAGCACCAGGCATGCATATGGCACACAGTCATAAATTCAGGCAAAGCACTCATACACATAAAATAAAAATCAACTTTAAAACATTTTTTAAGATTATAATTTAGGAGGCTAGAAATGGATGAGTGGATCTGTTCTCAGTACCCACATCAGGTAGCACATACAGAGCTCCAAATGATTTAATAACCTTTTCTGGCCTCCATGGACACCTGCACACATATGGCATATATTCACACAGATGTGTGTGTGTGTGTGTGTGTGTGTGTGTGTGTGTGTGTGTGTGTGAATGTGTGTGTGTGTGTGTGAGAGAGAGAGAGAGAGAGAGAGAGAGAGAGAGAGAGAGAGAGAGGGAGGGAGGGAGGGAGGGAGGGAGGGAGGGAGGGAGAGAGAGAGAGAGAGAGAGAGAGAGAGAGACAGAGAGAGAGAGAGAGAGAGAGAGAGAGAGAGAGAGATCAGGAAACATCCAGGCTACAACCCATCCCATTATTCCTACTGAAACACATTTAATTCCAGAGTTTTTTGGTGAACTATAGGAAATGTAAACTTTAATTTTCATTTTCTTGGACAAATCAATCGACATCTTTAAAATATAGTAAGAGTTCAAAATTGACCACACTGAATCTGTGCACCCATTCACGGGAAAGCTGAGAATTCAGTCTCCTACAGCTCTTATTCAAGATACAAATGGAAATGCTAGGAAGTGCTTACCCTGGGAAGCTTTTCACTCAAACAGCTTGCAACTCTGTATCCAACTGGCTTAACTTTTCCTGCCTTAGAGGGAGAAAACATTCATCATTTCACTGTGAAAAAAGCATTTTAAAAGAATGGACTTTACTTCAAACTTGGTCTGTGCCTTAAATGCTACAACGAGTATTTTTTAAACTACAATAAAATAAATGGACAAATAAATAATAAACAAAAGGCAGAAAATCATCCAGTAATTCTGGAAATGTTCTGAGGTATTTACTTGCCTCCAACACGGTGTTTTTCTGCTTTGTTCGGGTCTAGAACTAGCTTTGTAGTACAGTGTGACCTTGAATTCCTAATCCTTACCTACATCCCTGGTGCTGGGATTATAGGTGTTTATCATGTCAATAAAGCTTTTTGTCTGTTTTTTGACAGAGGGTTTCTCTCAAATTTATGGCAATTCTCAAGCCTCAACCTCCTTGGGGCTGGGATTAGTCATTACCATGCTCAGTCACAAACAATCCTAACATTTTTCACTGGTTAATTATTTCACGTCCAAATATGTGAGTGTATCTGTGTGTTTCCAATACAAATTTGTTTTTTTAAGATACAGATCTTATATAGCCAAGGCTGGCCTCTAACTCAACAATTCCCCTGCCTCAGCCTCTAGAGTTGCACAAACTCTCACGTAAGCCCAGAAAACACATTTTTGATATGTGAAGGCATGTTATCTGTAGCCCAGTCCCTAGAGGAAATAATCCAAGTCTTATTTGGCTTTGCCCACTTGTTTGTAACTTGGGTCTTATCTATCCTTCCTTTGCTCATAGCAAAGCTTTTAAAAATGAACTCCCAGAAATACAACACATATATCACTCTCCTTTATCTATTTCAAAGTGGCTAATATTTTGCAATGTGCACATTGCTCTTTTAAAAATTGAAAGAATTGGGAACTCAGCATGGTGGTTCATTCCTATATTCCCAGCACTTGAGAGTCTGGGCATCCCCAAGAATTCAAGGCCAAAACAAAAAGAACAAGGGCTAAAAATATAGCTCAGTTGGTAGAATACTAGTCTAACATGCATGAAGTCCCAGGTTTGACCACCAGCACTGTATAAACCAGGCATGCTGGGACACACCTGCACTCTCAGGACTTTTGAGGTAAAGGCAGGAGGATTAGATATGTATGCTCATCACCAACTGCATAAAGACTGAGACTAGCCTGGGATATAGGAGACCCTGTCTTTAAAAAATTAAAATATCCTCTAAGAATAAAAATAAATCACCTAAAATATTCAATGGATTATTTTGAGCAAAGGGTAATGAAAATCAATAGACACACGAGTCCTCTTCCCTACTCTTGCTCTACTTAAAAGTAGGATGTTGACTTGCTCTTATGAAGTGTCCCCAAACTCAGCAAGAACAAGTCTCAGCACCTGAGGACAGTCCATGGAAATGATCCTGCATAAACAGACTTCTGGTTTCATTCTGTTGCTGTGTTAAAAAACACTGACCAAAAGCAATGTAGGGAAGGAGAGTGTTTATTTGGCTTACACTTCCAGGTAACAATCTATCAAGGGAAGTTGGGGCAGAAACCCAAGCAGACCTGCCTGTTAATTTACACACTACTACCTCTGACCAAGGAACTCCCAGGCAAGACAGTACAGTACAAACCATGGAGGAATGCTGCTTGCTGGCCCACTAGCTCATGCTTAGCTTTCTTGTGCAGACCAAGACCATCTGCCCAAGGAATGGAGCAGCCCACAGTGGGCAGGGGCCCTCCTCCATCAATTAGCAATCAAGACAGCCCCTCTACAGGCCTAACTACAGGTACTATAGATCAATCTAATCTGGGCAACGCTTCAACAGAGTCTCTCTTCTAGGGCAACTCTAAGCCAGTGTTTCTCTTATATTTTTGGTTGTGAGCCTAGCCTTTAACGGCTGAGCCATCTCTCCAGCCCGCCAGTGTTTCTCAATCTGTGGGTCGCAACCCCTTTGGGGGTTGAACAACCCTCTCATGGGGTGGCATATCAGATAGTCTGCATATCACATTATGATTCATAATAGTAGCAAAATTACAGTTATGAAGTAACAATGAAATAATTTTATGGTTGAGGGTTACCACAACATGAGGAACCATATTAAAGGATCAAAGCATTAGGAAGGTTAAGAACCACTGCTTTAGGCTATGCCAACTTAACAGGTAAAGTGCACAGAGTCTACCAAAATATCCTGTGTCTTGCATTATTTCTTCTGAAATATTTCCTAGTTGCGTCTCCATAATCTATCATTCCTTGAAGACTAGTCTCCTCTCTCTCTCTCTCTCTCTCTCTCTCTCTCTCTCTCTCTCTCTCTCTCTCTCTCTCTGTGTGTGTGTGTGTGTGTGTGTGTGTGTGTGTGTCTCCTTCCTGACTGCCCCCTCCATCCTCTTCCCCCATCTCCTTCTCTTACCTCTCTATTGACCAAGCTGGTCTGAATTTACTGTCCTCTTACCTCAGGTTCCTGGGTAGCTGGGATTCACAGGTATGAGCCACTGTGGCCAGCTTCTCAACCTCTCTTTTGTTAAACTAAAAAGTCTCTGAGTCTAACTATCCATTTGAGGCTCACTTATTTTCTATGAACCTCTGTGCCTATAAGTGATGTGCCACTTTTCTGGTTAATCTTTCTTCTAATAATTGAATTCATATTTCTGCAATTCATAAACCAAAAATAGCAGTGTAAAAGCTTGCCTTTGCAATAATTCAATGAAAACCATCTTGTAGGGGTTCCATCCCATACCAAATAAAACAGTTCTGTATTATATAGTGAAATTTTTATTAGCTAAATGAAAAAAAAAACTATTTTTTAATGTTCAAACAACAACTATGTAGAAGGGCATTTGGTGGAAGAGTCACAGGAAAGTGCAGACTTCATCTTTCTGTTGGTCCGTTTAAACACTGCTGATCACTGTTCGTCCTCCAGCCAGGCTACCCTGAATTTGTGGCAATCCTCCTGCTTCAGCCTAATGAAAGCTGAGATTACAGGCCTAAGCCACCCCACCCAACTAGTGACTGTTTCCTTGACCTTCTCTTTGCTGTCCTTTTAAAGAAGCTAAGGCAGAAAGCTTGCCAATTTGAAGTCAGCACTGGCTACAGAGAGAGGGAGGAAGGCAGGGTGGGAGAGGGAGAGAGATGGTCAGAGATAGTGTGCCATGCATGCATGATGGCTCACAACTATAACCTTGTCAATTTAGAAAGCTGAAGCAAAAGCAACGCTGTGAGTTCCAGACAAGCCTGAGATGCTATATAATGAGTTCCAGGCTAGCCTGCACTTCAGTGTAAGATGAGACTCTGCTTCAAAATATAATCATGTATATACATGTATGTATATGTATGTATATACACATATATACAATGTTGTAAAAAAAAAAGGATGTGCGATGATGGCACACACCTTTAATCCCAGCACTAGGGAGGCAGGTGGATCTCTGTGAGTTCAAGTCCAGCCTGATCTACAAAGTGAGTTCCAGGATAGCCAGGGTTGTTACACAGAGAAACCCTATCTCAAAAAAACAAAACAAAACAAAAAGGTGGGGGCAGAAAAAAAGGAAGGAAGGAAGGGTAAGTGGGTGGAGGAAAAAGTGGAAGGTGGCAGAAGCAGATATTTTAGAACTACTCACTTTGGAAGATGTCTTTGTTTTTATTGCTTTGATGATACACCATGACCAAAAAGCAAGTGTGGGAGGAAAGGGGTTTATTTCAGCTTACACTTTCATATCATTGTTTCATCATTGAAGAAAGTCAGGACAAGAACTCAAACATGACAGGAACCAGGAGTCAAGACTGATAGAGGCCATGGAGGAGTGCTGCTTACTGGCTTGCCCCCTGGCTTACTTAGCCTACTTTTTTAAGAATCCAAGACCATCAGCCTAGGTATACCACCACCCACAATGGGCTAGGCCCTCCCTGGTCAATCACTAATTAAGAAAAATGCCCTACAGCTGGATCTTAGAGAGGCATTTTCTTAGTTGTGTTTTGAGATAATTATTGTTTCAAGTTGACATAAGACTAGCCAGCACAGAAGCCAAGGGCTAGAATACATATTTGTTTGAGGCCAGATCAGAAGCCACAAACAGAACCAATCCAGAAAGAACAGGCACACAGAGAGGAGAAGCAGTGGCTGGGGAAGCCCAATGACAGACAGAAAGCAGAGTGGGTCGAAACAAAAGTGCAAACTAAGCCCTAAGGGGAGCAAAAGTCCACTGCACCCAGACAAAACTCTGAAGGATCCCTATGAGTTTGTTAGCAGAATTTTGTCTTCAAATCTCAGCATATGAGCTCTACTCAGAATGCCTAAGGACCACTAAAGCAAGAGATTTGCTGTAACTTCCAGACCAGCCTATAATCCTAGTACTCCTGAGACTGAAGCAGGAGGATTAGGAGCTTAAGATTATCCTGGACTATATGAGACCCTGTCTGAAAAATAAATAACCAACAACAAAAATCATCTCTTCGCCAGTTGGTGATAGTGCATACCTTTAATCCCAGCACTCAGGAGTCAGAGGCAAGTGAATGTCTGAGTTCAAGGCCAGCCTGGTTCAGGACGGCCAGGGCTATGCAGATAAATGCTGTCTTGAAGAAAAAAAAAAAAGTCATTTCTTCATTGAACAATTTTAGCCCTGCCTAACTCTGAGGATGCTGGCTCAAGAAGATGGAAAGGTTCGAGGCCAGCCTGAAATACATAGATTTTGTCTCGAAACAAGAAAGTCTTCTCTTCTTCAGGGTGTAGCAAGTTTGAGGACAGCGTGGGCTGCATTACACAACACTGTGTCTCAAACAACAAAACAAAGATAAAGCAAGAACAGTTTGGCTATCCTGTGGCTTACTTACAGTGGCTTACCGTATCCAAAGTGACTATTGGGTGGTGAGGAAAAGCAGTCCTACAGCTAGAATGCAGAGCTGCTTGCAGGCTAAGCAGGCAGTCCTCTGAATTAGAGATTGACACCTTCCCCTGTTTTTTTGTTTGTTTGTTTGTTTTTTGTTTTTTTGTTTGGTTGGGTTTTTTTTTTTTTTTTTTTTTTTGGTTTGGTTGGTTTTGGTTTTGGTTTTTGAACAGGGTCTGACCCTGTAGCCCAAAGTTAGCGTGGAATTCATGACAATCTCCCTGTTTTGCCTATCCCAGTGCTTGGGTCACCACTACAGCACCTATCCTGTTCATAAACTATTTCTCTGAGCTTTGTGTTGAAGAATGCATTTCCATGAAGGAGAAAACATATTTTTTATATCATGATGACCCTTACCAACTGATACAGGTATGAGCCTTCTAGTGAGATGAAGAGTCAATGGACAGCAGTCTGGGTGAAAATCTCTTCCAGCTGGATTGGCATCATGCTGTATGTTTGGACAAGTGGTGGCACCACTTGTTCTTACAAATCGTGATTTTGACTGAATCGGACCTCTGGCATGAAAGTCCTACTTTGGTAATTGTTTATTTGACATTAACAGTATTCCCAATTTTTGTAAAGTTTTATGTGTTGTTGTATAACTTACTGTTTTTCTCTTGCATGAATTAGATTTACTCTGCCATTTTATCCATGTTCTTGCTAAGTGTATTGATGATATGGATTGCAAAGAGAGAATTTTGAATAAGGTGGCAAATTAGGAAAGATGAACACTGATAGGCATATCATCTGCTCTGTACATATGAAATTAAAAGTAAAAAAAATTCTTGACAGTTGGTCTCAAATTGTGTTAGACCTTATGCTGTTTTAGAAACATTACTGTATGGCTGCCTTTTGAAATACTTGGTGTGTTGCCTTACAGGACTGCAAAGCAGATAAAGCAAATAGTTGTTCTAAAATTATGTAAATAAGTCACAAGCTAGTTGTCTGCAAAATGCAAGTCACTTTAGGTTTGTCAGGATTTTTTCTCTTACTAGGTACAGAATGGTCATGTTCATTGGAAAACACTATAGGATGTGGAGGAAGGCTAAGGAACAGACAAGAACCTTCACGCAAAGTCTCTGGTAGTGGGTTTTAGAGTGAATAAATACTCTTAGATCATGAGATCTAAGATCTTAGCTTTCTCTGTAAGACAGGGTGGCCTTCACCAACAAAATGAACTTTGTTCTTTACAAACATACAATTAAGGATTTCAGAGATGTTAGCATTTACACAAAGTTTTGAAATGAAAATCATGTGTTAGAAAAATTTTGAAACTAAACATTTGCAAATCAAAACTGGGATTCCTCTGACAGGACGTGAAATATTAGGCTCTGGGTAAGGGACTTGGGATCCAATCCAGCTCTTACTTTAAAAATGAAGCAGAAGCACAGACTCAACTAGCTCAAACAGCTAGTTAGTGGCAAAGTTGAGAAGTTCTAAGTTTACCAAAACTAGCCAACATTGACATAAAAATTTTTATATCCAAAATACAGTAATTCATTTCATAAATCATTAATGGTAATTTGTGATATGTATTGCCACTGTTCTGCATGCTTTTTATCCAAACATGAAGGCCAGGTGTATAAGGAACTTGTAGAATAGACTACTTACATTATATTACACTACACATTTAAACATGCTTAAAATGTATTTACTGCCATGTAACTGATAAAATAGTCAATTTGAAAATCAGTATGCCATTTAATTTAGATAAAAATGTTTATTTATGTGTAAATTAGTTATCTAGTAAAGCTTAGTTTACATTTGCTTCTTAAAAATATTTATTCTGCACATGGAATATAACAATTCCTCTTAATTTCCCAAACTTACTCTGTGTTAATATTGTGTTTCACAATTTTGAATGCCTGTGTTCTGTCTCTTAAATAAATGAATTCAGAGAAAAAAAAAAAAGGGATGGTCTGTATGTCAAGTGTGTTGCTGATTGGTCAATAAATAAATCACTGATTGGCCAGTGGCCAGGCAGGAAGTATAGGTGGGACAAGGAGGAGAATAAAGCTGGGAAGTGGAAGGCTGAGTCAGAGAGACACTGCCAGCTGCCACGATGACAAACAGCATGTGAAGATACCGGTAAGCCACGAGCCACGTGGCAAGGTATAGATTTATAGAAATGGATTAATTTAAGATATAAGAACAGTTAGCGGGGCTGGAGAGATGGCTCAGAGGTTAAGAGCACTGGCTCAGAGGTTAAGAGCACCTCTTCTAGAGGTCCTGAGTTCAATTCCCAGCAACCACATGGTGGCTCACAAACATCTGTAATGAGTCCTGGTGCCCTCTTCTGGCCTGCAGACATACATGCAGACAGGACATTGTATACATAATAAATAAATCTTAAAAAAAAAAAAAAAAAAGAACAGTTAGCAAGAAGCCTGCCACGGCCATACAGTTTGTAAGCAATATAAGTCTCTGTGTTTACTTGGTTGGGTCTAAGCAGCTGTGGGACTGGCGGGTGACAGAGATTTGTCCAGACTATGGGCCAGGCAGGAAAACTCTAGCTACACTTTTGACACCTGTGAAAATTCATTCTGTCAATCACTGGATTAAACCTAAACCTCCAGGGCAAAGGACATAGACTTTCCCATCTCATGTTGCCCTGTTCTAGCACAGTGATGACTGCAAGTGTTTGCTGGAAGAAGAGACAACACCCTGAGTGAATAATAAAAATAAAAAAAAAGGCCTCTCCCCGTTCATCATATGAACATTAGAAATCTTGATAATGTCAATGTATGAGAGGGTTGAGGAAATGAAAATTGGGGTGTGTAAACAGCAGCACACTAACATCTAAGAAGGCAGGCAGAGAATCCAAAGAAATAGAAGGAATTTCTGGAGAGAGTCCAGTAGCAAAGGGTTATTAGAATCTGTACTAGTTCTGGACAGGGGTGGTCTTAAATGTCTTTAATCCTAGCAATTGGAAAGCAGAGGCAAGTGAACCTTGAGTTGGAGGCCAGTCTGGTCCAGGACAGCGAGGCCTACACAGAGAAACCTTGTCTCAAAAAAACAATAATAATAATACATATATTCTTTAAAACATAATAATCAGTACTGGCTAGTTTTATGTCAACTTGACACAAGCTAGGGCCATCAAAGGGGAGGAAGCCTCAATTGAGAAAATGCCTCCATAAGATAAGGCTGTAGGCAACCCTGCAAGGCAGTTTCTTAATTAGTGATGTATAGAGGAGGGCTCAGCCCATTGTGGGTGGTTCCATCCCTGGGCTGATGGTCCTGGCTTCCCTACAAAAGCAGGCTGACCAAGCCAGGAAAAGCAAGCCAGTTAGCAGGACCTGTCCATGGCCTACATCAGCTCCTGACTCCAGGTTCCTGCCCCATTTCAAGTTCCTGTTCTCACCTCCTTTGATGATGAACTGTGATGTCAAAGTATAAGAAGAAAAACTCTTTCCTCCCCAACTTGCCTTTGGTCATGGTGTTTCATCATAGCAATAGAAACTCTAATCCCAGCAAAAACTTTGTCTCTCCAAATACAAACAAGCTTCACTACTGTATCATCTCAGTAAAACATGGCTACCACATATTCAAGGAGAAATTCTAGGGAAAACAAACAAACAACATGAACTTACACTTGGCCAGCAAGGCATCCGATCAAAGAATTTCCCAGCGTATATGGGTCTGATGTGGGCTGGAGCCTCCACTCCAGGTTCCATGGCTGCAAACTCCTTTTTCTCTTTAGGTTGTTGGGCAAATGGGCACTCAAAAGGTTCTGTTACTAAGCCTATTTGAGGCTCTGCATTCTTGGCTATACCTGGTTCCTGGGTTTGTGGTAACCCAATGTCTACCTCCGCAGGGGGTGTCTCTTTGTAAGGGTTCACCACAACACAGGGGGGCTCTTTTTCCAGTTCTTTTCTGAGTTCCAAACCTACAGCAGGCTGCTCTTCCACTATAGCATCTGTCCACGCAGGTCCAAAGGCGACAGGCCTCCTTGTGCTTCCCGCGGCCTGTGGACTTGCACACACTGTGCCCAAAGGAGGCTGTAGTGTCCCTCCGTAGGGAAGCTGAGATGGAAGACCCTCGTTTTCTGACCCTACTCTTCCTGGTAACACACCCAGAGGTTTAGGGCCCTGGAAGGTGGAGCCCCTGTGGAGTCCTAAATTACCCAATTCCGTGGGTGTCCTGGAAATAGTATGTCTTTCTAATCCTACTCCAAGAGCATGGCACGGTGGTGATTTTGTTTCTAGTGATGCCATCCTCTCCCTCCATCTTCGATTTTGTCCTAGTCTCATTTCAAGCTCCAGCTCCTTGGGAGATTTTGAATCCCTAATTGTCCTGTCTATTATATCGTCCTTCTGTTCCTGGGTGAGTCCCACCTCCATTTCAGGTGCCCTCATCCTTTCCCGGGAACTCATCTCTAACGGGGAAGCTGGACTTGACTCCAGGGAAGTTTGCAAAGTTTTGGGGGACCCCACTCTCACGAATGAACACATTCTCCCGGTACTCCCTGCTGACTGCTTCTTGCCTGCTGCGTTACACCTTGGGGAAGGAGAGTAGATAGTCTGTTTACCCCGTTACCTGGGAAACAAACTTGGGGCGGGGCTTGGCGAGCAATTCTTCCCCGGTAACTCAACCCGCCCATCTCTCATTCATAGTGCCTCAGTAAGTTCATGCCTTTTCTTTCCTCAAACCCTGGTTTCTTTCTTCTTTTTTTTTTTTAAGAATATTATTTTTAATTATCTGTGTGTGTGTGTGTGTGTGTTTGTGTGTGTGTGTGTGTCTGTGTGTGTGTGTGTGTGTGTCTGTGTGTGTGTGTGTGTGTGTGTGTGCACGTGCGCGCAGATGTCAGAAAAGCCAGATGCGTTGTGGACCCAGCCACTGAAGTTACAGGAAGTTGTGAGGGGGCTAGAAACCAACTAAACTCTCCACAAGATTTTAACCGCTGATCCATCTCCCCAACATCAATCTGTGCTCACCCCGAATCCCCAACACCTCCCCCACAAACCTCTGGGTTTATTTTTACTATAGAAGACAAAAATAAAAATAAAAAAATAAAACTTCAGTGATGTGGCTTTTGGATACTAAACCTAATGTTTGTCAAGTTCTCTTCAGTTTCCCAAGTTATACAGTCCTATTATGATGGTTTTAGTAGACTGAGCCAGGCATGATAGTGTATAACTGCAATCACAGAACTCAGGAAGCAGAAGCAGAGGGGTAGGAGTCCAAGGCTAGCCTGGAGTAAAAGAAACAGGGAAAGAGGAGGAAGATACAAACACAGAGTGATAAATTCGGTTCTGAAGGCCATTGGCCTCTTCATTGGTGATCTGGGAGCAAATATTTTGTGGCGACTGCTTCTTTTAGGTGTTCCCTTGCCCCCAAGTATCTCCAGTGCTTAGAGTTATCTTAGTGCTAAAGAATCAGTAACGGACAGGGCCTATTATCACATGCCTTTAATCTCAACCCTCAGAAGGCTAATGCCAGAGAATCTCTGTGAGTTCTAGGCCTGTCTGGTCTACAGAGAAGGTGCCGGCCAGCAAAGGCTACTTGGTTACTTAGTGAAACTGTCTCATAACCACCACACCCACAACAACAACAACAAAAAAAAATTACACAGACACACCCATTCTCCCTACTGTTGACATTGCATACTGATATCCAGAATCTCAGCCAGCCAGGCAACCTCTCTTCTACTAAGTTCTATCTGCAGCTCTAAAGAACGACAGTAAGGCCAGTGAGATGGCTCAGCAGATAAGAGCACCTTCTACCAAACCTAATGACCTGAGTTCTACCTGTAGGACCCACACACCAACTCCTTTGAGCTGCTCTCTGATCTCCACATGTGCCCCATGGCAACCTCCATCTCCCCAAATAAATTAAAATGTAACAAAAAATTTTAAAGAATTATTTTAAATTCTATAAAGTTATATTTCACACTGTAGTATAGAAGTATCTTTTTCTTATAGTGACATCTCAAAGTCCTTAGATGACTAGGCTTCAAATTATATTAAGTGTCTATGTTGAAGTTTGAAGGCCAGGCATAGCAACACAAGCCTGTAACCTCAGTACTCAGAAGATAGGCTGAGCAACTGCACATTCAAGGCCAGCTTGACCTGCATAGGAAGACCCTATCTCCATCAAAACAGTTGAGCTATAACACAATAACACATATTGTATTTTATAAACATGACAACTCAACTTTATTGCTTTTCAATGTGGGAGATTACATAAATTGAAGTTGCATTTTTTTGTTTTGTTTTTCTTAGAGATGAGATATATTGTAGCCTAAACTGGCCTCTACTTTAAAATTCTATGTCAGCTTCTCAGTAAGAGAAGACTCTTCTCAATAAAAACTAAAATTATACTTATGTTCTATCACAGCTTCAATCGGTTATTTTTTTTTTCTCTTTTTGGGGGTTAGAACCAGGGCCTCACACATGCTAGGAAAATGCTCAATCACTAAGCTATACTCCAGCCTTTTTACATTTTGAGACAGACTCTGTTTAAGGTGCTTATGGTGGCTTTGAAGTAATCCTGCTTCTTCATCTTCTAAAGTAACTAAGATTATATATCGGACTGAAACATTTGTATTTAAGTGTGTGTGTATGTATGTATTTGTGAGTACATACATAGGCACCTTACAGAGTCCAGAACAGAGTGTTGGGTTCTCCTAGAGCTGGAGTTACAGGGAAACTTGGATCTTCTGCAAGAGCTATATGAAGTTTTAACTACTGAGCCATCACTCTAACTCTTCACATATATACACACACTGCTTTTTCGTTTTGTTTGGGGGTTTTTTTGTTTGTTTGTTTTTTCAGGACAGGGTTTCTCTGTGCAACCCTGGCTGTCCTGGAACTTGCTTTATAAACAGGTTGGCCTTGTACTCAGACATCCATCTGCCTCTGCCTCCTGAGTGTTGGAATTCAAGGCACTTGCCACCATCTTCCAGCTAGGGTAATGATTTACATGGAAGAAATTGTCAGAATGAAGCTTATTTCTCTGCATACTAAGCCTCATATGTAAAATGAATTAAATTTTAAAAGAATGTTAACTGAATAAACAAAGAAGGAAGACAACAGAACACCAACCACAACCTCCCCCACCCCACCCACATCTTCTGTGGAACCCACAGACCTTCCCCTCTTCAACTCCCTCTCTCCCTTGTGGCTCTGTCCCAGATGCAAACTCCAGCAGGTGCCCTGGTAAGCCACAGGCTACTCTTGCTAAGGAAGCAGGCAGGCCATCTGTAGATCTTCCCCTTTCTTTCTGTTTCTTTAGATCCAAACCCCTAAGTCTCATCACCAGTACTATAGCAGACCCTCAGGGTTGATATTTCTTCACTGTCTTCCCCCATTCCAAGGAGAGGAAATAAGCAATCCTGGTTGAACACTTTGCTCCCTCCCTCCTGTGAACCCCTTCAGACCTCTAGCCTAAGTGTCAACTACCAATACCCAGAAATACCTTTTACCTAGAACCTCCAGTGGTCACAACTATCAGGTCCAAAGAATATTTCCTACCAGGCAACACACAGCCATCATACTCTCCAAAAATCCAGAAAAGAAACAGAAATCAAGGAACAAAACACCTACCCAATAAAGACAAATCTAGAAATCAGTACCTAGACCTATAATCATCCCAATCCCAGATGTCTAAAAGCCAGTGTAAAAACAGTCAATAACAGCTGTTAGGGTCCACCAGAAGTCCCGTAAAAGAACACCAGATGGGATGCAATCAGCAAAAGCGTTTACTATCTCGGCAAAATTGGTGACCCCCCAAGAAAAGCTTGCAGGCTCTTTTATACACAACTAAAGGAGTCTAAAAGCCGTGTGATCATTCTACCTAGGATTGGCTTACACAAGTGGCAATCATACTAATACGTTTCTAATTGGTTAGGGCTAGCAGGGGTGGGCTAAGGCTATAGCTTTTCCATTCTTGGACAAGTCGCAGGCTTTGCCCTTATTTGGCTGTCACCTGTGGGGGGAGGGGTTTGGCCCAGGCATAGTATGCGCAGTTCCCTTAGATTGAAGAGGCAAGAACTGAGGCCTAGTTCTTAACTGAGTTATTAGGAGCCTGTCACGGCATTTGCCTGGCCTTCTCAACAGCCAGGAAAATATGTCTCCACTAGAGCCTAGCTATCCTACCACAGCAGGACCCGAATGCTCCAACATAGCTAAAGCACAAGAAAAAGATCTTAAAACCTCTGTGAAGATGATAGAGATCCTTAAAGAGGAAATGAATAAATATCTTAAATAAATCCAGGAAAACACAAACAGTGGAAGGAAATGAATAAGACTGTCAAAGACCTGAAAATGGAAATAGAATCAGTAAAGAAAACCCAAACAGGGAATTCTGGAAATGAAAAAGTTAGGAATTTTTACAAGAACTGCAAAGACAAGCTTTACCAACAGAATACAAAAGATGGAAGAGACAATCTCGAGCATTGAAGATACAATAGAAGAAATGATCAAATGCATTGATCAGAGAAAATTTTAAATCTAAAAAAGTCTTGACATAAAACATCCAGGAAATATGGGATTCTGGGGGAAGACTAAACAAAAGTATAGTAATAGAGGAAGGAGAAGAATTGCAGCTCAAAGTCCCAGAAAATACTTTTTCTTATGGCTAAAAAAGCTCCAATTTATGCTAGGCATTCATCTTGGTACCCACCGGTTGTTTGTCTCTAACTCTAGTCCCTAGAGGATAAGCTCCCAGTAACCCTGACTCAGTGACCCCCACCCAGAAATGTACAGCTCTGACTTACTTGTTATGATATGACTAACTGCTTTTTTGGCTTCTGTAACTTGCTTACACAGATATAGGATTGTTTTGAGTTGCCTTAACCACTTAACTTGGCAGAACGGACAAGATTTTACTTACTTATATAGATAGTGAAGGTCTCATATGTTTTTTCCCTGAAAAGTCCTTCCCCATACTCCTCCTACAGGACAATCTCAAATTTGGCTCAGGGATTGTTCAGCCTACTAGGAGCTAATCAACAAATCTTTTAATTATAATTGGAGTGAGTCTATGGTCTTTTCCCAGAGGTTACAAATGCCGTACCATTTGGAGGCCCCAGTGAGATCCCTAGGAAACCCCAGACTCAGGGCCAGTAGTCTGAGATAGGCCCCAGAGGGAGCATGTCCAGGGTGGACTTGATATTCCCTGGGGATCCCAGACTGCAACTGCCCCAAAGTTGCAAACTGAAAGTACGAATTGCTGGTCAATGTACTTCTGAAGTTTGGATGATTCACGGTGAGTTGTTCTGTTCTATTTTGGAGTCTGGACATTTGGAGAGACAAAAGGCAAGATCTGACAAAATTGTAGATCTGGTGCAGAGAGAGTGCTCTATTGTGTTGGCTTTATTGTGGCAGTTTTACTCTGTGAAGAAAAGTCATGAGGCATGACAAAACTCATTATCAAAGTAGAGCTTTATTAAGAGAAGGGAAGGACAGAAGAGAGCGTAACCAAGCCTGTGGAAGACATGTACATGTAGAGAGAGGGTGGGAGGGTAGGAGAAGGAAGAGGAGGAAGAGGAGGAGGAGGAGGAGGAGGAGGAGGAGGAGGAGGAGGAAGAGGAGGGAGGGGTCTTTGTTTGGCTTCTTATGAATTCCCTGCACTCATGCATATGGGCTTATGGAGCTATGCCATGCATGCGCAGATTGCATGATCACACTGCACGCAAAGTATTCGATCACACAGTGCACGGATTACATAAGCACCCTTGCTTAGCTACTGAACTGTGCATGTGCTGTCATGTAGCTGGAGGAGGGTCCAGGGATTCCAGCATATTGTCCTTCAGGTTTTGGTGTAATAGTGAAGGTGGCTATGATATGTCTGAGTTAGTCTGTTTTTTGTTTGTTTGCTTCTGATTGTGTTGTTGTACTGTCTTTTTCTGTTGTTCTCTGTTGTCTGTTGGGTTTGTGTTTTCAAGTTTTGTTGCAGAGATGGGAATTAAACTGAGCACAGCCAAAATTCCTCTGAGCTGCATCCAACATTTTCAGGATTTCTGTGAGGTAGACTGCTCCTGGATGCCTCTATGCTAGCTCCTCACTGAAGCCTGCTCTGTCTCTGTCCCTTTTGTTGGCTCACAGGAACCTGCTATTTATGTCCCATGGGTACACCAGGTACCCTATGCCATCCTGTTTGAGATCCTTTTCCTTCACTCTGCTTCTGAAGGATGTATTTTTCCAAGTTGTCCTATCTCCCAGCTGGCTCCTGTCTCCAACCATAGAAGTCTGGCTGAGGCTACTGCCTAGCTGCTAGGCTAGGATAATGTGGGTGCCTGGTGTGCAACCGTGGTAGGCACCATAAGCCCCTTCTTCTGTTGTCTGCAGTTTTCTATGCTGCTACAGCTGGCCTGCACCCAGAAATCTTATCTCTAAGCCTTCTTTATACTCTGCTTGCTCTGTCTCTCCATTACTGGATTCGGTTTTGTAGGGATTAAGTGTCTTTAGGGTATGTTTAATATTAAACTATAGTTTTATAGTGTTCTACATTATTAAAAAGCTGGCTCTGGAAGTGTAGTATGGCCTCCCTCTTCCAACCAAACCTCAAAATAATAGGAATAGAGGAAGGAGAAGAATCCCAACTCAAAGACCCAGAAAATATTTTCAATAAAATCACAGAAGAAAATTTATAGGTAAATTTTAGGTTAGGACCTAAAGAAGAAGATGCCTATAGAGGCACAAGAAGCATACAGAACACCAAATAGATTGGACCAGAAAAGAAAATCCACTTGGCACATAATAATCAAAACACTAAACATACAGAACAGAGAAAGAATATTGAAAGCTGCTAGGGAAAAAGAGCAAGTAACATATGAAGGAAGACCTATTAGAATTACATCTGACTTCTCAATGGAGACTCTAAAAGTCAGAAGGGCCTGGACAGATGTGCTGAAGACTCTAAGAGACCACAGATGCCAGATACTATACCCAGAAAAACTTTCAACCACTATAAATGAATAAAATAAGATATTCCATGATATCTGGGCAGTGGTGACAAGTGGCTTTAGTCCCAGCACGCAGGAGGCAGAGGTAAGCAGATCTCTGTGAGTTCAAAGTTAGCCTGGTCTATAGAATGAGTTCCAGGACAGCCAGAGCTATACAGAGAAACTCTGACTTGAAAACAAAGAAAGAAAGAAAGAAAGGAAGGAAGAAATTCCACAATAAAGCCAGATTTAAACATTATCTATATACAAACCCAGCCCTACAGAAACTTTAGAAGAAAAACTCCAACCTAAGGAGGTTAATTATACCTATTAAAACACAAGAAATAAATAATCTCAGACCAGCAAAATCAAAAGAATAGAAACACACACCAACAACAACAACAACAACAAAGACAAAATGACAGGAATTAACAATCATTGGTCATTGATCTCTCTCAATATCAATGGTCTCAATACCTGAATAAAAAGACACAGACTAACAGAAAGGATGCAAAAACAAGATCCACTCTTCTGCTACATTCAAGAAATACACCTCAAGATGTGCTGTTAAGTCACTAGTGGGAGACTTCTCTCTCTCTCTCTCTCTTTTTTAATGTAGGAACGTAGTGCTATGACCTTTCCTCTTAGCACCATTTTCATTGTGTCCCATAAGTTTGGGTATGTTGTGTGTTCATTTTCATTGAATTCTGAAAGCTCTAAACAAAAAGAAGTAATTATACCCACAAGGAGTAGACCATAGGAAATAATCAAACTCAGGACTGAAATCAATAAAATAGAAACAAATAGACCTGTAGTGGTATTTGCTCCACCTGTGACCTTGAGCTGTATGGCCCAAAGGAGGTGGTGCTTCCTCTCTGCATATTGAGAGTCAGTGACTATATTGAGGGGTCCTAGGAAGTCCATCAGCACGATAAGAATGGCATACAGTTCTGCTTTTTGTACAGAGTTGTATGGACTTTGAACCACTTTACTTAAGTCTCCTGATTTGTATCCTGCTTTCCCTGATTTATTTGTGTTGGTATAGAAAGTGAGGACTCCAGAAATTGGCTTTTGTTGTACAATGTGAGGAAGGACCCATTCAGTTCTCTTTATGAATTCTATTCTCGTGCTTTTGGGATAACAGTTGTTAATCTCTCCCAAAAAGTCACTGCAGGCTCTCTGCCAGTATTCATTATCTTCCCATAGTGAGGAAATTTCCTCATTAGTTAAACATACTACAATTTCTGCTGGGTCCATTTCTGTCAACTGGTGAAGTCTTAATTTTCCTTTTTGAATCAAATCAGCTATCTTTTTTACATAACTCTTTAATTTCTTACTTGGTTTACATGATAGAAATATCCATTCCAATGTAATATCATCCCTCTGCATCAAAATACCTGTGGGAGAATGTCTGGAGGGAAGTATGACCAGAATGCATTTAAGTTCTGGATTCACATGATCCATGTGTGCTTCTGTATTGTCTTTTCTACTAGAGCCAATTCCTTCTCAGCTTTGGCTGATAATTCTCTTGGACTATTTAATTCTTTGTCCCCTTTTCGAGTATTAGCCAAATTTTTTAGTCCATTTTAGATATTCCAATGATACCCTGTAAGTTGGAAACGCTTCCTAACAATTTTGAAAATCATTTTTAAGAGTCGGCAATCTATCTCTCCTGAGTTGTTCCTTTTGGGGTCTAATTCTTTGTAGCTCTATCTTATATACTAAGTAATTAATAGAATCTCTTCTTTGTATTTTTTCAGAATCAATTTATAGTCCCCAGTGAGGTAAAACTTTCTTTACGTCTTCAAACATGCTTTCTAAGGTACCTAACTTTGGATCAGCTAATAAAATATCATCCACATAATGACAAATGAATTGTGGAAATTTCACACAGATTATCTCCAATGGTTTTTGCACAAAATATTGGCACAGGATAGGGCTGTTTAACATTCCCTGTGGGAGGACCTTCCATTGATATCTCTTGACTGACTGGGAATTGTCATAACTAGGTACTGTGAAGGCAAATTTTTCTCTACCATTTTCTTGTAAAGGTATGGTAAAGAAACAGTCTTTTAAGTCAATAACTATTATAGGTCATTATTTGGGTAGCAGAGAGGGCAAGGGCATCCCAGTCTATAGGGTGCCCATAGGCTGGATTACTTTATTAATAGCTCTCAGATCTGTCAGCATTCTCCAATTACCGGACTTTTTTTTTTAATAACAAATACAGGAGAATTCCAAGGGCTGGTAGATTCTTCAATATGTTGTACATTTAACTGCTCTTTAACCAGCTGTCCTAAAGTTTGTAGCTTCTCTTTTGTCAAAGGCCACTGTCCAACCCAGACAGGTTTATTAGTTAGACATTTTAAAGGTAAGACTGATGGTACTTCTGAGAGTTCAGCAGCAGTTGTGCTTTGTTTACATATAGCCTGAACAGTTGGTGGCTGTTTTTTTATAGTATGTTATAACATTATTCCTAGAAACATACATTGGTCTGTATTCCCTTTCTGAGATTATAGGAATTTTAATCTGGGTATTCCATTGCTGTAACAGATCTCAGCCCCAAAGATTTACTGCTACAGTTACCACATAGGTCTTCAGCCTTCCTCTCTGTCCTTCTGGCCCTATGCATTCAACCCATCTCGAACTCTGTTTTACCTGAGATAGGGTTCCAGTCCCTATAAATTAAACATTTACCTCTTGATGAAGCCAATTCAGATGCCATGATTTTGATGTAATTATAATCACATCTGCACCTATGTCTACCATGCCTTCTAGAACAATGCCATTAATTCAAAGTCTGAACTTTGGTCTTTGTTCATTTATGTAAGTCTGCCAAAATATTCATTTTATTAGATTATTTTGATTCATCTATCAGAGCTGTTCTGTCATCCAGTGCAGTATTGTTCTTTACATTAGACACTGGGTTATTTAATTGTCTTGGAGAGAAATTTCCTTCAGTGGCTAGAAATGTATGCACTACTTTCGGTTTGGGGGCCTGTAAAAGACCCCCTCAAGGTGTTTCTTTCTGATAAAGGAATGCCTTGTATATCTATTGTTTATCTACATTCATTGGTCTAATGTCAGCCTTTGCCACATCTTCTGCATAATCCAGAAGTTTGGGGTCTCCTATTTGGGTTGTTTCTAGAAGGAGTATTGCTTCTAGGAGCACCCCATGTACAGTTTCTACTCATATGACCTGATTTACCATAGTTAAAACATTTGGTACCTCAAGGTTCCTTCCACCTCTGGAAATTGCCTCTTTTTTCTAAGCCTCATTACCATAGTTAAAAGACTAATTCAGTAAAATATCAGCTTAGATAATTTGCACTGATATGTATTCTTATATATTGATACAAATAAAAAACTATATTTGTTGTATTGTACACATATTTCTACTCCTATTTGAAATATTTTGTATATTGATACAAATATAATATTATATTTGTCATACTGTATGTATGTTCTACATCTGTTTAGGTTATTTTGTATATTGATACATATTTAGGATTATTGTCATATTGCCTATTGCACTATACATTCCTACCACTGTTTAAGCTATTTGGGGGGGCAGCCCCCACCATTATTTACCCCAGGAACACTTGAGGATTGAGGGATAAGAGACTTACAGAGTTAAGAAGCGGAGAGAAATAGACTTATGTGGGCCTGGATCCTTATCCAAACAGGCCCAGAGCTTTATTCCAAAGGGCTATTCATAACAATGCCAAGGGGTGGAGTAAAAGACCTCCCCTTGCTAGTTAGACCCTTACAAACACCTGGTATCCAAGCCCATGATCCAATCAACCTCCCATGCAGTCCTGCTGGTTATAGCCACTAGGAAACCTAATGGGCTCCAACAGTTATTTTGTGTATTGTTGTGAGGTCACTGTCCTTATATGGTACACCTGCTTACAGACTGTTTATCTTGTTAATGTGAAGCCTTATTCCTTAAGTCATTTTAGTAGAGAAGACTTACTGAGCTATTGTCACTCAGGCTTGTCATTTATATAGTTATGTTAGTCAGGTTCTCCAGATTTACAGAAACATATATCAGATAGATAGGTAATCTTCAAACACTTCATAGACCTAGAGAATACGGCATTTAAATGTTTTGATAACTTAGAATTCTGTTGATATGAGACACTATTGCTCCTGGCAGCACCAATCTGATCCCTAAGCAAGACCACCACAGATCCGATATCTGATGCAAGCACACAGAGGTTGTTTAATAACAAAGCAAGCCCGGGCTTGGTCTGTTCCAAACACTCAACACAGCAGATGGAGGAGGCTCCGAGCACTCACTTCAAGGGGTTTATATAGGAAATGTTTACATGCAGAAGGTTACATATCTCTGGTTGGACGAGGGGGCTCAGGGTGAGGTAGTTCTTTGAAGTTACTAGCTGAACTACAAGTGTGAAATTACTAGTGGCTAACAGGATGCAGGGTATCTACAGAGACATAATTTTTTACTCCCTATGTCCTGCTTTTGCTGAACCCAGAATATATACATTCAGATTTATTGTTGCAGTCCTATTTTCCCATAAGCTCAATTTCTGGTCAGTTGAGTCCATTACTGCCCGTATCCTGTTTTACCAAGTCCAGGATATATAGATTTATTGTTCCAGTCTTATCTTCCTGTGAGTTCAACTTCTGGTCAGTTCTAAAACTGCTGGTCAGCAAAAACCTTTAGAGGAGTTGGGAGAGAGGGCATCTCTCGAGGGCTACTGATTTTTCCCTTTCAGTATTAGAACTCGTATCCTCATGCTTACACAAGTGTTCTTATCTGCTGAGCCATCTTCTTAGACCCCAGCTATTGTTTTAACTTCGGCACAATGGCTGCACCTTAATCTACTGCTATTTCAGACAGCAATTGCAACTCTGCAGTTACTGGCCTGCCTGCAGAGCAGCGGTCTGGCAGCTCAAGCTGAAGCCTGATGGGAATTCTGGTCCCTCGGGCACCTGCTCTGTCATTGCTATTAAAGGTAGCTTTAACTAAATCTCTATTGTTCTATTTATAACTAAGACTCAAGATTCAAAGTCTGTGGTGAAATCCTGAAGGCTCAGAGAGGCTGGGTGGCAACTAGCTAACCTTCTTTCATTGATGGCATCTCTGAAAGACTTACGTTTTCACTCTGCCAAACTGGAAAAGGCCTCGCCACTCCAAATACCTCCCTATCACTTCCTGTGTCTCTCTATCTCTCCCAGATGCTCTCTGATGCTCTATGATTACTTTCTGTCAACTAGTGGCTAATTCAGCCTCCTGAACCAAGGTTTATTTTTATTTAATCAACACAAATACAAACTTGGGATTCACAATGTGATCAAATATCCCCCAACACCCAGCTCAAGTATTAATAGCCTCATTTTGCCATTGCTTTGTTTTCTGGCTTATATTAAAGTTAAATGTCTTAGTTACTTTTCTTATTGCTGTGACAAACTTCTAGACACAAGCAGCTTAAGGAAGGAGGTGTGTATTTGGGCTCAGGGGTCCAACACACAATCAATGCAGAAAAATCAAAGCACAGGAGCTTGAAATGTCTGCTTGTATTACATCCACAGTCAGAAAGAATAGAGTGGTATAGGCAAGTATGTTTGCTGGAACCGGTTGGGAAAGATTAGAAGATATGGCCTTGTCAGAGGAGGTGTCATTCTCAGTTAGCTCTCTCTACCTCCTATTTATGGATCAGATGTGAGCTCTTAGCCACTACTCTAGCATCATGTCTGCCTGCCTGCCACCATGCTCCTCATCATAATGGTCATGAACCATGAGCCCTAAATTAAATGCTTTCTTTTGTAAGTTGCCTTAGTCATAGTGTTTGTTACAGCAATAGAAAAGCAACTAAGACAGAGAGTGATGAATGCTGGTGTTCAACATGCTTTTCTTTTTCACATAGCCCACGACACTAGGCCAGAGAATGGTGCCAAAACATATAGGATAGATCTTCAAGTCTCAATTAACCTAACCAAGATAATCTCTGACAGGTGTCCCCTAGATGACTCCAGATCCTGTCAACTTCATAATCTATTTTAACTGCCACACCATTTGTTTTTGGGGGGTGGGGGAAATACAATGCCTCAAAATTTAAAAAATATTCCAAAAAAGACATACTTCATTTGTAGAATTCCTAACGTGTGAAGGACCCTGGGCTCCATTACCACTGTCACAAAAAAATAAAAGATGAAAATAAGTCAACTGGGCATGGTGGCTCATACCTTTCACCTCATCTCTGGGAAAGTAAAAACAAGAGGACTGGTGGGAAGTTACAAGTCAGTTTAAGCTATGTACTTGAGGCTGTCTCAAAATATATAGACAAATAGTAAAATAAATGTGAATGGACATGGTAACACATATCTAATAATCCCAGTAATGGGAAGTAAGAGGCAGGAGAATCTGAGTGTTGGGACCCGCATTGGCTACATAGTAAAACAGTCTCAAAACAACAAAAATGCAATCACTCATTTCCATCTATGCAAAGATTAGTTCTTCAGCTAAACAAGGAATGAAGATAAATTAAAGAAACTGGGCATAGTGGTACACACCTATTATCTTAGCATTTGAGAGGTAGAGGCAGGTGGATCTCTGTGAGTCTGAGTGAGGACAGACTGGTCTATAGAGTGAGTTCCAGGACAGCCAGAGCTACATAGTGACACCTTGTCTCAAAAAACAAAAGGGGGGGGGGGGAAGAAAAGAAAGGAAAGGACAGGAAGGAAGGAAGAGAAGGTAGGTGATATGGAAGCTGTGAGTAATTGATAGAAGCCTAGAAACTGGGAATTTATGATTGGGTGCCTAGAGAGTTGAGGGCAATATGCACATGAAACACAGTGTTTTAAGTCATTACAACTGCAACGAGGCCTGTCCATTTTGTAGCTTGCTTTAACAGATTCTATTAACTAGTAGAATTCCATATTAGACACTAAAATATAGATAATTGTTGGTTCTGTCTAGTCATCTGTGGTCAGAAAAAAAGGAAAGAAGGATATGGTATGAATGGCAACCCAACAGCAAAGCATTTCATTTTCTTTAAAATGACCATTAGACAGAATCCATGAGAAACATGTGGAACTCCCTGTTCTAATCCAACAAACTAATAAATACTAGACAAACTAAATAAAGACAAAATCAGCAGATAGAAATGAATGAGCATACAATACTCTAGAACAGTGGTTCTCAACTTGTAGGTTGCAACTCCTTTGGGGGTCAAACGATCCTTCCACAGGGGTCACCTAAGACCATCAGAAAACACAGATGTTTACATTATGATTGATACAGTAGCAAAATTACAGTTAAGAAGTAGTAAGAAAATAATTTTATAGTTGGAGGTCACCACAACATGAGGAACTATATTAAAGGGTCACAGCATTAGGAAGTTTGAGAGCCACTGCTTTAGAGTAACATAATAGAAATATCACAGTAATTCATGAACTGCAGGATCTAACATGTTATTTGTGGGGTTTTTACAAAACTTTAATTCAGTTTTTAAATATGTCTTTCTTTTAGGGGTAGAAGACATAGGTATGTCTTGGTGAGTATGTGAAAGCTAGAGGACAACTTGTGAGAGTCAGTTCTTTTCTTCTACCATGTGGGTACTGAGGATCAAACTCAGGTGGTTAAGCTTAGTAGGAAACACTCTTATCTGCTGAGACATCTCTTTAGCTCTGTGAGGTCATCTAAATGAAACATTCATCATGCTTTTTATTTTATGGGAGAGGTGGGGTTGAATAAATCTATTTTAATATAGGCTCAAGCACAGTGGTTAAGGAAAAGAGAAGCACTGAGGAGAAAGATGAGCTTACTGAAGAAGAGCTATGTAAAGGAAGGCAAACCCAAGAGTGAGTATGGGCTCCTCGAGAATTTCCTACTCAACATTCTTTTTTTTTTTTTTTTAAACAGGGTCTCACTATGTAGTCTTAACTGGCCTGGAGTGCTGGGGTTAAAGGTGCATGACAACATAACCAGTTAGTTGTAATCATTCTAAATGTAATTAAGCTCTCAAATATTCTTGGAGCCCTTAGTTATTTATATATATGAACGTTTTTTGAGAGGACCTAAAATAATAAATACAAAATTATGTACAACAAAATAACTGAAGGGTCTGGTCCTTAAAAACTTTATAATTATAAGGAAATGGAAGGCTAAGGAAAAGCTAACTATAAAATGTGGCAGTCTTTAGAATTATTATAGAGGGTAAACCTCTATAGTGAGTTTCTCTTTACATAGATTAAGATAATTAAGTCCAATAGAAGCTTCCCTGAATTTTATCAAAAGGAAATAGTGTCCTGGGTGAGTTAGATCAGTAATGATGGACAGCAATAGTGTTCCAGGTAGAAAGCAAAGTGATCAAAGTGCCAAAATGGGAACACAGGTGTATATTCAGAGAACAGCTGAAATACATGGTCAGAGCATGAAGCAAGTTTGCGGAGATGGAAGCTATAGGGATAGAATAAAAGAGGGCCACCAAGATGGCTTAAGGGGTAATGTCACTTGCCACCAAGCCTGATGGGCTATGTTCAATGTCCAGGACCCACATGGTAGGAGAGACCAATCCCTGCCAGTTGTCTTCTGGTCTCCACACATGCACCCATGGCATGAATGTTGTAACACATACATTAAATTAATTTAAATTTTAAGAAGAAATAGAATGAAGGAAATGTGAGTTGAAATCAGAGTTTAAGAATTGGTTCCACTAGCAATTAATAAAATACTGTCAAACATTTTTGAGTCAGAACATGACTGGCAAATATCTAAGGAATGAGCTTAAAAGGCATGAGTATGTTTTAATTTCAGTTCTTATGAACACCACCAAGGACCACATGCAATGTGATATTTTGTTTGTGTTCTGACAAATTAAACTTTCCTAGAGATCAGAGGGCAGAGCTAGCCACTGGTTATCCACAGAGGCCAGCCAGTGGTGGCACACACCTTTAATCCCAGCACTTGGAAGGAAGAAGCAGGAAGATCAGGAATTCAAGGCTAACTTGGGCTACACGAGACTGAACCAGTCTAAAAGAGAAATAGAGCCAGGTGGTGGTGGTATACACTTTTGATCCTAGCACTTGGGATCTCATGCCTTTAATCCCAGCACTCAGAAGGTGGAGACAGGAATATAAGTTGGGTGGAGACAGGATCTTGACTCCCCATTTGGTCTGAGATTTTTGTAGAGGTAGGAAGTCTCTGGTGGCTGGCTGCTCTGCTCCTCTAATCTTTCAGCTTTCACCCTCGATGTCTGACTCTGGGTTTTTATTGTTAAGACTAATTAGGCTCGCACTGCAACCACACACTGGGATTAGACAAAGTTTGGAAATTATATGTTTTAGTAATAATGGTTTTATGGATAATGGTTTATAATGGAAAGAAAGAAGGTTGAAGAAGAGGCTGCTGTTAGTTCCAAGACTGGGCAACTGTTAATATGTCATTAAATGGAAGCAAGTTTAGAAAATGGGTTTGGTTGGGGGCATACTGTTGACATGACTGATTCTTCCTGGGGTTGTCCACAAGTTACTAACATGACTAATATATTAGAACAAGCCCTGGGGATAATCTGCCACAGATACTACTTACATGTGACACATTCTGCCCTTTTAGTTAGTGGGGAGTTGATCTGAGAGACTGGCTGTTCAAGAATTCAAATCATCTCCATTGCACAATATGAAATGAGCAACCATAGGATACCTCTGCCCAGATCCACGTCAAGGAAACTGGGTTTTCCAGATATGACAGAGATATTGCACAAATGAACTCCTAGCTTCAGTGACTACATGCATGACATCTGCAACAAGATCAAGCCAATCAAAGTCCAGCATGAATGGAGGACAGGCTCATGAAGTTCTACTCATAGCTGAGGAGCTATTGGAAAACTCACAGCTGCAGGCAAAAGTCAGTTTCTTCTGATATATCCCCTAACAGGCTGCCCATGTTCTAGAAGATGGTCCTAAACTCATATACATACTAGCAGCACAAAGTGGACACAGGGGGCTGGAGAGATGTCTCAATGTTTAAGAGTATTTGTTCTTGACCAGAACGAGTTCAGTTCCCAGCACCTAGATGTTGGCTTGCATTCATCTATAATCCTGAATGAAATGAGAACATGACCGCTCCAAGGTATGGTTAAGGAGGAAGTTTTTATTGTAGATATGAGGGAGAATACAGCCAGAGCACAATAGCACAGAGAAAGAAAGAAATCTAAAACATTTCAAACTTTTTTACATACTTTAAATCACTTTCTTAGACCCTTACAACTTACTTAAGCTTTCACATTCCCTGATCTTTATTACTTATATTTACAAACCTTAAATTAACTTTCTTTCTTTCTTGGGGGTGGGAGTGGGGGTGGTGTTGGTATTTTGAGACAGAGTTACTCTATGTAGTCCTGACTGTCCTGGAACTCACTTTGTAGACCAGGCTGCCCTGGAACTCAAAGATCCACCTGCCTCTGCCTCCTGAATGCTGGGACTAAAGGTGTGTGCCGCCACCACCTGTCTATTAAACTAACTTTCTTAGACAGTTAAAACTTAGATCAACTTCAAACCTTTTCTTTCCATCCAATCATTTACCATGAGACACAAGTGATTGATTGCTGAATGTAGTCATTGCGAAGGAGGTTCCTTTAAACAAAGGAATAGTAAAAAGTTACATTGAAACCTGTTTTGAGTTTATCTTTCAATATCAGCAAGGCAAACTATTTGTGTCTGCCTTTCTCAGTAGGAGACCTAACAGCTCTAGAGCAAAGTAAGGCCTGATTTTTACATATGAAATTAATTGACACAGCTTAGGGAGAGGAACTGGTTTGCTTAAATGGATAAATCTACAGTTGGCCATCAAGATTAATCAGAGATCTGAGAAGGATGGATAGAGCAGGAAGTATAATCCAAATGGCTTCTGTATCAATTAAAATGATAGAGACTTTCTCACTACCTACATGGTTACCGTAGGCTCCCAGATGGTTTCACTGGGGGCAGAGTTTGTGCTTGGGTGTCACACAGGAGAGCATTACATCTTTAGCATGCAGGGCAGCATTGGCCTTCAGCTGCCAGACCTAGAAGCTCAGAGAGATTTTACTGTGGAGGAGAAACTTGGGAAAACTGACCTATTTTGGTGAGGTAGAGTAGATCAATCAACCCAATAGTGTTCACAGTCTGGCCAGAGCCCTGGTGGCAGGTAAGGCATGGGCCAATTCTTGGCCCACATCACCAGACTATCCAGGTGGAGCCTGTCAGGTCGAAAATAAATCCAGGACAAATAGCTAACTGAGGTGCCTATTAGCATACCAAAGTGTATGCTAGGTCCACTTAGTACCTGTGGCTCCTCTCAGTTCCTCACCCACCCCCTACCTAAACTTCTCCAGCCTATGAGCTTCCTCTAGCTTCTGATTCCTATATAATCCTGCCATTTTTACCATGAGCTCTCCTGGTTCTCTTTGCCCTTTCTTCTCTTTTCTTCCTCCCACTTTCCATCCCCCTCCCCCACTGTGGCCCACTTCAGTCTGTTCGACATGTTCGTTCTACCACTTTCTCTCCTTGCTCTGGACTCTTGCAGATGCTTAATTAAGTTAGCAAGGACAAAGAGGCTAGACACATATCTTTAAGTCAGTTACTGTTAACCTGAATAACCTTAAGAATTTATAAACCTTATTTATTAAATATACTTTTGTAGCCAGAAGGTTTCTTCAGTCCTGCCCAGCCCCACAGTCCCACAGCCACTTTTAAAATAATCTGTCAGAGGCTTAAAATCATTTACTAACAGTATGGCCTATGGCAGGCTTCTTGCTAGCTGGCTCTTATAACTTAATCCATTTCTATTAATCTATAAATTGACATGTGGCTGTGGCATTACCAGTCTACTGGCATCTTGTTGCTCCTTCAGTGGCAGCTGGCATCTCTTCTCTCCTTTTTTCTCTCCATATATCTGCTTGGACTTACCACCTGCCTCTAAGCTGCCTTGCCATAGGCCAATGCAGCTTTATTTATCAACTAATCAGAGTAACACATATTCACAGCACACATAAAGACATCCCACAGCACATTTTATTCATCAAACATATGTTGTTCCTTGTTTAACATTTGCTGTTGAACAGTAGCAAAGATATAAGTAGTTATACATACCTAAGTTAGAATTTGTTAATCTGAGTAGATCTTTATAACCTAAGGAATTTAAACCTTACTTATCAAATATACTTTATTCATCAAACATTTTGTTTCTTATCTAAAATTTTCTAGAAGCCTGGTATTGAGCAGTTAGCAAAAACATAAGTAGTTAGACATACATCACTAAGTCAGTTTCTGTTAACCTGACTATACCTATATAACTTTAGGAATTTATCATCACACAAAAATTTATCCTAATTCAAAATATTTTTGAATGTTGTTGCCTCCTTAATCTAAAAGGGAGATACAATGATAAAAGTGCTCAGTAAGACTAAGGAGTTTTATTTTTGTTGCTTTAGTTGGTTTATACCATGTGATCATCTTAATCAAGATGGTGGTAAAGTTTTACAGCATAGATTCTCTTTTAACCTCAATAAAGATGGCTGTCAGCCACACAGTTGCTCCCATCCTGATGAGGCCATCAGCGAAGATGGAGGCAAGTCACATATTTGTTATGAAAAACATTTATTTCCCTAAACAAGAATCCAAGTTACAATTACAGTAAGTAGTTCTATTTTTCTGAACAAGAATTAAATCACATACATAGTATGCTGTAGCAAATTAAGATTTACCTATGTATAGATTTTTAAAATATCAACCTTTTGTTACAGGTTTTAAAATAGCTTTTTGTTACAGATTTTTAAAACCATACTCAATGAACTGACAAATCCTGAGATAAAGAATTTATACAATGGTTTTAGATTTCTTGAGAGCAGAGAGCAAAGAAATCACAGAGATAAAATATTTTCAAGAATGGAAAATAGAAAAAAATTAGAGATAAGAGACTTTTGAAAGTACAAAGCAAAGACTATTTAGATATGAGAGACTTTGGAATCATTTGTACAGTACCAGAAGTTATTACTATGTGCAAGAACTTGGGAATTAAGTGTGCCATTTTTGGCCATTGAGCAAGCAAGCAGTCCTGAGGCCAAACTGTTTGCAGTAACACAATGAGGCTTTAATGAAGTCTCTCAGTCCAAGGAGGAAACTGAGTCTAAAAAGAAAAGGAGAAAGGGTTGAAAACTAAACTCCACCCAAGGGAAGATTCCAGTAAGCTCCAAGAGAGAACTAAGAGACAGAGAACAGGGTTGCCATGAGGATGAGGATCACAAGTAGAACCTCCAACCGAGGAAGGATTTCAATATCATATAGGCCCAGGAGGGCATAGAGAAGCTGCAGGACTTCCAAAAGGGACAGGGTCTCAAACAGAAATTCCACCAGAAGGAGGGTTCCGGTATTGTAGAGGCCCAGAAGGGTGTTAGGAAGCTGTTGGGTTTAGCAGATAGCTCCTAGGGGGAGACGAGAAGGAGAACAGAGTGACAATATATAGGCCCAAGAAGATAGGCATAAAGATAGATACAGCGGATAGCTCTAAGGGGAAGGAAGAAAAGAAGGAGTCACAAGCAGGAACTCCACTCAAGGGAGGCCTAGGAGAAAGTAGAGAAGCTTTGAACTACAGCTCCTAGGGGGAGGTAAGGAATCTCCAGGAAGGAGCTGAGAACAAAGGGAACAGAGGAAGGTAAGTGTTGGGTGACAAGAATTTCAATCTAGAGTGTTCCCAAGAGGACTGAGAGACTTGCCAAATAGAAATGTCCCAAATCACAGAGCACAGGCATCACTTTCCACTTGATAAAGGCCCAGGAGGGCAAGAGGAGCTTTTGGCACACTGGTGTGTCTTTTGTAATAGTCTAACAGAAACAAAGCAGCAAGCTCCAGGGTGACACTTTCCAAGTAGAGGAGGGCAGACAAACGGTTAGAGCAGTCAGAAGACAAACGTGGACTAGGAGAGGCTTTGGGGGAAAGGGAGAGTTCCAACAGAGGCAGAGGAGAAAGTTTCTTAGTAGAGAGATGCCCAGGTGACAGGCGCCCAGGAAAATGTAGCAGGGTCCAGGAGCCAGAGAGAATGAGAAGACACTTACCAAGTGGTCGACAGACAAATGGTTAGAGCAGGTGGAGGGAAGAAGTAGCTGAGAAGATGGATTCTAGAATTCGGAGTCAAATATGGTGAGTGTCAGAAGCCAGCAGAAACAAATGATCCATACATACTTTAGGAGAGCCAAATTAGCAGCTTAGTTCAGTTAGGAGAGGCTGAGCCGCTTGGGAGGGGGCTCATCTATGCCCCTCCTGGTTTTAGTCACCAAATGAATTAAGTGAGAAATGACCGCTCCAAGGTATAGTTGAAGAGAAGGTTTTTATTGTAGATACAAGGGAAAGTACCACAGAGGCACCTGGGTAAGTCCAGAGCAGGGAGAGAAAGTGCTAGACTGCACCAGGTCATGGGGTGGGGGTGGGGATGTGGTTAATGAGAGTGGAAGACAAAGAGAGTGTGGGCTAAGGAGACCAAGAAGAGAGGGGAGGAAGACAAAGGGGAGAGCATGGCCAAAATAGGATTATATGGGAATGAGAAACTGGGAGAGGGAAGAGCCTAGCAGAACCACAGATACTGAGTCAGCCTGAAGACTAGCATGTGCTTCCCTATGCTAATAGGCAGCCATTTGTCCCTTCTAGTGGTGACCTCCTTTTGGTCTAGGGAAACAGGTGTCAGAATTTGGGGGAGTGGAGTTTCTTTCGGACCCGACAGTGTGAGGGTTAACAGAATGTTTTAAATAGGTGTGCTGTGGGGAGCCATGAACATCTTGGACTGCTGTTCACTAGAAATTTAAAAAGTAGTGTTCTGGAGCCAGCTGCAGCATAGAATCTTCATCACCAAACAGACAGCGATCTTGGCCACGTTACTTGCTTGCCTCCCTCATTCATTCCACAAACATGACAACTCCTGGCTGCCGGGGGCGTTGCTAGACACGGGTTTGTGCAGGTGCGAATCAATGGGTTGGGGGTGTGTCTGATCCTAAAATGGCAATATGTTGGTTTCAGAAAGCGGACTCCAAAGTGTTTAGTACTTAGTTCAAAGGTAAATTCTGAATAAACGCAATTATTAGCGTTTACTCCTTTCCACTCCTTATGAAACACAGGTAAACCATCAATAAAAGCGAGTTATTCTTTTGAGGTTTGCTGTATAAAGTCAGCTTCTGAACGGAAAGAATCTTGATTCTCCGAAATTACGGACACACCACTTCCAGGGACACACCAGCCCCTGGCCTAAACTCCTTTGCTGTACTGCTGTTAATCCCCACCAGGCGAAGGACCACTCCCTCAACTGCTATGACTAAGTGATGTGAGGCCTGTGAGTGAATCCTCGGAGCGAATCTCGGCACAATGGAAGTGCCAGTACCGCCGCCTAGCCGACAACGGCGATGAGGTCTAAGGCGCCAGTCCTGAAGAGACCCAGGTGACTCAGGTCTGGCCCACGCCCCTCAGGCTCACAGCCGGCGCAGAGCGATGCCCGCCCAGATAACAATGGCGCTAGTGAGGGCGGGGCCCGTAGAAGGCCCAGCAAGGACCTGAGGAGGCCGGGCCCCGGCTGCTGGCGAAGACACGTGATACAAGCCCCGCCCCCCTCATTCCTGACGCTCCGACCGGCGGGGCAGCCAGAGCCGAGATAGATGTCTACTCAGATGAAGAAGGCGTTTGCGAGGGCCCGACCCGGCGCCTTTAGCGGACAGGCAGAGGGCGGAGGCAAGATCGCGCTTGTTGAGGTCACGTGGCGCCGGCCCCGCCCCTTAGGAGGCCTTTGCCGGGCCACTAGGAAGGGGCGACAGCGGAAGTGACCACACGGCGTACTTCGCTGCGTGCGGCTACGTGGCGGAGCCGGCGGAAGTAGTTTCTTCGCTGGACCCTGAGTGTTTGTGTTTTGGTTTGTGAAGGAGCCTGGCCGCCTGAGGGGAGGAGACGGAGGGAGGAGGAGGAGGAAGAAGTCGTAGGAACTCTAGTGCGGCGACTGCGGAGGAGGAGAGAGGAAGGCGGAGCGGAGAGGCGGAGACGCAGCCCGGCAGGGGCGGCACGGCGCTCGGAGCCCCGCGCCGGCCAGTGTGAGAAGCGGCGAGCAGGCGACGCCGCTGCAGCTGCGGCGCATCCGATCTCCGGGCCGTGCGTGGACTCGCTGCCGGGAGCCGCGCCCCAGGTAAGCCGCCGTCGGGGCGCGTCCCCTCGGCCCCGGGCTGTGCCCGGGTCTCCAAGCCTCTGCCGGGCCTCAGCTCTGGAGCCTGGGATGCCGGGACCCGCTGAGGGAGAGGCGGGTGTCACCCTCTTCCCAAGATGGCGCCGTGGGCCGCGGCGGTATCCGGCCCGGTTCTGGGGTCTCAGTCCTGGCCGGGCCGTGTCGGGGCTGAGTGGGTGGCTTAGGAGCACAGCTTCGGGGCTCGGCCGGACTGCTGGCCCTGACACCCCGAGTTGGTTCTCGGGTCCTCCGGGAATCCAGGCCTACAGCAGGTGGGGTTTGGGAGCTCCGCCTACCTCTGACTGGCTTGGCCGAGCTATGCGAATGGTGGGATCTTCTTGTCTCTTCCGTGGGAGATGGTGAACCGAAGCCGCGGGGTTCTCTGCAAGCAGGTTAACATCCTGACACTTCCAGAAGTTTAAAGCTCGGACTGTCACACTTGGCATGTTTAGTTTTTGCCTTGCTGAAGTGGATTCAAAGTGCTGAATCAGTTGCCTTGCAGGTAACTAAACAACACAAAAAAACTCTGTACGTCTCTCGGTATACTCAGGACTGGCCGGATCATTTTTAATGTAAAATTTGAACTCGTAGAGTTATGAGCAAGTACAGACAACAGTGCCTGGCACAATTTAAGGGCTCAGTAATTTTTTAAATCAAAGATAAAAACTGTATAAAGTAATTACCATTTTCAAGATTTAAGATGCATATTATGCAAAAGTTTGTATTGCGGCATAAGAAGTACAAGCAGTGAGTACAAAGGATTGCATGTATCGAGCTTCTGTGTGTGTGTGTGTGTGTGTGTTTGTGTGTGTGTGTGTGTGTGTGTGTGTGTGTGTGTTTTGCCAGGGGTTGAACTCAGAGCGTCTGTGTGCTGAGCAAGGGCTCTACTGAGCTACTCCCAGTCTTTGCACTTAATTTTTAACATTAATATCATGGTCAATGTGTGTATGTTTATAATTTGGCTTGTTTCCTGTTTGAGGTCTTTGGAAGTAAAGATTCAGTAGCTTTGAACTTTAAAAGGCGCTGAATATGGAGGCACCCATCTGTCATCCCAGCACTCTGGAAGCTGAGGTAGGAGGATCCGGAGTTCTAGGCTATCCCTAACTTACCCCTGTGCTTGCCTAGGCTACAAGTCTCTGTCTCAAAAAGATGAGGTGGGGAGGGGAGGGAATACTTTAAAAAGCAAAACTAAGTATAAGTTTTTGTTCAGTTTTTCTGTGAGAATCCGATGTTTCCTTGAAATTTTGGAAGTACCATGGACATTCACAGAAAGTTTTGTCCTGGATAAGTCATTTGTTTTGTAGGTAAGGAACGATTGGTAAACGTTTAGGCTGACAATGTATCTGAAGGTCTGTATGACAGTCTATTGATCTACAGCATTATCTCACCAAGAGGCCATTTAAACTGCCAATTTCAAACACTGTGTACTTAGTAGGTACAGTATTAGAGACTACGTGTGTTGTCTTACTTAATTCTCACAGTAGCTATGCAATGTTAGAATATAATGGAGATTGAGATTTGGAAATTGAAACTTTGCTCTGGCAGAAATTGGCATATCCAGGAATAGACTTCAGTGTGGTTTTGTGGGTTGAGGAGAAATGGGAATTTTATTTATTTAGAGACAAGCACTGACTGTGTAGGTCTGGATAGCTTGAAACGTGCTTTGTAGACCAGGCTGTCCTGGAACTCAGATTCATCCACCTTACTCTGGACCGTGAGTGCTGGCATTAAAATCTTGGATTGCCAAGTCTCTTTGGGGGGTGGGGGGTGGGGGTGGGTTGAGACAAGGTTTCTGTGTGTGTGGCTTGACTATCCTAGAACTGGCTTTGTAGACCAGGCTGGCCTCGAACTCAGAAATCTGCCAGCCTCTGCCTCTCTAGTGCTGGGATTAAAGGAGTACACCAACAACAACCAGCAACCATATCTGTTGTTTTGAGACAAGGCCTTGCTATGCCTTTCTGACTGACATGTTTTTATCTTGGCTTCCCAAGTGCTAGGACCACAGGCAAGCTCCATCATGCCAGGCTGGAATGATAGTTTTGTGTTCTCTTGGTTAGAAGCAACTCAAATATCATTTTATCTGTAAATGTGTCAGTATTTATTGGTAAAGATAAGGAACATTCAAAGGTATTAACTAGATCACGCCAAGAGGTGGTATCTTAAAAACTAAGCTGGGCTTGGAGGTGTATACGTTTAATTTCAGCACTTGGGAGGTAGAGACAGGGATCAGTCTCTCTGAGTTCTAGGACAGCCAGGATTACATAGAGAAACCTTGTTTTAAAACAACAACAACAAAAATAACAAGAAGGTCTTAAGGATATATTTATCAGTGAATTAGCCATTATCAAGAATGTTTCAAGTATCAACTCAAGTTTTATGGGGAAATATAAATTTCTTACTTGAAGTGTAAATTAAATGTAGCTGCTTTGGGGCAGAGATTTTTTTTTTTTTTTTTTTTTTTTTTTAGGGAAGAAATCCTTAGTACGTTTTTTGTTGTTGTTTTGTTTTGTTTTTTAATAAGCTTATAAACCACATTTATTTTAGTTTATGTGTGTGATTGTGTGTATGTGTTTCCGTGTGAAGGTGTATGCATTCTACAGCATTTGTGTGGAGATCAAATGGACAACCTCAAGTCTTGGTCCTCACCTTTTCACTATACATGGTTCCCTGGATCCAAACCCAAGCTTACACTGCAAGGGCCTTATTCAGTGATATTTCTTCTTCTTTTTTGAAACAAGGACTCTGTGTAGCCCAGGCTAGCCTAAATAATACTTCACAGCCCTCCTTCCTCGAGGTCCTTGGGTACTGGGATTACAGGCTTGCCCCATCCATGTTCCATATATTGATAAAAGGTTGGACTAAAGTATTCAAGTTGACTTGTAAGTAAACTGAAAAGACTGTTTCAAATATTTGCTGGTTCTGCTGAGATTAAAGACAAGCTGGATGTCTTGGTGCAGATCTTAAGAGCCTGAAGTATGAAGATTACCATCCTGTGCTACTTTGTGACACCCTGTCTAAAGAGGAGGGGAGAAGACTGCCATTCAGGTTTTTTCAAATGCAATGTTAAACAGATAATACACATTTTTAGCCCCAAAAGCTACCCCCAAAAATTACTGTAAGTAAATAGATCACTCCTAATCCTTTTCTTTTTTGTTTTGTTTTGGTTTTTTTTTTTTTTTCCCGATACAAGGTTTCTCTGTGTTGTTTTGGTACCTGTCCTGGATCTTGTTCTGTAGACCAGGCTGGCCTTGAAGTCACAGAGATCCACCTCGCTCTGCCTCCCAAATGCTGGGATTAAAGGCATGCGCCACCACTGCGCAGCTCCTAATCCTACCAAATAGAGAAATCCTTATCAGCCAGCCATACAAACTTGGGAGTTAAATATTTGGTGTTTGGGAATTACTATTAAATGAAAAATGTATCATTTAGTGGAGACCTTCAAATAGTAAACTCTAGGATTTGTTCTAAAAGCTTTCCATTTACTAGCATAATTTTCTTCAAAATAATTTTAATCCAAGTAGTATGACAATAAGAACCTGATTTTCTTTTCTTCATTTTAAAGATTTTTGTGGTTATAGTTACCTTTATGTCTGTGGGTGTGTACGTGTGAATGCCAGTGCCCAAGAAGTCCAGAGGAGGATGTCATATAACCTGGAACTGATGTTGCAGGTGGTTGTGAATCACCCTATAAGCTGAACTCCAGTCACCTAGAATAGCAGTACTCAGGCTAAGATGCTATCTCTCCAGCGCCCACAACCTGAATTCTTGATTGACCTCTCAAGTTGCTCTGTCACAGTTGCTCTGTGATCTCAATGAAGTCACTTAACCTTTTGGTACCTGTTTCCTCATTTATAAGAATTGTAAGAGTACTTGATACTGTTGAGTGGCTGTATTAAATACTTAAAATACTAACTGGCACAAAGCCAAGTCTTATTTATTTATTTATTTATTTATTTATTTATTTATTTATTTATTTATTTGGTTTAGAGCCTGCTATTTGCTGGGCAAGCACTATCCCAATCCCTAGCCCCAAAGTGAAGTTGTTAAAGGTTAGTTGTGTTTTGCAGTTAGGTCTTATATGTTGTTTGTGGCTTTGAGCTCTTGCTTCAGCCTTCCCAAGGTGGAATTGGTGTTGCTATCACACCCTGCTGAAAGCTTGCCTCTTCCTTTTATTTATTTATTTATTTTTTTATTTTTTTGGTTAACATACAAATAGGTGGGTTACAGGTGATGTTTTCATTTGTGTCGTTCTTCCCTGTCTTCTCCCATCCCCTTCCTCTCTGCAGATTGTCTCCCTTCTGCTTTCATGACATAGAGATTCTGTTACTTTTCTCCTTTTTTATACTTCTCACCCTTCTTTTGAAGGTTAACTTGAGGTGATTTTAGTTCAAATCTTGTGCCATTATTTCCCTTGAAAAGTGCTGAAATAAACTAAATGACCTTGGCTATCTACTTGTCATTACAATACTCTATTATTAAACTTACTAAGTGACTAATACTCATTTATTTAGTTTTGATTTGTTTATTTAATTATTATTTGTGTCTCCACAGGTATTTTCTACAGAAAGAAAACAAAATTGATACCTTGCATCCTGGAAGTTCATTTAGGAATTTGAAATTAGGGACTTCTTTCAAATTTGAACATGGCTAATCGAGGAGCAACAAGACCCAACGGGCCAAATACTGGAAATAAAATATGCCAGTTCAAACTGGTACTTCTAGGAGAGTCTGCTGTTGGCAAATCAAGCCTGGTGCTTCGCTTTGTGAAGGGCCAGTTTCATGAATTTCAAGAGAGTACCATTGGGGGTGAGATTGTTATTTTCTTTTAATCATTTAACTGAATCATACATTAATAAATATTTGTTCTAAATGTGATCTTGAAGAACTAAGTAGATTATACAAGGAAGGGAAAAAAAACTTTCAGCAGACCTTGGACTTTAAAATATATTTTAATTTGGTGTTTTGTTTGTAAACAAGGTATTGTACCCTTAAGCTATTCTGAAATTTCTATAAACTTATTATCAAGCACGGTTTGGGGACTTAAAAGAGTATTTAATGGGAAAACTTTGAAAAACAAGCTACATGGGGTGGCCAGGTTTATCATTCCAGCATTCTAGAACCTGAAGAGGGAAGACTGTGAGTTTCAGACCAGTGGTTGTGACACAGTGGATCCTGTCTCAAAAAAGGACAACAGAACACAAAATTGAAATGTCTTATTTATTTAGGTAGGAAAGTCTTCTTTTCAAGACAAGATCTTGCCCTATATCCCATAAACTCTTGGTGATCCTACTGCTTTAACCTACCAAATGCTGGGATTATAGGTATAGTCACTATGCCTAGCCTATTTTGTTTTTGAGATAAGGTCCCAAACCTAGCAAGACTTTCATAGTTTCCCCCCCCCCCGGGGGGGGGGGGGCTGGAGTGGGGTGGGAGGGAGGGCATTCATAAGATAGGTTTCATGTAGCTTAGGCTGGCCTGGAACTAAGCTAGGTAGTTGTGGAGGTCTTCTACCTCCTGAATATTAAGATTACAGGTGGGCCACCACCCTATGTTTGTGGTGCTGGGGATGAAACCCAGGATTTTGTGCATGCTGGGAAAGCATACTACCAACTAAGGTATGTCTCTAAGCCTCAGTCATTTTTCACAGTGTTTTTAACTTAAATCCATCCTCTGTTGAATACTACTTTGGTTAGGTTAGGGAAGTCACATGTTTATTTTCTTCTTACATGAAACAGAAATAACAGTACCTTGCCTGAAATGAAAACAGATGTCTTAATTAATGTCTTAACTGGCAGAAAATAAATGCTTAGTAAGTACATCTAAACAAGTACCAGTGTAGCTTTTTGCTGAGTCATTTCTAGCATTGTTGATATGTTACATAATAATATTTTGGGTGATAGCTGCTTAGTATTTGATTTAGGGTTTTAAAATTTTGTTTGAGTTGGGGCTGAAGAGATGGTTAAGCCATTAGGAACACTGGTTTCTCTTCCAGGGGTAAGAACTTTAGGCCCAGACTTTCTTTACTTAGACCAGTGGTTCTCAACCTATAGGTCAAAACCCCTTTGGGGGATCAAATAATCCTTTCAGAAGGGTGGAATATCAGATATTTACATTACAATTCATAGTAACAAAATTACAGTTAGAGAGTAGCAACAAAATAATTTTATGATGGGGGGGTCACTGCAGCATGAGGAACTGTATTAAAGCATAACATTAGGAAGGTTGAGAACCACTGACTTAGACAATAAAGTTTCTTACTAAAATTTACAGTTGCTAGGCATGGCAGTGCATCCCTTTAATCCTAGCACGAAGAGGTAGAGGCAGGTGCATCCCTCTTAATTGAGAGGTGGAAGCAGAGTTGGAGTTCAGGCTAGGCTTAGGTATGAGTCTGAGGCTAGCCTGCTCTACATGAGGTGCTGTCTCAAACACAGTACCATTAACCATGTGAGAGTGGAGTATAGTCGAACACACCTTTGAATCCCAGTCCTCAGGAGGCTCAGACCAGCCACCGCTGTCTTAGTTAGGGTTTCTATTACTGTGGCAAAACACCATGACCAAAAAACAAGTTGGGGAGGAAAGGGTTTATTTGGTTTATATTTCAGCATTGCTGTTCATCACTGAATGAAGTCAAGGAACTCGTACAGGGCAGGGTCCTGGAGACAGTAGCTGATGGGGAGGCCAGGGAGGGGAGCTGCTTACTGGCCTGCTTCCCCTGACTTATTCAGCCCATCTTCTTATATAACTCAGGTCCAGCAGACTAGGGATGGCACCACTCATCATGGGCTGGGCCCTCCCCCATTGATCACTAAATGAGAAAATGCCTTACAGCCGGATCTCATTAAGGCATTTCCTCAGCTGAGGCTCCTTCCTCTGATGACTCAAGCTTGTGTCAAGTCGACATATAAAACCAGCTCTTACAGAGACCCTGTCTCAAAAAAAAAAAAAAAAAAAAGTAACTATTTACAATAACATACTTGTGGTTGTTTATGTCTGTTGTAACCCTAGTACTTGGCAGTTGAGAAATGAGGATTGCTGTGAGTTTGAAGGCAGCCTAGGCTTGCATGAGACATGGCTCAAAACAACAAGAAACACAAGAACCAAGTAAACCAATAACAAATGAAATACAAAAATGTTAGAAATCAAATATTACCTAAACCTGAAACTACCTAAAGAAATTAGTTCTGCAAATTCACTTGCACAGATGTGTGAGCATTTTGTAGCCAAGTTTCTGGAATTAGGCCTGGTAAATTCTTGCAGTCATTTTAAGTTCATTTCTTTTTTTTTCACAAGTGTGCCTAGTCGTGTAGACTGCATTAAGTGGCTTTCACTCAACAGCAAATGAGTTACTTGTTAGAAGATTACTTGGGGGAGAAAGTACAGGTAAATGGAATATTACCTATATATATGTTAATTCTGGTTATTACAGTTAGTGATAATGTAACTAAAATATTAGTGGTATAGATCTTTTGTGCTCACAATTTTAAATGTGGGTATGTTTATTGGTTTAATGTCTTTGTTTGTTTTTGTTTTAGACACAAGACTTTGTAGCCCAAGCTGACCCAAACTCACTCACTGTGTGTGTAGCCCAGCCTGGAATTGAACTCATAACCCATCTTATCTTATCCTGCTGGAATTATAGGCTTGGGCCACCACACCAAGCAGTTTTTTTGTTCCTTAAGACAGTGTCTATGTATATGATCTCTGCTGGCCTTACTTTATTTATCATTATGTTTATGCATTGCATAAGTATGGACAGAAGTGTGCCACAATGCATATTTGGAGGGCAGAGGACAACTGTCTGGAGTTGGCCTCATTCCACTGTAGGTTTCCATAGATCAGACTCAGGTCATCAGGGACTTTTTTTTTTTACCCACTGAGTCATTTTGCCCACCCTAAAATTAGTTTTCATTGATAGATAACATGATAGTTTGAGTCAGTCATTGAACAGTATATGCATGTATCAAAACTGTCTGTGTTGTAAGTATACTTAACTTTTATTACTCAATTATACCTTTTGCTCTGTCCTTGCAGGGCTCCAGGGACAGGCCTGGCTAGGACAGTGAGGGATGAAGAAAAGGCAGATAATGGACACACAAATTGCTAGGATTGGGTGGACTGGGATCTCTGATGGAGATCCACTGTACCCTAGAAGCTCAACGAATTTATTATATAGAGTTGAACAGGGAGGCAGGGCTATTGCATACAGCAGAGCAAGGAGTAGGGGTTATTACATATAGATAAACAAGGAGGCAAGGTTTCTGCCATACAACTGGATCAAGGAGACAGGTTTGGCTAATCTTGGTAATGATAGTGGCTGTATCGGAACTGTCCTCAGGCTATAAAAATCCCAGGGGAAGAAAGCTATGGTGGAATTTTCTGCGCACACTGTCAAAACTCACACTCTTCCCTCTGAACCTGAGGCTATGGGGTCCTGATGGGGTGTGTCTGACAAACCCATGTCAACAACACACATTCGATTAGGACCTTACACAATCAGAGCTTCTTACAACACCTAGGGGGAAATAAGTTTATTCCAAAATAAAAAGAAAAGCTAACTGAAATTTTTACATTCAACTATGTTTGTCTTTGTTTTGGTTTTTGATAAAGGGTCTCTGTATTATAAGCTGGTCTAGAACTCAAAGCAATTCTGCATTAGCCTCCTGAGGGCTGGTATTTATAGGTGTGTGCCACCATACTCAGCTTTCACATTGTTGATGGTACTATTTGGTTTTTGGTTTGTTTGGTTGGTTTAGTTTTAGATAGGATCTCATATAGAGCAGACTGGCCTCCGACCTACTAAGTGAGCTAGCCTCAACTGATTGTCCTGCTTCCACCTCTCCAAGTTCTGAGACTACAGATGTGTGCCAGTACCATCCCCTACTTTTTGTTAAAGCTACTTTTTAAGAAAATGGTAGAACACCCAGATGTGGGAAAGGGTGTTATTATTTGAAACAAGGGTAACCCAGACTGGCCCTGAATTCCACGTTCTCTTGATAGCTGGACCTGGTTTAATACATAGTTTTTATACATGAATAAAGGGTGCTTTTAAAATGCTTTCACTGTTTAAAGATTGTTGTTGCTGTCTGGTTTCTTGTTTGGGCATTGAGATGCTCTTGATCTGTATGTAGCCTAGGTAGCTTCCTGCCTCAGCTTCCTTGAGTAATGAGACTATAGGCATCAGCCACCACATCTAATTTATTGTGTTTTTTAATACAAAGATAAAATTAGTGTATCGTGTCCATTGGTTTTAAGTGAAAGAATATTATCTTTATGCACATTATTTCCTCTTAGAACATTTATCTCCATGGAGTTGTAGGTTGTATTAGATGGTAGAAATTTGGTTTTTCATACTAGTTTGTTCCACTTAGGACCTTAGGAGATGATGTTTCAGTAGTTATAGTATCAGTCCTCACTCTGTATAATTGAAATATTACTGTTGTGTGGTGATATATTGTGCACCTCAATAAAACTTATTTGGGGATCAGAGGACAGAGCCAGCCACTAGATTAGACATAGAGGCCAGACAGTGATGGCACACATCCTTAATCCTATCACTCGGAAGACAGAGCTGGATCTCTGAGTTCAAGGCCACACTGGGAACAGAGCCAGGCATGGTGGCATATGCCTTTAATCCCAGTACTTGAGATCTCATGCCTTTGCTACCAAGTATTTGGGAAGCACACATGCCTTTAATCCCAGCACTAGGAAGGAAGATGGCAGGGCACAGAAAGTTATATAAGGTGTGAGTAAACGGGAAGTTTCGCTCTTGAGACTGAGGATTTCCTAGAGGTAAGAACTTGTGGCTGGCTTGCTCTGCTTCTCTGATCTTTCAGCTTTCACTCCAGTATCTGGGTCCATTTTTTTGTTTTTATTAATAAGACCTTTTAAGATTCATGTTACATCTCGAATTACAGAGTTGAGTAGGATTGATTGCAATCCTAAAATGTTTATAAACACTTGGGCCCTGTTTACACAATTTGCAAATGAGAGTATTGAACTGGATGAGGATTTCTAAAGAACACCGTTTGTTGATGTTCTGTTTTGTTGACAGTACTGGAGATTGAACCTAGTTCCTCATGTATACTAGGCTAGTGCTCTACCACTGTGCTGCATCCCTAGCCCAGGTGTTCTTTTAAATTGCATGTGGTGGTGCACATTTTTTATTCCAGCAGTTGGGAAGCAGAAGCAGGCAGATCTCGTGAGTTTGGGGCCAGCTTGGTCTACATAGTGAATTCCAGGACAGCCAGAGCTGTATAGTAAGACCATGTATTAAAAACAAAACAAAAAGCCGGGCGTTGGTGGCGCACGCCTTTAATCCCAGCACTCGGGAGGCAGAGCCAGGTGGATCTCTGTGAGTTCGAGGCCAGCCTGGGCTACCAAGTGTGTTCCAGGAAAAGGCGCAAAGCTACACAGAGAAACCCTGTCTCGAAAAACCAAAAAAAAAAAAATATATATATATATATATATATGTATATATATATTGGGGCTATATTTAGTGGTAAAGTGTTTGCCTAGCATTCATAAAGTCTTATTTTCAGCCCACACACACACACACACACACCATCACAGAAGATACAGTAACACATATACACCCCTACTATGGTCAAGATTATTTATCTTTTTACCCTCTTAAAATTGATTGCAAAGAATCACTATGAATCATGAGTATTAATTTTTGCTGTGTCTCAGTTTTGTTAGGGTCAGAGTGCTGGTACTGTTCAAGGATTTGAAGCTGCTCAGCAGAATGGGTTGACCAAGGCGCTCTAAGCTAGTGTATTGCCTCTGCTGGTTCACTTGACTGTTCTGTTGTGTACTGAGGCATAGTAGGTTGTCTGAAATTCATTACCTATCTCCAGACACTATTCTACCTGAAATCACATGTGACTTAACTGTGTTAGCTGAGTATAATGATACACACCTATAATCCTGGCAGTTGGCAGGGAGGATAAGTTCAGTATTAGCTTAAAGTATGTAGTAAGTTTGAGGTCATGTCTCCATATAAAGGAAACAATAATTCAAGAATTTTTTTTGTGGTTGATATGTTTTTGAGACAGGGTCTCTTATAGGCCAAGCTGACCTTGAAATCACTGTGTAGTGATGGCCTGTTCCTTCTGTTTTTACCTTCCTAATGCTAGAATTATAGGACAGTGAGACTCGACTATATAGTGCTGGGAACTGAACCCATGGGTTAGTATGTGATAATACAAACTACTACCACCTAAGCTACATTCTTGGCTCAATTTGAGAAATTTTTGCTTTTTTATTATTATTATTTTGTATGTATCAGTGTGGGTACTCTGCATGTTGGAGGACTCTGGGGATCAGAGGACTAATTTGAGGAGTCAACTCCTTCCTTTTGCCATGTATTCTAGGGACAGAACTCTGTTTATCGGGCTTATGTGGCAGGCACCCACAGCCGTTTTTTTTTGCTGACCCAAATTTTTGTTTTTAAGTAATCATCTAACTTGATGTAAGCATAAATTCTAGCTACTTAATGGCTAATCAGTCAAGAAGAGATTTTGGTTTTTCAAGACAGGGTTTCTCTGTTACAGCTCTGGCTGTCCTGGAACTCATTTTGTAGACCAGACTGGCCTCAAACTCACAGAGATTCCCCTGCCTCTGCCTTCCCAAGTGCTAGGATTAAAGTCGTGTGCCATCACCGCCCAGCTAAAGAAGAGATTTTTTTATTGGTATTGCATATTGGACTTTTTTAACATTAGGGATTGAACCTAGAGCCTCACCCATACTAAACAAGAACTTTTCCACTGAGTTATAGCCCAGACGTTTTTCCTCATTTTTATTTTGAGACAGGGTCTCAATAAATTGTTTTGGCTGTCTTTCAACTCACTGGCTCAGAGCAGGACTTGAACTTTGAATCTTCCTCCTTCAGCCTCCAGAGTAGCTGAATTTTTTTTTTTTTTTTTTTTTTTTAAGATCTAGTCTAAATCTCTCTGCCTCTCCCTTCTTGATTTCTTTTTCTTTCTTCCCCCTTTTCTTTCCACTCCTTCCCTTTACTTTTTGAGATGGTCTTGCCATATAATCCAGGCTGGTCTTGAAATCACAATTCTCTTGCTTCAGCTCCTACTACTGAAATGACAAGACACTGGGGCAGGGTGGTTATGTTTGAAAAATAAAACATAAAATAACAAGAGTACATTTTGAGGCTTTTATTACATTTGTATCTAATTTGTAAATTAAATTTCAGAAAGATATTACTTTTCAGAAACAATTTGACTTATTAAGACAAGGTACCTTAAGTGTATACATGTGCGCCCATGGGATTTAGACCATGTATTTCCAAGTTTCATCAGTATATTAGCATGGTTGTATAAAACATTAATAGTTGAGGAAAGCAAGGCAGTAGCTTAAATAGTTTGCCTCAGGTTTTTGCAGTTCACTCAAAGCAAGTCCTTCAATGCAACCATTGTTCTATAAGTGTGCACATGGGTTGTTTTTTGTTTGTTTTGCAAGAAATTGAGACTAGAAAATCAGAGTACACATGACAAGCTTTGTGTTGTGTAATCGAATATTTGGAAGTTATTGACTCCTCTTTTACGTGTCAGCTAAAGAAAATAATGTGAAAGTGTTTTCAAAAACTTTGTCTTAGAAAAAGGAGGTAAGAGGGCTGGGTGTGGTGGTGCCTTTAATCCCAGCACTTTGGAAGTAGAGACAGGCAGATCTCCATGAATTCCAGGCCAGCCAAGACTTTATAGGGACACCACACCTTTTCTTAAAGAAGAAAAGGGGGTTGGGGGATAAGAGATAATGGACTTAAGAAGGTTTCCAGTGGTCTCCAAGATACCACTTTATTGTTTGTCCTTGGAGGCTGCTGTTTTCTCTCTCATCTCTGTTTTGCAATTCTTACAGCTGTACATTATTTTATAAATTTTGTTTGCATGTGGTTACATGTGTGGGGATTGGAGGATAACTTGCAGGAGTTCTCTACTGCCACCATGTGGGTGCTCGAATTGAACTCAGTTGTAGCAAGCTGTCTTTTACATTAATTCAGCCTAGGTTTTCCCTGACAAGAGCTGAGTTCAAGCATGAATATTATGAAAGTACCAGGTAGAAGCTAGAGGCTTTTTTATGACCAAGCTCAAGTTATAGTATCAGTGCCAGTCATGTTGTAAGAAAAATGTACTGTGACACCATTGCTGGTAGGTCTCCTGGAACATAGTCATTGGCTGTAAGATCTTAACAGAAGAGCTTCCTCAGTTTTCTTTATAATGGTCATATGATATAACTGTTCCTTTTTTTTTTTTTTTTTTTTGCTAATGGTAAAATTTCTGTTCTCTTTGTCATCATACTTTCTTTAGTACCTTACAATCTCATTTTTGTGGTTTCTTGTTTTTCTTAGGCTACTCTTACACACACACACACACACACACACTCACTCTCTCTCTCTCTCTCTCTCTCTCTCTCTCTCTCACACACACACACACCACACTCAGACACACACCTTCCCTTCATGGTGCCAGGGACCAGACCTAGCACCATGTTTGTAAGTTATGCAAAACACCCTACTGCTGAGCTATGTGCACTGCTATGTGTTAGACATTTAACTCTTGCTTTTCTGTTTGTGGTTTCAGGTTACAGTCCTGTAGTGGATGTCATCTTCAAATGTTTGCTCCTGAACTTATTTCTGTAATGTGATCCTTGCACATGGTTATAAAGCCAAAAGAAGCTTTAATGACTGAGATTTAAAGGGTTCCTGGCTTTTTATAAATTTCCCCCCTTAGAACACTGCTAGTTTCTATGGGTGTCTTGGCTTAATTCCTGTTAATCTGGGTGGATTTGGGAGGTTACTTTAATATTTTGTTCTGGACCGGCACTCAAAACATCCTCACATCTCAGCCCCTCAAGTACTGATGTTATTAGGGGTGTGTGCCACCACCTACATCCCTTATCTATGCTTTGTTCCTATCTCTGCTGGGTGTGGTAATGGAATCTCAGCATTCAGGAGCCAGAAACAGGTGGATTACTGCCAAATTCAGGGCAAGTCTTTTCTACCTAAGGAGTTGTAGCCAGTCATAGTTACATAGTTTCAAAGTCCTGGTTTTATTTATTTTTTGAGGTTTTTTTTTTTTTTTTTTTTTTTTTTTGAGCTGAGGATTGAACCCAGGGCCTTGCGCTTGCTAGGCAAGCGCTCTACCACTGAGCTAAATCCCCAACTATTTTTTGAGATTTTTAAAATATGTATGAGTATTTTGTGTGCTCAAATGTATATATCCACCTGCATGTCTGGTGGCAGAGGAGGCCAGAAAGGAGGGCATTGGATCCCCTCCAACTTCAGTTACAGGTGGTTAACTGCATGTGAATGCTATGAAGCAAATGTGGGTTCCCAGAATCCCAGCTTCCAACCTCATAACTTTTTTTTTTTTTTTTTTTTTTTTTTGCCATTTCTATGTTGTAAAATTCTCAACTTTTAAAGTATGCTGAAGTGTTTTGTAGACTTTTTCCACATACAGCTAAACCCTTTAAGCCTAACTTAATTGCATTAACTTTTTCTGTGGTATGTTCAGGACTCGTGATACTACTAAGGCTTGGCTTTTGTTTGTTTTTTGTTTGTTTTTTTTTTTTTAACTATAAGGAAGAATTTTATTATCAGATGACCAGATCAAGAAGCAAAATATTATGAAATGTGATATTAGGCAGCAGATAAGTAATTAGGTGACAAGCAAAATCATTAATTCAGCATTTCAAAATATCTCCACTTTATTGATACTATCTCCCCTCTCCTGGTCCACTAAGAATTAACATCAAGGAATTTACTGGTGCTCCTTCAAAGTCTCTGTCTTCCTTGCTTCTGTTTTGTCTCCATTCTCTATCTTCCTTTCCCCTTTGCCATTTTTCTTATCTTCCCCCTTCTTTTGTTTTCTTCTCTTTCCCTTTCTCATTTAGAAAAAAAATTGACCAAAAATATGTGTAAAATCAAACCATCAAGATAAGTAAATTGTGACTAATTTTTGGGATTGTGGTTAGAACCTTTCTGTGGGTGGGCCTAAATTGATACATGGTCAGACATCAGTTGTCATGGGCTTATGTTCTTGCCGAACAGTGGAGAAGAAGGGATGGTAAAGTGATATTTTCATGCTTATTTTGTGGAAAGGGGTAACGGGGACTGATGAGGCATAAATACTGCCACAGAAAGGAGAGTAGTCGAAACCCAAATAGGAAATGAATGTGCCTCCCATGCAGCATTTTCTGCTGCATCTGATGACTGAATTCAGTAACAGATTCCCTGAGGAAAATAGATCAGCAAGTCGCATAGTTGCTGTTGAATTTCTACTCTTAAAAGCACCTATTTGCTTAAGGAAGCCCATCTTACTGTGCTTAGGACCATAAAGATGTCTGGGTGCCAGAACTAGGATGTGACATATAGTGCGAAACCAGGTGTAAAGTCAGCACCTAGTAAATACCTATTGATGGTTGGGTAATTCATCTAATAGGGGAAATAATTAAAGCAAAGAACCTAATTTAGAAAGAAACAATCCTAAAAGTTAGTAGACATGAAGCATATTCTTAGTACACTTTATAAAGGCAAAAGAGACTGGGGAAAGAAAGGAAAGGAAAGGAAATGAGGTAAGGAAATGTATGGACGCAGAATATCTGAGCAGTAGCATAAACATTTTCACCTCTGTCAGTTCATGAAGTAGTTAGTGTAAAACTAAAAATCCTGTTGGTATTATTTCAGGGAGTGAGGAAAGGACCAGAGAAAGAAAGCAGTTCATTTAACCTCATTAGTATTGAAGCTTTAACATTAGCATATGCCTGTGTACTCACATATGCATAGCCTGGTTGGGTTGGCTTTAGTTTTGTTACAGGGTCATGTGTAGCCAATGATGGCCTTGAACTTTAGGGTGATCTGGAACTTTACATTCTATTTCCCTCCCCAGCTCTCACTGCTGGGATTACAAGTGTGTACCACTATACCCTGTTTTTTGGGGTTTTTTTTTGTTTTTTTTGGGGGGGGGTGTTTGGTTGATTGGTTTGTTGGGGGTTTTTTTTGGTGCTGGAGATGGAACCTAGGACTTTGTGCTTCCTAGGTAAGCACTTTAGCAACACAGCACAGCTATATCTCTGATATCTACTTAATAAGTTTTAATAATCTCTTTCCTTTTCTCTTTTATTTTTTATTTTTTTGGTGTGCATGGGTACTTTGCATGTATGTACACAGTGCCTGTAGGGACCATAGGAGGGTGTTAGATCCCCTGGAACTTGAGTTACAGACATTATAAGCTGTCATGTGGGTGAAGGAATTGAATCCGTGTCCTCTGTAAGAACTGACAGTACCATTAAGCACTGAGCCATCTCTCTAACCCCATTATTTCTTTCTTTCTACCTTTATTCTGCTTCAAATAAAGGAAATGAATTCTAGTCCTGTGAACAAAGACTTCATTAGGATTACACCCCTTTTTGAAGATACATCAGTGTTTTAGCTCTGAAAGTTGAAATGCTGACTTGGTTTGGTTTTGATTTTTAAAAAGACAAGACTCAGTCAGGTGATTGTGGTGGCACACACCTTTAGTCCCAGCACTTGGGAGGCAGAAGCAGGTGGATCTCTGTGAATTGGGGGCGGATACAAGGCTCACAGTGTAATCCTGGCTGGCTTTGTACTTGAGACAATCCTGCCTCTCCAGTGCCAGGATGATAGGTCAAGTATAAGGCACTAAATGTTAAACTCCTAAGACTAATTTTAAAACCATATCCATGTACTAGCAGATTTTCCCCCATATGGTAATGTTCAAACAATAACATATGACTAGCTTATGCCCCCTGGCTAGTTGACTGCCTTAAAATACTTATTACACAATTTTAGTTACAGCACTCAGGAGGCCAAGCTAGGAGGGGGAGATCCTCCCATCTCTGCTTCTCAACTTCCAAGGTCATAAGCATGTGGGTTCATACTTCTATTTTTCCTTTTTTCTTTTTTTTCAGTGTGGAAGATTGGATCCAAGGCCTCAACTATTGAACTAGTCTTCAGCCTAGTCCATCCATCTTTCTTTCTTGAAACAGGGTCTTACTATGTAGCCTTGACTGATCTGGAGCTCACTCTGTATACCAGAATGGTCTTAAACTCACAAAGATCTACCTGCCTCTCCCTCCCAACATCCATTTTTGATAACCTCAATTACTTCCATTCTTTTTTTTTTTTTTTTTAATGGTGAAAAAGTATATTTAGAATTAGCCAACTGGACTCCGTTTAGATGATCCCAATTTTGTTGGCAACATCCAGAGCATCATAGTCAGGAGCCAACCGAACATACGCCTTCTTCTCTCCATCAGGCCTTATGAGGGTGTTGACCTTGGCCACATCAATGTCATAGAGTTTCTTCACAGCCTGTTTGATCTGGTGCTTGTTGGCCTTGACATCCACAATGAACACAAGTGTGTTGTTGTCTTCTATCTTCTTCATGGCTGACTCCGTGGTCAGGGGGAATTTGATGATGGCATAGTGGTCAAGCTTGTTTCTCCTGGGCGTGTTCTTTCGAGGATATTTAGGCTGTCTCCTGAGCCGCAGGGTCTTGGGCCGCCGGAACGTGGGTGACGTGCGGATCTTCTTCTTTTTGTGGCTGTGGATGCCTTTCAGCACTGCCTTCTTGGCTTTCAAGGCCTTCACTTTGGCTTCGGCTTTGGGAGGTGCAGGAGCTTCCTTCTTCACTTTCGGTGCCATCTTGGCGAAAAGGATTGCTTATTTTACTTCCATTCTTTAGTAGCTATTGTGAACAATGCTGCCTTAAACATTGTTATACAAATATTATTTGATACTCTTTTTTATTAATATTGGATATATGTTACCTACAGAGGTCAGAAGAGTGTATCAGGTGCCCTGGAACTGGAATTATGGATGGTTGTAAACTGCCATATGGGTGCTGGGAAGTAAACTCGGTTTTCTGTAAGAGCAGTGAGTGCTTCTAATCTCTGGATCATCTCTCCAGCCCCAACTTTGTGTTGTATGAAGAATGGAAGTATTTTTGTGGACAGAGCACACCAGACACCAACTGCCAGCATATATGGGGCTTTTGATATGAGAAAGGGTCTCACTGTATAACTGAGATTGACCTTCGACTCTAACTCCTTTTGTTTAAACCTCCAAGTGCTTAGATTACAGGCATGTGGCACCATGCCCAGCTTATTTTCTACACACTAAAAATCACTTCACCTTCACCATAGGAATTTTTCTGAGTATATTCACCTGTGCATTTTGGATGTTTCAAAAACTTAGGAGTCTTAGGTTTTTGTATATTTAAATGCATAGTCTTAAGGGTGTGTGTGTGTGTGTGTGTTAATTCTAATAAAGTAATTTTTAGTTGAATTTAATACCTAACTTAGAAGCCTGAGGATGTAACTTAGTGGTAAAGTGTTTGGCTAGCAGTAGTCAGGCCTAGGGTTCTGTCCTCAACAAATAATCATCTTGCTGTGGAGTGGAATTAATTCCTGTAGTTTTTCTATACCTTCTGTGTTTAATTGGTACAGTTGTAGGAGACATTAACTGTTTTTGTTACTCATTTCTCATAATATTGTTACTCATAATATTAAAATATTAAATTATGGTGATGTGGGCATTATTGTTCACAGAGTCAGAATTCCTAAGAACCTTGCTATTGGGTGGTATGCTAGTTTCATGCTTATGGATGAATTAGTTGCGATGTTCTAAGAAAGAACTCTTAAGGACTGAATATTAACTCCAATGCCTTTCATAGTTTATGTAGATGAAAATGTTATTTGTTTTAGATTATTAGTATACTGCTTCTAAAAAGAACTCTTAATTGAGTTATTGTTATGCTTTTAATGTATTTAATATTTTTTGTATGTACTTCGCATTTTTAACATTTATGAATATGGTTGGTTGTCTTTTTAAATATTTTTTCCTTTTTTAAAAAAATTTATTTTTATGTGCATTGATGTTTTGCCTACATGTTGAGGGTGTCAGATCTTCTGGAACTAGAGTTACAGTTGTGAACTGTGGGTGTTTGGAATTGAACCCAGGTCCTCTGGAACAGAAGCCAGTGTTCTTAACCACTGAGGCATCTCTTCAGCCTTTTTTTTCCTTTCTTTATTGTATACATGTGAGCATGTAGCACAGGGGTATAGAGATCAAAGGATGACTTTTTCTTCTTCCTTGAGGGTTCCAATAATGGAACTCAGATTTACCTGAGCCATCTCACCTACCTAGATAAGTGGTCATTTCTTATAACATAACTTGTTTGAGAATTGGACTGGACTTTTGTTAAAGTAACTTAATTGACAATTATCTCCATGGACTTAGACTTGATTCCTATTTATGCACATTGTATGTTTGTTTGCTTTGCCTTTTTGGAGTTTGGGGTGGGGGCGTTGAAGAGGGTGCTATTCTGTAGCCCAAGCTGACCTGAAACTCCCTGTGTAGCCCAGGCTAGCTCCAAACTTGTAATAGTCCTTTTTATGAGTGCTAAGATAACAGGTGCTGTGCCTGCCTCTGCCTCTTCTTGGCTTTTTGAGACAGGATTTCATTCTGCGTCCGAGGCAAGCCTGGATCTCAGTAGATATCCAAAGCTGGTCTTGAATTCACAGCAGTCTCCCTGCCCTAGACTACTGAATATGATAGAATGTGCCACCACACTAGGCTAAAATGGAATATACAATAGGATATATTCTAGTACTAAAGTTAAAGTAGGAGAGGAATTGCAGGGTGCAGTGGAAATGGCTTAAAAGTGGATGGTGCATGGGTTTGATGGTTAATTAAACTGAGGGCACATATATGAACCGAACTAAATTGTCAGCCCTTGTTTATTGCTCTAAGGGCAGTGGGATATGGTAGAGTGGAGCCTAAAAATGAGGTGGACTAAAGTCTCTTGCAATAACCAACTTTATTCAGAGCATCAGGCAATTTATACTCTGAGGGTCAAGAAAAATCACTTGAGTAAAGGTCTCATGAGTTCAAAATGTATACAATAACAACGACAAGCTGCATGTGGTAAAAACGAGTTTTTCCATAGAGGCATATGAACAAATAGCAATAGCCAGTTGTAATTAATCTAAAATAAACTCACTCCTATCTGCTATACCTGGGAGGGGCATGAAAGCACAATCCAAGAACAGTTCCCTGTTTTTGAGGAAACATTCAGAAATCTTGGCTTGCTTTCTTGGAGTTTTCTCACAAGTACTCAGACTTTTCATACAATTCTATTCTTGGACATGTTCTGACAAACCCTTAGGTTTATGTATGGGTTTTAGACCTAACTGGCCTCAAATTCATGATTCTTCTGCTTCCAGTGAATAAACACTGGGATTACAGTCTTGTGTCACCATGCCCGATTAAAGTACTCTTTTATAGTGGCACTTTTTGTTAAAATTAGAATCAGAATAAAAAACAAAAGTCCCTTGCCACATAGCTTGACCTGAATTCAGTCAGTGTAGCCCACACAGTGGAAGGAAAGAACCAATTCCTGAAAGTTGCTCTCTGACCTGTACACATACTGGGCACACACATACATGTACAGAGTATTTTTAAAGATTTGTTTTACTTTATGATGTGAGTATTCACCTGCATGTATGTATGTATGTATGTATCTGCACCTTGGATATCAAATCTCCTGGACTGGAGTTACAGATGATTGTGAGCGTCCATGTGGGTGCTGGGAACTGAACCCAGGTCCTCTGCAAGAGCAGGAAGTGCTCTTTACTGCTGAACTGTCTCTCCAGCCCCATTTCTTACTTGTTTTGTTTTTTATTTCATCTACATACAGAGTTCCAGTACAGCCAGGGCTACATAGTGATACTATATCTCAGGATAAATAAAAAAGAGACAGGGAAAGGAAAAGTTAAAAATTCTAGCACACACAGTAAACATACAGAGCATCGTGGCACCCCTTTAATTCTGGCATTTCTCTGGCAGAGGCAGACAGATCTTTAAATTTGAGGCCAGCTGGGGCTACATAGTGAGAGCTTACATATTTGTGTATATGTGTGTGTGTAATATAATTTTTTTTCCCTTAGAATGAGAGAGGATCTAATGACTTGAGTTTAAACTCCAGTGGTAAGCAATATACACATGAAAAATAATAAACTTGTTTTTAAAAAGAACGTAGGAACTCAGAGAGACTAACAGCATGCACAAGGCCTGCACAAGTTCAAATCATACAATACCCCAGCAAGGAGAAGGAAAGTCTTATCCCTAACTACAAAGAAGCTATTTTCAGTTGATACCTTCAGGGAAAGGGAAATGAATTCTATCCAGTGAGTGACACTGGGTATTATCAACTACATTCTAGCACAGGCCCCATGCCCAAAAGTAGTTGGCCAATATTAAATGGACTCCATAATGTGTGTGTGTGTGTGTGTGTGTGTGTGTGTGTGTGTGTGTACACGAACTTAATGTTTTGGGTTTTTTTGCTTTGATTTGATTTGATTTTCATATTTTGAGAGAGAGAATGTGAAGTTTGGGGGGTATGGAGATTTTGGGGGAAGTTGGGAGGGTGACTTAGTTAGGGTTTCTATTGCTTCAACAAAACACCATGACCATAAAGCAAGTTAAGAGAAAAAGGATTATTTGGCTTATACTTTCAGATCATATAGTCCATCTTTGGAAGAAGTTAGAATAGGAACTCAAGCAGAGCTGGAACCTGGAGGCAGGAGCTGATGCAGAGGCCATGGAGGGGAGCTACTTACTGGCTTGTTCAGCCTGTTTTCTTGTAGAACCCAAGGCCCACCTGTCCAGGGATGGCCCCACCCACCATAGACTGGGCCCTCCCCCATTGATCACTAATTGAAAAAATGCCTTACAGCTGGATCTCATGGAGACATTTCCTCAACTGAGACTCCTTCTTCTCTGATGGATCTAGCTTGTGTCAAGTTGACACACAAAACCAACCTGTACGGAGAGGAAATATAATCAATATATTGTATGGAAAAAAAGTGTAAATAAAAAGAGAGGGAGTATTGGATCTGTTTGACAAATCAGATCTGTACAGAAGCAATGATGAGTATGTATTTGTGCCTAGATAACAATAAGGGCTTGGTTTTAGGAAATTCGCAAGTTCTTTATATGAAAGAATATTGTTTGTGTGTAACTGTACTTCTGTGTGGGTTGTGGGGGGCGGGGTAATTGGTTTTGTGATTCCTCATGTAGACCAGAATGGTCTTGAACTTACTATGTACCCAATATTGACTTTGAACTTCTGGTCCTCCTGCCTTCCACCTCTTGTGAGCTAGGCTTACCATCATGCACCACTGCACCCAGCTTACTAAAATGTAAGAAAGAACTTAATCTGATTTCACTACTAAGGTCTTCTATGAAGAAGTGTATTTATCTAGCTTTCAAGCAAGTTTACTAGGTCTACAGGGTTGGGGCTGTCAGTGAGATGGCTTAGCAGGATCTGAGTTTGTTCTCTCTCCCACAGTGGGATAAGAACACCAACTCCTGAATGCTGTCTTCTGATATCAATGTATATCCATCATTCACACAATAAATACAATAAAAAAAATACGAAGTGGTAGGCTAGGATTTGATTCTGTTGGTAGAGCACTTGTCTAGCATGCATGAAGCCCTGAGTTCCATCCCTGGCACCACATGTGGCATCAGTGGAGAGGGAGAGATAGGAGGATCAAAAAGTTCAAGGTCATCCTTGGCTGTGAAGTGAATTCCAGGCCAACCTGGCCTTCATGTCTTAACAAAAAGTTGAGAAAAAGGATAAACTTATTACAGATATTTTCTTTTTCAGCTGCCTTTCTAACCCAAACTGTGTGTCTTGATGATACAACAGTAAAATTTGAAATATGGGATACAGCTGGCCAAGAACGGTACCATAGCCTAGCACCAATGTACTACCGAGGAGCACAAGCAGCCATAGTTGTGTATGATATCACAAATGAGGTGGGTATGAAATCTTAGTACCCTGACTGAAGCCAGTTGGAATAATCATTTTTCGTATTCAGAATTCAATTCCTTTGCAGCCAATCATAACATTTCTGCCAAAGCTCTTCTGAGTGAGATATAAGATGAAGTTGTCTAAATGATGCAGGAGTCCTAAGAATTTTCTTCCCAGGAGGCTGGAGAGATGGCTCAGCAGTTAAGAGCTAGAGGTCCTGAGTTCAATTCCCAACAACCACATGGCAGCTCACAACATCTATAATGAGATCTGGTGCCCTCTTCTGACCTGCAGACATATATGCAGGCAGAATACTGTAAACCATAATAAATAAAATAAATCTTTAAAAAAAAAAATTTCCTTCTGCTGTGGGATGTTCTGTATGGCAAATGTGTTGCTCTAATTGGTTGGTAAATAAAACACTGATTGGCCAGTATCCAGGCAGGAAGTATAGGCGGGACAAGGAGGAGAATAAAGCTGGGAAGTGGAAGGCTGAGTCAGAGACACTGCCAGCCACCACGATGACAAACAGCATGTGAAGATGCCGGTAAGCCATGAGCCACGTGGCAAGGTATAGATTTATAGAAATGGATTAATTTAAGCTGTAAGAACAGTTAGCAAGAAGCCTGCCACGGCCATACAGTTTGTAACCAATATAAGTCTCTGTGTTTACTTGGTCGGGTCTGAGCGGCTGTGGGACTGGCAGGTGAGAGAGATTTGTCCTGACTGTGGGCCAGGCAGGAAAACTCTAGCTACATCCTTCCTACAGGGCATGCTAGACCAGTGGTCTTCAACCTGTGGGTCGTGACCCCTCTGTGGGTGTTAGTGACCCACGGGGTCACCTGAGACCATCCTGCATATCAGGCATTGACATTATAGTTCATAAGAGTAGCAAAATTATAGTTAGGAAGTCGCAACAAAAATAATCTAATGGTTGGGGGTCACCACATCATGAGGAACTGTATTATATTAAAGGTTCACAGCATTAGGAAGGTTGAGAGCCACTTCTCTAGAGTCTTTAAGCCTTGTTTCATAGAAGATGCTTCATAACTCTATTTTGATCCTGTGCCAAATAGCTTTTTCTTTGTTTAATAGGAGTCCTTTGCAAGAGCAAAAAACTGGGTTAAAGAACTTCAAAGGCAAGCAAGTCCTAATATTGTGATAGCTTTGTCAGGAAACAAGGCTGACCTAGCAAATAAAAGAGCTGTTGACTTCCAGGTATGTGGAATTTTACTTTAACTTAAAAGCATATTTAAAGCAAGAGGATCAAGAGTTTAAGGATAGCCTGAGCTACTTGAGACCCTGTCTCTTTCCCAAAAAATAATTTCATGAAAAATTGCAGAAATACTGTTCTGTACCTTCCACTCCTCCACTCATATTCACACCTGAGAAAGGCTAATGTTCTTCCTACTTTTTCATGTACATGCATGCTTCATATATTACTACGCACGCACGCACGCACGCACGCACGCATGCATATTTAGATAGCTGTCCTTAAAGGAAAATTTAAAAATAGAAGCGCAGCTGCTCTTCATTTGAGGCCGGGCAATGTGACTTACTTAGCATATAAAGGTGCTGAGTTCTATGCCTAGAAATGCAGATTTTCCTCTAACCTCCATATGCATACTGGCACGTATATACTCCAAACATATGCATACACACACAAACACATGTTCACACACGTAAATTATGTATGTGTAATTATGTATACAAAAATAACAATGTTTGAGCCAGGTATGGCAGTTCATCACTATAATTGCATTACTTGGGAGGCAGAGGTAGGAGGATTGCCATAAGTTTGAGACCAGTCTGACTTTGCATAGTTACATGGCATCCAGGGCTACACAGTAAACCTATCTCAGAAGAGGAAGAAGTAGGGGGAAAAAAGCCTTAAGTGTAAGAGAGGCTTCATGGGCAAAGGTGCTGTCAGTCATGACAAGTGACAATCTGGATTTCCAGAACTGAATATATTGATTTGTCATCTGACCTCTAGTGTAGGCTCCTCTATCTCCAAATAAATTAATGTAAAAAAAAAATTTAAGATCTCTAGTTTGTGTATATTTAAGATAATTCTGAATGTCCTCCACTACAAAACAGTGTATGAGTGAATGCTAGTCTTTTAGAAATAAAACAGATCTTTCTAGATTTATGAAAACTGTTTCTGTTTCTCTTGCTCAGAAAGCTCTAGCTGTGGCCTAATATGTAGATCAGTGATGAAATTCATTCTTCTTGACATTACAGGAATAGAGAGAAAAGGAGCTACTGTTGCATATTAAGCAGAACACTTTGCATTGTGACTTCATTTAATTCTTAAGACAGCCATGTGAAGTTTTGTTATCTGCTATGCTATCCAAACAGTTAAGCTCCCCAGCAAAACATGTTAGAGAGCTTCAATTATTTTCAGAAGTGGCACTGTGCTCTAACAGCTCAAAGGGGCCTCAGTTGTTCCTGCTCAGAAGAGCTGTGGGAACCAAAGGCAACAATATAGCTAAGCTAGCAAGTGTGACAGAAATATAGGGTAGTTTGTAATTTTGAAGGAATTGTTCATAATATAGTTGGAATTTTAATGCTGTATGTCATTGAAAATTAAACATGAGGGTATAATTCCAGAGTTGTTGCCAATATTCTATCTTTATCTTTAAAAGGCATAATAAAAATTGCCATTGAAAGTAAAGAGTATTTAGAGTAGTAAAATTATACCCTGTCCCCAGTTATTGTGATTAGATTTAATATTAGACCTGATGACCAAAAGTGGAATAGGCAAAAAGTTAAGGTTAAAAAAAAAGTCTGGTGAATTATCCCACTCATTGTTTTTTCCTTTGCCACAGCATATTCTCTGGCTCTTAGTAATAAGTAATCAAATAAATCTATGAAATAAAGCAGGTATACAGTGTATGTTCAAGGGATAAATCTTTTTTTATAAACAGGAAGCACAGTCCTATGCAGATGACAACAGTTTATTATTCATGGAGACATCAGCTAAGACATCAATGAATGTAAATGAAATATTCATGGCAATAGGTAAGATTAATAACAACATTCTTCAAATGATAAGCAAAATACATTGAATATTTGGTCCATGCCCTCTAAAACATTATTTGGTTTTCTTAACTGATTATACTTTTAGATCCTTTCCACTAAGCAATATTTTGTTAGTAATACTGTAAAGACTGGTTGGGAAGCAGGACATAGTAGCCAGCCTGGGCATAAGACCCTGCCTCTTAGTGGGGTCTTAGTGGGATCTTAGAGTGGGGAAGAAAAAAAAGATTGATTGATTGTCAAAAGGTCCCTCCTCTTCCTCTCTTCTTCTTTTTTCCCCCCTCTTCCAATTTTATGAATTAAATCCAGGGTCTCCAACATGCCAAGCTTTCTCTGTACCTACCACTGCACTACATTCCCAACCCCAGTAATGTCAGATTTATATTGATTCATGAATTCAGGGTTATATAATACATGTGAATTAAAAGTTGATCTCAGATAAGAGGTAGATTGTCCAAAGGTTTCACTGAAAAGTCTGAGCAAATGAAAGTTTTCCTGTGTACAATAGTACCTCTTACCTGTAGGGACTATATTCCAAGACACACTGTGGATGCCTGAAACTATGTGGTAGTGTTATAATGCCTTTGATACTTTTTCTGTCCTAAGTATACACAGAGATGGAATAGCAAAACGAGCATAGATTTCCTTCTCCTTCCCATGTACAGATTCTTTTCTGCCTAGGAAAGAGATCAGACTCCAAACATTAAATATGGTAGGCAAGTGCTGTACTTTTGAACTACATCCCCACTGTTGAAGATTTGTTTTCCTGAGTTTGAGTTTTGTTGATGCTGAGTTCAAATTTAGGCTTGGTTTTTATCTAGGCTGTACTAGAACATGGGGTCTTTGTGCCTCAGACTCTATAGAGTGCTGGGTTTATAGGTGTACCAACAGGCCTGGCTTGGAAGTTTCCTTTTTTAAAATTTTTTATTTATTTGTTTATTTATTTATTTTTATTTTATTTGTTTTGTTGTTGCTTTAAGATAGGGTCTCACGTACCTGAGGATGACCTCGTACTTGTGCTTTAGGGCCATTCTAAGTAAAATAAGGGTCATGTTAACATGAACACTATGATACCAAGGTAGTCTGATAACCAAGCTGGCTACTAGTAGGTAGGTAGTTGGTACATATTGTTGATATGTTAGACAAAATGATCCATTCCATGTTCAAGGCAGGAAGGTGGGGACAATTTAGGATTTCAGCATGTGCCTTAGAACAGCCTACACTTTTGTTTCATACCTGCACACAGGTACTCTTGCTAGTGTGAGTATACATAGAAGCCAGAGGTTGACACTGAGATGTTTTCCTCTGTTGTTTCTCCATCTTTCTTTCTTTTTTTTTCTTCTTCTTTTTTTTTTTTTAAGATTTATTTATTATGTGTACAGTATTCTGCCTGCGTGTGTCCTTACAGGCCAGAAGAAGGCACCAGATCTCATTATGGATGGTTGTGAGCCACCATGTGGTCACTGGGAATTGAACTCAGAACCTCTGGAAGAGCAGTCAGTACTCTTAACCACTGAGCTATCTCTCCAGCCCCGTCTTTCATTTTTAAACATTTATTTTGTGTGTTCCTCAGCACAAATGTGGAGGGCAGGACAATTGGCTCTACTCTTTATACTATGAACTGAAGTCATAAAGCTTGACAGCAAGCACTTTTAACTCCTGAATCATCCTACTATCCCATTGTTTTGACCCTGAGTCTTTCAGTGAACTCTGAGCTCATTGAAAAATCCCAAGATATTTCTATTCCTACATGATCCACCCCAGTGCTGGAGTTACATGTTCATGTTTTTTTAACATGGATGCTGAGAGTCCAGACTCAGAACTTCATGGTTACACAACAAACATTAACTGAACCTGTTTTATTTTTTTTCAGACAGAACCTCACTGTGTGGCCAAGGCTGGCCTGGAACTCCAGATCCTCCTGCCTCAGTCTCCAAAATGCTGGGATTACGGGTTGGAGCAACCATTCCCAGTTAGGCTATACTTTAGACTTGTTTAAGACTTGTAGGCTGGGGAAATAGCTCTGTGGTACAGCACTTGTGTTGCATTCCTTGAAGCCCAATTCTGTTCCCAACTTCCAGGTTCTATTTCAAATTAAACTCTTTCCCTTTTTTAAAGAAATCTCCAGTGTAAATACAACTATGGTCTTTTCTTAATAAAGTTAGCATCTCAAATCACATAGTGCAGTCCAATTAACAAAAACAGTCCTTGGTCCTGTTTACTTCTCCTCCTGATTTCAGTCAGATATGATTAGAGAAAGTCCTTAGAGGAGTAGGCTATAGGGAGAAATTCTGCACATTCCAAAACCCAACTCTGTATTTATTATAATACAGTCTACAGTGCTAGCTTATTCTGTGTCCATAGTACAATTGTTAATCCACTTACTGGGCATTGTTTGTAAATAAATATGACTGAACATTTGTCTTTATTGTACTTTATGGTACCATCTCTAGAGCCATTCCTAGGGTGGCCCAGTGGAAGCTCTTTCCAAACGTCAGTGCTCACCGGACCTGCTTCTAACATCTGAGATTCTAAAAATAATATTGATGTGGGAAAAGTAAGAAAAAATAGAGGGTTAAAAAATGCAGGATGAAAAAAAAATGCAGGATGAAGGTGTGTGGCTTAGTGGTAGTTGTTAATTTGTGTAACATGTTCAGGGTCCAGGATTCCAGGGGGCGATTGGGCATAAAGTACTACTCTTAGGAGTATTGCTACTTTGTCCTCAGGATTAAGCCATGGATCTAGCAGGTAAAGTTTTAGTGGGAAGCATACTTCATAGAACCACTTTTAATTGTAAACTCACAAAGCTAAAGCTATTTGTGTATATTAAGTATCACTATTTTTGTAGATCAGATCGAGATTCTCAGCCCAAGAGGGAACGAACAGCTTAGATATTTGAAGGTGTGGAAGCCAGGAAGGAGATAGATGCTGTGTGTCATCTAGTTCAGTTTCTGATTAGGTTGCACAGTAATGGACAAGTTTGGTTGTGTTGGTGTGGTGGTTATGTTTATAAAATTTGTTTATATCCTGACTTGTTCTCAGATTATTTGGGACAACCCAGAGAATACTGCCATAATGTGAGCTTCTTTATAAACTTCATAGCTGGCCATGATCTATTGACTGGATTTTATGTCTGTGGATGGTTTTGTTTTTCAAAATGGAGTCTTGATATGCTTACTCAGGGTAGTTTGAACCTCCTGGGCTCAAGTGATTGTCCCAACTCATTCTCTAGAGTGAATCATGGGAATTACTGAGAGCTGCTCTAGCATGCTCTCACACCATGTCTCATCATGTCTAGCAGATTGTATATAGTAGAAATTTAATGAATATAAAACAGTCTGAGTGTAGCTAAGTGGTAGTGGACTTGCCTATTTTGCATGTGAACCAGCACAATGCAAAGTATTAATACTTAAGTAAAATATGCTATTTCTAAGGGAATTGATGTAAAAAATTGTGTATAGTTCTAGTTAAATTTAAGTTTAAATGGTATGCCTACAATTGGCCTCTTCGCAAACACTAAGAAATTAAACTCCAGGACTTGGGAGGCAGAGCCAGGCAGATCTCTGTGAGTTCGAGGCCAGCCTGGGCTACCAAGTGAGTCCCAGGAAAGGCGCAAAGCTACACAGAGAAACCCTGTCTCGAAAAACAAAAAAAAAAAATTAAATTCCTTTAGTACAGCAATCAGTGGGGTGTTTCTTGTGAGTTATTTTGGTATTTTGTTTTACTTTTGGCATTTAATAGATGATAAACATTTGAAAAGAGCAAACATAAGTCAGTCACATAAAACTTTGGAGATAGCCCAACTGGGAAAATAGGCAGGTCTAAGTGATTTTAATATGAATATTATAATTTTATTTTGGTCATTTCTTTCTTAGCTAAAAAGCTGCCAAAGAATGAACCACAGAATCCAGGCGCAAACTCGGCCAGAGGACGAGGAGTAGATCTTACTGAGCCTGCACAGCCAGCCAGAAGCCAGTGTTGTAGTAACTGAATTCCAGTGTGAACTTCCTAAATGGCAAAAAACGTGGAGTGGGAGCATTTAGCCGGCCCATTGTGACTTCCAAAAAGAGACTTATGGTAGAATCAAGTTTCTAATACTGAATTATTTTGAGTGTTTTGAACTTAATTTTTAATAACATGCATGTATTCTTCCGACTAATGTTTCGGCAGTAGAAAGGGAAATGAGAACTGTGTACAATTTTTTTCCATGGGAAAGTACAGGGGAACCATTCGTCTCCAGTTGGTATGGACCCACACTTAACCCACCCAGTCTCCAAACTGGGATAATAGTCAGGTGTGAAAGACTCAAAATTACTAATGTGAGCTTTAGAGAAACATTTTTAGAAGACTAAAAATATTTATGCTTAGCAACAGAAGCCAAGCAAATGGTAATTTCTTCTATTGTCTAATAAGTGTACATTCCACATATTAATAAATAATCCTAAGAAAACAGTCCTACATCTCCAGAAAGAATGAATATTAGTGACATCTTACTCAGTCCTGTTATTTCTTAAAATATGATTGAAAAGAAGTCATGTGTAACCCCATCTTGTTTTAGGAATATAAAAACTGATAAATGCATCTTAATGGATAATGGTCCCTTCGTGGGAAGCTCTTTAACAAAGTGGAAATAAACCAGGTGTCTGATTTCTCTTTAATCACTGTTGGCCATTACATAAAGGTCTGTCTGGAGCAGGGAGGGAGCTCTGGTTCCCTTTGGACATGATTAGTCAGTGCACTAACAATTATGTACATTCAAACTTGATGATTTTAAATATGATCTTCAGCTGTACTGTAAATAGAGTACTGCATTGTAGTCTCCATGTTTATTATTTTCTGTAATATTTAAGAATTGCCTAAGAGTATACAAAATGTACAGTTACTAAAACAGCTAATTATTTCTTTCTCCCCCTATGAAAGGAAGGGGCTTTGCTGTTCTTTCATAGCTAGAACCATAATAAACACTGTACCTGTAATTTGTAACATAAGTATTACAATGTTATTAGTAATAATCTTGAAACCTTGTTTTTCAAAGTCCATTTTATTTTGATCAGTATATTGCACTAATTATTTTAGGTATTTTCATTATATGAAATCTACCATGTGTCAGATGATTTAATCTATTTAAGTGTTGATCTGCTAGCAGAACTTGTACATTTTACAGTAACTCAAAATTAGTAAGGAAAACAGTTCACCAGTGTTTAGTTTTATATTGAGGTGCTCAGGTTGGAATAAAGTGGTATAAAAAGCAACATTGAGTTTTCTTTCTCTTTAACATAAAGTAGTGAGCATAACACGCATGGTATATAACTGGAAGCTTTTGTATTTTCTTCCCTTTTCTTAAGAATGATTCTCACAGTCATTATCTGTCCTAGAGTCTGACGCACTGAAGTCTTTGTGGTACTGTTTGCTGCTCTAGGTCTTCAGAATGTTTTTATGACAGCAGCTGATACTCACTGCCATTTAGAAACATTACCATAACAGTAATGCTGTCTCTGGAACCACCTTCTAAAGCAGTACTTATAAGTTCACGGCCAATGTACTCAGCTGCACCTCCATAGAAATTCTTAGCATATAGTTCTTTCTTGCTGCAAGGGTCATAATTAGTCACTTCTGGAGGAAATGTTTCTGTATTTTTAGCCTGATAAATACAAGCTTCAGAAAATACTGAATTAGATGACCTTTTTGTTAGATTAGTAGTTGACATAACTTCTTCATACTCAGGTTTGTACTGGAACAGCACTCGGATGTTACTGTCTGATGGCGAAAGAGGCTCTTTAGATGGCCAGGATTTGTTTTTAGGGCCAGAAGCACATGTTTGTTTATATGCGTGAAACAAGGTTATTACCAGTGCAGTGACTTCCTTCTTGTCCAGAACTTCCCAAAGCCCATCAGTGGCTAAGATGAGAAACTGACATAAATCATCTATAGGGACAGAAATTGTTTGGGGTGCTGGAATAATGAACTTCTTCAGTGTGAGGTTTCCATGGAATCCAAGACCTCTGGTGGTTTTTATGTGCCCTTCCAGGAGGCCATTTGAACTGATGACTGCTCCTCTCTGAAGGACTCTTCTTCTCTCTTTGGTGTTTCGTGTAGTGTGTTCTTTGGTCAGGCAAAACCCTTTTCCATTTCTGCATAAGACGGCTTGCACATTGCCTAAAAGGGTGGTTTGTTTGTTTTTTTTAAAGAGAGAGACCTAATTATCAGTTTGTGTTAAAGTATGCTACTTACTAATTCTGTTTCAATACTAAACACAAAGTATGCCATGTAAATATACTTAGAATACTTAAGCTGAACACTGTACAAATACGATTTTGAACTGGGAAATCACCTAATTCGATTATCAGTGATAACCAGTAGCATTTAAAATATTTAACTAAAACTACAGGTCATGAAAAATAACTTCTGAATCAAGTTTTTATGAAACTTATCAAAATGATTTTTACTATTTCTTAACATCTATGCAGATTTTTAAAATATTCAAATAAAGTTTTTTTAATGACTAAATTATGTGTATGTGTGGGTATATGCACATGAGGAGGGTAGAGGCCAGAAGAGAGTATTGGATCCCCTAGAGCTGAAGTTACAGTTGGTTGTGAGCCACCCAGCATGGGTGCTGGGAACTGAACTCTAATCCTCTGGGGAAGCAGCAAGTGTTCTTAAACACTGAAACATCTCTCCAGCAACAAGTTTTATTATTGTTATTATTATTATTATTATTAGTTTTATTATTAAAAAACAAGGCCGAGGGAGTGGTGGTGGCGCACACCTTTAATCCTAGCACTCGGGAGGCAGAGCCAGGCAGATCTCTGTGAGTTCGAGGCCAATCTGGTCTACAAAGTGAGTTTCAGGAAAGGTGCAAAACTACACAGAGAAACCCTGCCTCGAAAAACCAAAAACAGAAACAAAAAACAAAATTTTGGGGGGTTGGAGAGATAGCCCAGCAGGAAAGAACACATACTGGCAGAGGACCTGCGTTCAGTTGCTAGCACTCACGTAGGTTAGTACACAATTGCTTGTAATTCCAGGTTTAAGGAGATCTGATGCTCTTGTATTTGTGTGCACAGACCCACACACATACACATAAAAATAATAAACACTTAAAGTACTTAGGGATTGGTAAGAGGGTTAGTAGGTAAAGGTACCTGCTGCCAAGCCTCATAAACCTGAGTTCCATCCTTAGATCCCATGTGGTGAAAACAACTGGCTTCTGTAAGTTGTCCCTGTGTGTTCATAGGTACATAGGTACACACACGGACACACAAAGTGTAAAAAAAAAAAAAAAATTGTAACTGGTTAAAGTTAAAACTTGAATATATTTAGGATATGGATCATAAAATGGTTTCTGTAAATGTGTGATTAAACTAAGTTCTGTGAAAATTTCTGTTAAATTAGGGAAATAGCCACTTTAAACCCTGTAGTTGAAAACTGAAGTCTTCAGTAAATGATGGCAGTATAATATGATCATAGTTGAGATGAACCTGTGATGTTTGTGTCATTGCTTCATGGATGTTCTGAAGTCTAAACTTGGTCTGAACAGATTGAGATGCTGTTAAAAGAGGGGTCCCCCCCAAGATTTTAGAATCATCATTATGTATAAAAACAAGCAGTGGTTCTTGGTACAGAATTGTGATTCACAAGTTACTTAAGCTGGCATTGGTATCTGAATACTCTTATCCTTGAAAATTAAAATTCCTACTTTAATATGCCAATTCTAAAAGTAAAATTGAGATGATTCAGTGAATAGAGGCACCTGATGACCTGAGTTTGATTTCCTGGAACCCATGAGGTGAAAGGAGAGACCCTGCTTCCAAAAGCTGTCCTTGAACTCAACATATATGCCATGGCATATATACACACACGTACCACACATTTTAAAAATAAGAATATTTGTTGGGTGGTGGTTGCAAGCCTTTAATCCCAGCACTTGGAAGACAGAGGCAGGTGGATCTCTGAGTTTGAGGCTAGCCTTGTCTGTCTACAGAGCGAGTTCCAGGACAGCCATGGCTATACAGAGAAATCCTGTTTCAAAAAAAAAAAAAAAACAAAAAACAAAAGAATATTATGGTCTTAAACCTAGAGCTATACTTGGAATCAGAATTTTGTTGCTAATGAGTTTAATTCTATTCCTTCTACTTTTAACTTGTTTTTGTTTTGAAATAGAATGTCAATATATAGCCCAGGCTGACCTAAACTTGAATCTTCCTGTGTCTGCCTCATTTGCTGGAAAAGCCTTCAATTTTTTTTTATTTTAGACAAAAAAAAAAAAAAAAAAAAAAAGAATCTAGGCTTAGGAGCCTGAAATACATCAAACTGTATGATTGGACAGAAAGCCTGATTTGGTGTCAGATATACAATGGAATTGGCTCATTAACATAATGGAATGAATGATATTTGAGCTCATGGTTTGATTGCAAAATGTGGCCCTAGAGGTAATGCAAATTGCATGGCTTTGTGTTTTGGTTATTCTTTTATGCTTACTTGCGGACTTTCTGCTTTGATTCTGTAGCAGATAAGTCAGTAATTCTTGGATGGGAGTGGGAGTTATTTTGGGTTTTTGTTTGTTTTTCGATTTTTCAAGACAGGGTTTCTCTGTGTAACAGCCCTGGCTGTCCTAGAACTCACTCTGTGGACCAGGCTGGCCTTGAACGCACAGAGATCAGCCTTTCTCTGCTTCCCAAGTGCTGGGACTAAAGGCATGTGCCACCATCACCCAGCTTTGTTTTTGTTTTGAAACAAGCTTTATGTAGCTGAAGCTGGCCTTGAACTCCCTTTGTAGCTGAAAATGTCTAAGCTCCTGGTCCTTCTGCTATCATGTGCCATCATGTCCTGTTCGCCTGGGTCTTATGCATGCTGCAAACTGAGCTATGTCCCTAGCTTTAAGTCAGTAGTTGGATCCTGTCAGGTTATAAGTAACTGTCACCAGCAAAGCAACACAGAGTGGCACTTAACATGGCAACTTGGATGAACTATTAGGATGTAGGACCTCGTTTAAAATGGAGGAGATAATGTGTAAATAATGCTACCATAGCTTTAAAACTATGGAGGCCATAATTCTACTCCCTAATGTTGATTACCATGTGGAATTCCTAAGCCCACTCAGTAAAAGAAGGCATTGCTCCCTGATGTTGCAGAAGAGCTTGAATTCACATACCAACTTATAAGGGAAGGTGGTAGGCAAGCATTTTGACTTTATTTACTTCTGTTGAGAGAGGGCTTGGTAAATTTAGCCTTATATCCTGGTGTGTGTGTCCCCCTGCCCTAACATACACAAAATGTAGATAAAGGTACTGAAATGGCAGAGAGATGAGAATAATTCAACTGTTTAAAAGGAGTAGTATCTTGGGAGGTTAAGGCAAGGTGGACTTCGAGTGTGAGGCCAGCCTGAGCTTAATATGAGACCATTGTGTCCAAAAAATTAAAAGGGGGCAGTAGTAGTCTGGGTCAGGCACTAACCTATCTCACCAAACAGGGTCCTGAGTAATGTACTGTTAAGTCCCCCATATTGATGAGCTGATGAACAAAGTACAAAGTTCTTAAGTCAGAAAGTAATAATAGATTTCAGAGATGGATAGATGGCTAAGAACGCTTGATGCTCCTCTAGAGGACCCCTGTTCAGTTTCTAGCACCCTATCCGGTGGCTCACTAACTCCAGCTTCAGGGGATCCAATGCCCTCTCTTCTGACCTGCTGGCTACCTGCACATGGTGTATTAAATTCACAAAAATGCAAAAAAAAAAAAAAAAAAAAGGTATTGTTTAAAAAAACAAAACAAAACCTGGTGCAGGGTGGTGGTGGCGCACGCCTTTAATCACAGCACTGGGGATGCAGAGCCAGGCAGATCGCTGTGAGTTTGAGGTCAGCCTGGGCTACAGAGTGAGTTCCAGGAAAGGCACAAAGCTACACAAAGAAACCCTGTCTTGAAAAAAAAAAAAAAAAAAAAAAGAACCTGGTAATTGACCAAATCTCAGAAAATGAAAAAAAATAAAAGGGAGTAGGAAAGGGAAGGAGAAAAGGTGAGGGGAAAGAGAAGAAATGGTAAGTGAATTTGAGAACAGTCAAGGAGCCCTGTGTAGTGGTGCACACCTTTAATCCATGGACTAGGTAAACAGAAGCAGGTGGAACTCTGAATTGTGAGTTCCAAGCCAACCATGGCTACATGTGATACCCTGTTCCAAAAAAAAAGGTAGTGGTGATGGCTGTGCTCAAGGTTGTAGTCTCATACTTGGGAGACTGAGGCAGAAGGGTTGCCACAAGTTGAAGGCCAGGCTGGGCTACAAAGTGATGAGATCCTGTCTCACAAAAAGAAGGATTGGAGAGATAGCTCAGTGGTCTAAAGCACTTATTGTGCTTTCAGAGGATCTGGATTCAATTTCCCACACTCACAACTGTTCATAACTCCAGTTCCAGAGGATCTAAAACCTCTTCTGAGTCTACCAAGTATGCACAAACTGCACATACATACATCCTGTCAAAACATTCATACATGTAATTGAATCTTTAAAGGTTTTAATTTTTATGATTTTAAAAAAAGAAAGCCGGGCGGTGGTGGCGCACGCCTTTAGTCCCAGCACTCGGAGAGGCAGAGCCAGGCGGATCTCTGTGAGTTCGAGCCAGCCTGGGCTACCAAGTGAGTTCCAGGAAAGGCGCAAAGCTACACAGAGAAACCCTGTCTCGAAAAACAAAAAAAAAAAAAAAAAAAAAAAAAAGAGAGGGAGGGAGGGAAAGAAAGGCCAGTGAGATGACTCAGTGGGTAGAGGTGCTTGCTGCAAGCCTGATGACCTAAGTTCAATTCCAGAAGCTACACTGTAGAAAGAAGAACTACCTCCTGAAAGTTGTATGGCCTCCACGTATGTACCATGACCAGTGAGCACACACAAACACTGAACTCAGGCCAATATATATATATATTCAATTGAAAGAAAACAGTGAAACAAAGCATAAAGCAAGAAATGAAAAAGCTGAATCACAGTCAAATGACTTAAAACCAGAGAAAGTAATACTCTAAAGCAGCCACAAGGGGGAACCACTTTGTGGACAGAAGAGCAAAAGTGACAGACAGCAATGCCAGCCAGGTTCCAACAATGCAGAAAAACCTCCAGTCTGGAATTCCACACCAAGTGAATATTTCCTTTAAAAACGAGAGGCAGCCAGGCGGTGGTGGTGCATGCCTTTAATCCCAGCACTCGGGAGGCAGAGCCAGATGGATCTCTGTGAGTTCGAGGCCAGCCTGGGCTACCAAGTGAGTTCCAGGAGAGGCACAAAGCTACACAGAGAAACCCTGTCTCAAAAAAAAAAAAAAAAAAAAAAAAAAAAAAAAAAAAAAAAGAACAAAAAAACAAAACAAAACAAAAAAACGAGAGGCAAATAATACCTTAAGAATTCATCACCAGCCTGTGTGATGGTGAATGCCTTTTTGCCTAACATTTAGAAGGCTGAGGCAGATCTCAGTGAGCTTGAGGCCACTCTGCATTATATATTGAGTTACAGGACAGTCAGGAATACATAATAGAGAGACCCTGTATCAAAAAAACAAAAATTCATCACCAGAAGACAGACATCACAGAGACCAAGGAAATTTTCCAGGCAAGGAACACCAGATGAACAAGTCTGCACAAAGAAGTTAAGAACAGAAGGAGTATGAGTTCCTGAAAGATGCAGCATGTTTTCTTATTGAAATATATAAAAGATAATTGACTATTGTGGTAGTTTTAATGTAAGTGGCCCCCATAAACTCATAGGAAGTGGTATTATTAGGAGGTATGGCCTTGTTGGAGTAGATGTGGCCTTGTTGGAGGAAGTGCTTCATTGTGGAGGCGGGCTTTGAGGTTTCATATTGCTGGAGCCATGCCCAATGAGACAGTCCACTTCCTGTTGCCTGCAAAATGTAGGATTTTCAGCTACCTACCCAGCATCATGTCTGTCTGCATGCTGCCATGCTCCCTGTCATGATAATAATGGATGGAAATTCTGAAACTAAGCTACCACCTCAATTTTAAATGTTTTCCTTTATAAGAGTTGCCATGGTCATGGTGTCTTCACAGCAATAGAAACCCTAATTAAGACAACTGTTAAAAATATAAAACTATACAGAATATACAAATATACATCATAGAAACATCATTTACAAATAAATGTATTGCATAATCAAAATAATGACTGAGCCAGATGTAGCTATACACCTGTAATCCCAGCATTCTTGAGTTGGAGAGAGATTCCAGGTTAGCCTAAGCTACCTAGAGTCAAAAAACACAAAACAGGGCTGGAGAGCCAGATCAGGGGTTAAGAGCACATACTGCTATTGCAGAGGAAAACAAACAACATGACAATGTTAAAGGAACATGGACAAATAGGAATTTTAGCCATTGCTAAGTGGGTAGTGTCATGGCGTCACCATTCTGGAAAGCTGTGATAATTCCACCCCCAGTATATGTATGTGTGTGAGCATTTTAATCCCATAAGGATTTAATGACGTACAGAAATAGAAGATCAAGAAAAATTGTAAGATAGAATATAAATGATAAGGACAAAAACTCAGCCAGGGCTGATTATAGGCTGGCACCCCAGTTTTAAGAGGCTATGGTAGCAAGATTACAATCAAGACTGTAGGTCAAGTTCAAGACCACCCTTGAAATGTAGTGAAACCCTGTGTTAATGTGAAAACAACAAAGTGGGCTAGCAATGTAGCTTAGTAATAGAGGATTTGCTGAGCATCTTAGCCAGTAGAAAACCTGGAAAACTGAAGGAAAAATGGTTATTCTACTGTTAAGAAATTGATAGAACATGGATGCTGAGCATGAAAACCACCTGTTACACATGTGTTAGTCTCTTGTTGGGAATGTAACTCTATTAGAGTGGTTGGCCAACATTCACAAAGCCCTAGGTTATACTCCCAGCACCAAGAGTAATGGCACATGTCTGCAACTCCAGCTCTCAAGCGGTGGAGGCAGGAGGATCGGAAGTTCAAGGAGATCCTCCTGGGCTACATAGTGAGTCTGGGGCCAGCCTGGGATACAAGACTCTCGGCCTCAAAAGTAAACAAAAGTTGTCCTAGCAGTTATTATAATGGATCAGTCTGAACAAGTATGCTGAGAAAAATAAACTTTTCAGTCTCTCAAAAGGAGGCAGTGGGCTCCTTGTGTCTGTGTTTGTTTGGATCTATCTAGCATAGGTAATGTATTTTCACATGTATCAACATCTCTATTATCACCTCATTTGGAATTTTTAATTAAAAATTTTAATTAAAAAATTTAATAATGTGTATACAAATATTAAATAATACACATATATTAATTTTGTATATATGTATATATACATAAATATAGATGTACAATATATAAGAGAGAGTGTGTGTTATATATCCATCTGAAGAAGTCAGAGGATACTTTTTAGGAGTCAGTTCTGTTCTTCCAACTTGTGGTTTCAGGGATTGAACTCAGGTCATCAACAGCCTTGGCAGCAAGTACCTTCCTTAACCCTCTGAGTCATCTCACCAGCCCCATTTGAGAAATGTAATGCTTTGTTACATTCAACACAATGTGTAACAGTTTCCTTCAAGATTGAGACATTCCATAGCTGGGCGGTAGTGGCCCACGCCTTTAATCCTTTAATCCCAGCACTCGGGAGGCAGAGCCAGGCAGATCTCTGTGAGTTCGAGGCCAGTCTGGTCTACAAAGTGAGTTCCAGGACAGGCTCCAAAGCTACATAGAGAAACCCTGTCTCAAAAAAACCAAAAAAAAAAAAAAAAAAAAAAAAAAGATTGAGACACTCCATCCTGCAGGGAAGCTCCTTAAGCAGAAAGGCAACAACACAAAATAGCTTCAGGAAGTCCTTAAAACTGACCAGAATCATTAGGCCCCTCCCTCCCAGTGTAAGCTATAAAGCTGCTGAGAGTCACTCTCTGACAAGCCAAGCAAAGATGACTCTCAGATGAGACAAGCTACAAAAAAGGCCCAGAGGCCAGACCAGCTACTTAGAAGAAGCAGAAACGACCCTGTCTGCCTGGGAGAGGATTAGGCCAGAGTCCCTTGGAAAGGACACTCTCCATCCTGTTGAGCTGACTGCAGGCTGTGCAGTGTGCTCCAGGTCCCCAGCTGTCACCCATGCTGGTGTGGACTTTGGTGATGCAGCTGCCTGTGAGTCATTTCTGCCCCTGTAAGTAACCCTTCATCCATATTCCTGTAAGTTACCTCAATAAAACTAATTGGTTCACCAAGTTGGACTTTGGTAGTATCTGTACTTTGGTCTATCATGGGCTCCTTATCTGGGGTGAGTAGATGTGTGTGTTGTGTCTCCCCAAGAAAAGTTTTGTCACATAACTAATATCAGTGCCTATAAAAATAGTTACAATTATTTTTGTACCTTCGATCTATATTTAAGCTGGCATTTTTTGTTTCTTAATTGTTCTGTGCAATGTCTAGACATTAATAAATCACTAAATGACTGACTAATTCTGGAAGCAGGAGAGATTTTCTGCAGGCATTTACAATATTTAGGTGTCATGGATACACACCAGCATTTGCAATGTGTAGTACTCCAGAGATGATCTGTGGGATCTTTTGGGAGGGAAAACTGTCAGCGCACTGCTGATCCATTTTTGCCCAGTCCTTATTAGTGTATGGGTTCTTAATCACACCCTCTAATATACAAGTGAGCGCGGAGCAGCCACTCCACCGAACCCGGGAAACCTCGTTCCTTCCAAGCCGTAGAAGCCTATCCATTCTCCAAAATGCCTTTGCAAAGACTTTGTGTATTTCTTCATACTCCCGTCTATTGGTTCTGAAGGTTTTGTATGTGGAAGAGAAGGCCTCTTCTGCGGCTCTGTATTCTTCCCTGAACACAGTCTGAAAGGAATCAATCAATTGCTGCTGCTCAGCTGTCATTTGGTAGGAAGGATCCTGTTTAGACAGTTGATGGAGAAGTAAAACCTGGAACTCCTTTGATGCCAGATCTGCTGCTGCATTGCCATGATGGCCATCAAACAAACCAAAAAAGCACACATTGGCTTTATCACCAAAATCATTCATGATCGTGAATTTACCATCTGGGTCAGCTTTCCAGGTTGAATTACTATTGCCACAGATGGCTACACCTTTAATCAGCAGGTGGGAGATATTTGGAGAATGTGTAGAAGTCTGGCCAACCTTATCACAAAGTCTGAAGTATGATGGGACTTGTTTCTTCCAAAGCAGCTCAAATGCGTAATTCAAACTCTGAAGAACTTTTTCACTGAACATAAAAGATGTCAATAGTTTAGAAATCACTAACTGTCTCTGAATACTGACCACAGAGGGCTTTGGTTTCTTCCCTCCCATCCATTGGAAACCCAGCATACTCAGAGCATTGTGATGTTTCTTATGGAGAAAAGTTTGAGCTGCATTGATTTCTTGGTGGCAGACAGAGCAGGGGAATGTGACTCTTTGACTGGAACTCAGCTGCTCATAACACTCCGCATGGTCACTTGGGGTTCTTCGTCTCTTACGCTTTCCTTTTTTTTTACCACTAATCTTTTTCTGTTGTGTCAGCGACTCCTCTGAAGCAAATTTTGAAGCTTTGGAATCCCACTCTTTTGATCTCCAAAATACTCTGGAAGAAAGGTGAAATATGTTTACTGATCAGGAACTAGAGAGGTGGCTCAGTGGTTAAGAGCACCTATTGAGCCCGGGCGGTGGTGGTGCACGCCTTTAATCCCAGCACTCAGGAGGCAGAGCCAGGTGGATCTCTGTGAGTTTGAGGCCAACCTGGGCTACAGAGTGAGTTCCAGGAAAGGTACAAAGCTATAAAGAGAAACAGAGAAACCTAACTTTTTTTTTTTCCCATTTTGATCACTATAGGACCCAGGGCCTTGTATGTGCTAGGCAAGTGCAGTATTTCTGAACTATAGTTATAGCCTGTAATTAACTATTCTTTCATCCTTCCAAATGAATGGATGAAGAGAGTAGAGGAGGAAGGGAAAGAAGAAAGGAAGAAAATATTTTCTACAAGCCGGGAGTGATGTCAACCCAACACACTTATAATACCAGTACTCAGGGTGCTGAAACAAAATTGAGAGTTTGAGATCAGCCTGGGCTATGTACTGAGACCTTGACTTAAATTAAATACACACATGTCCATAAACTTCCTGAGAGTCCTGCTGCAGGAGCCCCTCTGCTTGCCCCATCTCCATTACCTGGGAACTCCACTTCTTGGTGAAGAGCTGGGGTCACCCTAACCCTTTTCCATTGAACACATTCCCTTGTATCATCTGCCAGGTCACAGAAACACTTTATACCAGGGACCCTGAGTGCCATACTATGCTGACTCAGGTAGGTGGTCTTCACTGTTCTTCCTGTCTCCCATTCTGGTCTCTCCAGACCTTATTTGCCCCACCTCCCACCCTACTTCCATTTTCTGGGTACTATACCTCTTGGTGTACACCCAGGTATCAGCAGCCTTTGGGAGAGCCTGCTCCAAGACCACACCACAAATAAGACAAGGGCTAGACTTCTTCTATCTGAGGAATATTGGCAAAAACACACAGGTTTTGATGGTAACTTTCTCTTTTGTTTCATTCTAAAAAAATCTTCTCTGAAAATCTCTTTGTCTCCACACAGCTACATTCTCCACATAGTTACATTTTCAAACACCTCTTCTGTGTAGCTATACATCTCATCTACATAGCTCTCTTCTGTTCATACATTTCTCAACAGCTACATACCTTCTCTCCATACATCTCTTTTATCCAGCCACACATCTCTCTACACACAGTTAGATCACTTTTCACACAGCTACACATCTCTCTCTACACACCTCTTTACACAGCTAGTGCTCCATCTCTCTACACAGCTCTCTCTTCTACATAGCTGCTTATCTTCTACACAGTTCTCTCAGCACACATCTCTTTCAACAGTTACATCTCTTCTCTCCACACATCTCTCTTTACCCACATCTCTTTCCCATACACACATCTCTCCCCTGCATACACACATCTGTTTTTCAAATCTTAGATGGTCTTTTAATAAAAAACAAACAAACCAAAAAACAAAAAACAGATATCAGGGTGAAAGCTGAAAGATCAGAGAAGCAGAGCAGTCAGCCACTAGTTCTTACCTCTACGAAATCCTCAGCCTAAAGAGAGTGAGTTCTTGTTTCCTCATGCTTTATATTTTATATGCCTTTCTTTTTTTCTTTTTTCTTTTTTTTTTTTTTTTTTTTTTTTTTTGGTTTTTCGAGACAGGGTTTCTCTGTGTAGCTTTGCGCCTTTTCCTGGAACTCACTTGGTAGCCCAGGCTGGCCTCGAACTCACAGAGATCCGCCTGGCTCTGCCTCCCGAGTGCTGGGATTAAAGGCGTGCGCCTTTCTCTGCTCTGCCATATTACTTCCTGGGATTAAAGGCATGAGATCTCAAGTGCTGGGATTAAAGGTGTTTGCCACCACTGCCTGACCTCTATGCCTAATATTTGATTGTGGGTCTCTTCATCTGCTCCCATCAGCTACCTGAGGCAGTCTCTTTAATGATGATTAGACTATAGCAGAATATCATTAGGAATCATTCATTGATTTTTTTTTTTTCCTGCCAGTCATTGTTTGGTTCTACTCTAGGTCTCTGGTCTAACCTCCTGTTCATCCAACCATTGTTAGGTGTGTGCTCCCTCTGGTGGCATGGACCTCAAATTAGACCCTCAAATTAGTCATGGTTGGCCACTCCCACAAGTTCTGTAGCAACATTGCCCTAGCACATCTTGCAGGCAGGACAGATTGTAGGTTGAAGGTTTGGTGGCTGGGTTGATGTCCCAGTCCCAACACTGACTGCCTTGCCTGGTTAGTTCACGCTTCATATCCTCCATTACTAGGCGTCCTTGCTGGGGTTACCCTTGTAGATCCCAGGAAGTTTCTACTACACTACATATCCATATCACCTCTCAAATGCCCTACAATTCCAGTTGTCCAGCTGGTATTCTCTTTCTCCATCCCTCCCACCTGATCCCTACTATTCCCATCTCCACCCGCCACCAGTCCACCAGCAAAACCTACTCTATTTCCCTTTCCTAGGGAGATCCATGAATCCCTCCTAGAGCCCTCTTTGTTACTTAGCACTTCTGGGTCTGTGAAATGTATCGTGATTATAATTTACTTAACAGCTAATATCCACTTATAAAAGTACATACCATGTTTGTCTTTCTGGGTATGGGTTATCTCACTCAGGATGATTTTTTTTCTAGTTCTATCCATTTTTCTGCAAATTTTATTTTTTTAATTGCTGAGTAGTACTCAATTGTGTAAATATACCATATTTTCTTTATCTATTCTTTGAGGGACATCTAAGTTGTTTCCAGTTTCTGGCTCTATGAACATAGTTGATCAAATATCCTTGTAATAGGATGAAACATACTTTGGATATATGCCCAAGAGTGGTTATATCTGGGTGCTGAGGTAGATCAATTCCCAATTTTCTATGGAACTGCCATATTGATTTCCATAGTGGCTATACAAGTTTTTACTCCCATCAGCAATGGAGGAGTGTTCCCCTTTCTCCACATCCTTGACAGCATGAGTTATCACTTGTGTTATTGATCTTAGTCTTTCTGACACGTGTAAGATGGAATCTTAAAATAGTTTTTATTTGCATTTCCCTGGTGGCTAAGGATGTTGGACATTTCATTAAGTATTTTTCAGCCATTTGAGATTCCTCTACTGAGAATTCTCTATTTAGGTCTGTACCCCATTTTTTGTTTGTTTTTGTTTGTTTGTTTTTTTGTTTGTTTGCTTGCTTGTTTGTTGATGTATAATTTCTTGATATATATTGGATATTAGCTCCCCATAGGATGTGGAGTTGGTGAAAATCTTTTCCCATTCTGTAGGTTGCAATTTTTTTGTCCTTTTGACAGTGTCCTTTGCCTTACAGAATTTTTCAGTTTCATGAGGTCCCATTTATTGTGTTGATTTTAGTGCCTGCACTAGTGATGTTTTGTTCAGAAAGTCATCCCTGTGCCAATGCGTTCAGGGCTATTCCCTATTTTCTTTTCTATCACGATCAGTGTATCTTGTTTTATGTTGAGGTCTTTGATCCACTTGGACTTCAGTTCTGTGCAGTGTGATAGATAGGGACCTATTTGTGTTCTTCTACATGCTGACATCCAGTTAGACCAGAACCATTTGTTAAAGATGCTTTCTTTTTTCCAGTATGTCTTTCTGATTTCTTTCTCAAAAATCAGGTGTCCATAGGTGAGTGGATTTATGTCTGGGTCTTCAATTAGATTCCATTGATCAACGTGTCTGTTTTTATGGCAATACCATGTGGTTTTAATTACTGTAGCTCTGTAGTACAGCTTGAAATTAGGGATGGTGATACCTCCAGAAGTTCTGTTATTGCTCAGGATTGTTTAAGCTATCCTTGTTTTTTGTTTTTCCATATGAAGTTGAGTATTATCCTTTCAATGTCTGGGGGGAATTGTGTTGGAATTTGGATGGGGATTGCATTCAATCTGTAGATGGCTTTTGGTAGGATGGCCATTTTTACTATGTTAATCTTCCCAATCCATAACCATGGGAGAGCTTTCCATCTTCTGACATCTTCTTCAGTTTCTTTCTTCAAAGACTTGAAGTTTTTGTCATACAAATGTTTCACTTGCTTGGTTAGTGGTACACCAATATATTTATATTATTTGTGGCTATTGTTGTGAGGGGTGTCATTTCCCTGATTTCTTTATCAATCTGTTTGTCATTTGTATATCGAGGGCTACTGGTTTTTTGTTTGTTTGTTTTAGTTAAACATGTATCCAGCCATTTCACTAAAGATGTTTATCAGCTATAGGAGTGCCCTGGTAGAATTTTTGCTTATGTATACTATCATATCATCTTGCAAATAAGGATAGTTTGACTTTTCCTTTCCAATTTGTATCCCCTTGATCTCCTTTATTTGTCTTATTGCTCTAGTTAGATCTTCAAGCACTATATTGAATAGATATGGAAAGAGTGGACATCCTTGTCTTGTTCCTAATTTTAGTGGAATTGCTTTGAGTTTCTCTCCATTTAATTTGATATTGGCTATAGGCTTGCTGTAAATTGCCTTTATTATGTTTAGGTATGTTCCTTGTATCCTTAATCTCTCTTAAGACTTTTGTCATGAAGGTGTGTTGGATTTTGCCAAAGGCCTTTCAGCATCTAATCAGATGATCCTGTGGTTTTTTTCTTTCAGTTTGTTTATGTGGTGGATTACATTGACTGAATTATGTGTGTTGAACCATCCCTGCATCTCTGACATGAAGCCTACTTGGTCATAGTGGATGATGCTTTTGATGTATTCTTGGATTCAACTTGTATTTTATTTTATTTTATTTTATTTTATTTTATTTTATTTTATTTTATTTTATTTTTTAACCTTTATTGGTTCTTTGTGGACTTCACATCATGTATTCCAAATCCATTTATCTTCCTGTCTCCTCACATCTGCCCTCTGCCCTTGCAACCTCCCCCACCCCCCAAAAAAAACAAAACCAAACTTAAAAGAAAAACCCAAAACTAAACAAAACAAACAAGACAGAACAAAAACAAAAACCCCAACAAAACAAAACAAAAAAGAAAATTTAAAAAAAGAAGAATTTTGTTGGAAGGTGTAGTGTGGCCCATTGAGTCACACAGTTTACCCTTTAGTCCATTCAAGTGTTCATTGCCAGAAGTCATTGATTGGTCTGGCTCAAGGCCTCTGCTATGAATGGGCTCTCACTGGGGCTCCTTTTGCATATCCTGTTGTTGTCTGGTGTTGGGGAGATTCTGCTATTTTGGTTCTGTAGGTTTGTCCCCTTCACATGCTCCAAGAGTTCTTAGATGAGCAAGTACTTTCTTAAGTATTTTTGCATCTACATTCATAAAGGAATTTGTAGTTCTCTTTCTTTGCTGAGTCTTTATGTAGTTGGGGTTTCAGGGTGACTGTGGCCTCATAAAATGAATTTGGCAATGTTCCCTCTGTTTATATTTTGTGGAATAATTTGAGGAGTATTGGTGTTAGTTCTTCTTTGAAATCTGGTAAAATTCTGCACTAAAACTGTCTGGCCCTGGGCTTATTTTTTGGTTGGGAGACTTTTAATGACTCCTTCTACTTTCTTGGGGGTTATAGTTCTATTTAAATTGTTTATCTAATCTTGATTTAACTTTGGTAGGTGGTAACTATTGATAAAATTATCATTTTATTTTTAGATTTGCCAGTTTTGTGGAGTACAGGTTTTTAAAGTATGATCTAATTCTTTAGATTTCTTTGGTGTCTGTTGTTATGTCCCCCTTTTTGTTTCAGATTTTTTTAATCAGAAATTTTGGATATTCTCTCTCTGCCTTGTATTTAGTTTGGATAAGGGTTTATCTATCCTGTTGATTTTCTCAAAGAACTAACTCATTTCATTGATTCTTTGTATTGTTCTCTTTGTTTCTCTTTTATTGATTTTAGCCTTCAGTTTGATTATTTACTGCTGTCTATTCCTTTTGGGTGTAGTTACTTCTTTTTGTTCTAGAGCTTTCAGGTGTGCTGTTAAGTCATTAGTATGAGATCTCTTCAGTGTTTTTGTGCATGCATTTAATGCTATGAACTTGCCTCTTAGCACCGCTTTCATTGTGCCCCATAAGTCTGAGTATGTTATGCATTCATTTTCATCGAATTCTAGAAAGTCTTCCTTTCTTTGTTTCTGTCTTGATCCCTTTTTCGTTCAGTAGAGAGTCATTCAGTTTCCATGAGTTTATAGGCTTTCTGTTATTTCTGTTGTTGAAATCCAGCTTTAATTCATGGTGGCCTGATAAGATGCAGGGGTTTATTTCAATTTTCTTGTATTTGTTGAGACTTGCTTTGTTACTGAATATGTGGTCAGTTTTTGGAGAAAGCTCTATGAGGTACATACTGAGAAGAAGGTATATTCTTCTGTGTGTGGATGAAATGTTCTGTAGATATCTGTTAGGTTCATTTGGTTTATAATGTTTGTAGCTCCAGTATTTATGTGATTAGTTTTTGTCTAGATGACTCGTCCATTGGGGAGAGTGGGGTATTGAAGTCTCCTATTACTAATGTGTGAAGGTCAGTGTGTGATTTAAACTTTAGTGATGTTTCTTTTACAAACGTGGATGCCCTTGAGTTTGGGTCATGGATGTTAAAAATTGAAACATCATCTTGGTGGATTTTTCCTCTGATAAGTATGAAGTGTTCTTCCTCATCCCTTTTGATTAATTTTGGCTTGAAGTCTGTTTTGTTAGATATTAGAATGGCTATACCAGCTTGCTTCTTAGTTTCATTTGCTTTGAAAATCTTTTTCTAACCCTTTACTGATGTAATTTCTATTTTTCATGTTGAGGTGTGTTTCTTGTATATGGCAGAAAAATGGATCCTGTTTTTTGCATCCATTCTGTTAGTTTGTGTCTTTTTATTGAGGAATTAGTGTTATGAATTATTATGCAGGGACCCAAGGGTATCCTGCACTTGCAGGGAAACATGCTGGCATGCTGGGTAGATGCAGTGGTGGGCTGGCGGGCGACCCATTCCATATGGGCATGGTGGCAGGGTGGCAGGTGAACATTCACAACCCAGATGCTACAGCTGCATGGAAATTATTCATTATAATAGAGAGATCAAGAGAAGATAGGAAAGAAAAGAGAAAGAGAGAGGGAAAGTAAGAGGGGTCGAGGGGTGTATACCTCGTGGGAGTGGAGGGAGAGAGGACAAAGGGGTGGAGGTTTTCCTTAAGAGGCTTCTATGTCAGGATGCAGGGCAGCCCCAGCATTAATATTCTGACCCTCGCCGTGGGTCATTCAGGCAGGTCACCATAGTAGCTCTCAGGGTTTGTAGCTCAGTTGATGTTTACCTTTGTCCTTTGATATCATGTCCTTTGATATTATGCAGAGTACCTTCTAAGCCAAATTCTAAGTACAAATAGCCAATATGTAGAGAGTGAGAAACTTTGTAGTTTAGTCTAAATTAGGATGCCTTCATTAAACCATTTCCATTGATGCTTGGGGATGTAGGTAGAAGAGGAGGAAAGACTATAGGAGTCAGAGGTAATGGATAACTCCAAAGGAACAGTGTATTACAGACACAACAAGTCTGACATACATATGAATTCACAGAGACTGTTGTGATGATACTTTATTTGTGCTTTAATAAAGCTTGCCTGGAGATCAGAGGGAAAAGACCAGCCATTTTAAGTAAACAAGGAGTGAGGCAGCATATGCCCTTAATCTAGTCACTTATCAGGCAGGGTCTTGGTGTGTTCAAGGCCATACTAGGGAACAGAGCCAAGCATGACACATGCCTTTAATCCCAGTACCAACCATAGAGACCTGGAGGTCTGTACACACAGGCAGTGACAAGGAAGTGAGGTAGCTAGGCTAAGATAGCCAATGAGTGGGCAGAACAGCAAGGCAATAAAGGCATGGGTATGACAGGAAGTAGCTTGCTTTTGGAAGTTGCAGAGTTGGTGGGTAAGGTTGGCTGGTGGCTTTCCCTATTTCCCTGATCTCTCCAAGGCTTTCACCCCTGTATTTGGCTCCATGTTTTTTATTTGATAAGACCATTTAGAAATTCATCTACAAATGGCACCAAAATGTGGGGCAAGAGTTTCCACCTAAAATCTGAGAGAGCTTAAAAACAGATTATAAATGTAGCAAAGAGCAACTTCCTAGTTCATGTCGCTCATGGCGGGCCTAGGTACAATGATATGTCCCTTGGCTGTGGAAGATTCATGGCATGTGGGCTAGAGCTACAGCATGGCAGATTCACACTGAGTTACACAGAGGTTTCTACAAGCCACACAACATGGTATGTGGTGGATATAGCTTTTGCTACTAAAAAAAAAAAATTTTTTTTTTCTGGGCTACATGCTGCTTTAATGGAGGCACAGACCCACTGCTTCCGAGAGTTGGTGGTACACATGGCTTCCAGAGTCAGAGCTGGCAGTAAACATACCACAGCCATGTTGAAAAACTGACATGAGCAGAGCCAGCAGCCAAAGCTGCCATTTCAGTCCTAGTCATGCTGCAGTTTAAAGCAGTAGATTCACAATAAGACAGATTCAGATGGAACAAGACTTTAAATGGTTTACAGTGTGTATAAAAATGTATGTAGGCTTAGAAGAGAGAAGAAAATGAATATAGACAGTTATATAAAGAAATCATTTTAAAAAATAAAGTTTTTAAAGAGGCAGTAAAGTTAGTATAAAAAATAAGCCACATAAAGATGGATATTACACAGAGAATCTGGATTGTGTTGTCTTTGATATTTTTAACTGCAGAAAGACATTTGATTGTAAAAGCTGCTCAGTTAAACCAATATGTATATTTTAAAAGTATTTTGACTTCAAAACTTGGATCTAAGGATATGTTGCTTTGGAAAGGAGGCCCTGTTTTTGTTTCCACAGGAAGCAAGAGGCTATAAATTTGTTCCAGGTTAAGATGGATCAGATTTGATCAAGCCAGACCTCCTGAACCTTAACAGATAGTACTTATCAACAAAGGTTATAGCTGGTCTTCCAGGACTTGACATTATCTCGAATTTTCTCAAGATCCCCACAACACTACCAGCACCCCCATCAGCAGGAAGTAGCCTAGAAAACTATACCCACATTCCCCCCAAAAAATGGATTATGGATGTTTGTCTTTGTTTAGGTTGTTGATTACAAATTGTTATTGGTCATAGTCAATCTCTTTCTAAAAAAGAAAGAGGGATATGATATAGAAATATAGGATATAGAAATGAGAGGATAAAAGAGTAGATTATTGAATTTACTTTTAAAGAGCAACAACTTGTTTGAAATGTTTTACATTGCTATGGATTTTAGTTTATTGATACAAATTTAAAGATAATTTTGTTATACTATATGTATATTTTTACTCTTGTATTATGTTTAAGGTATTATGTTTATGTAACTCATTTAAATTATAATGGACAATTAAGAAATACAGATTAATAATTAGTCATCTATGATAATCACACTTGTAATCATATTAGTTAAGTTTTCTAGATACACATAGATATATTTCAGTTAGGTAGGTAATCTTCAAACACTTCAAAGACCTACAGAATATGGCATTTAAAATGTTTTAAGAACTTTGACTTTTCTGGACAATGAGACACATCTGCTCCTGGCAGCACTGTTTTACTTCAAAGAGAAAGATGGGCATTAAAGACACTCCATGTAGAGTTTATCTTCTTCTTGGCAAAAATAGCCATTAGGGCAAGAAACTGTTCTTGCCTGGACTGCTTGACAAAATATGGTATCCACTGGACATGCAGGACCCATAGGAAGGTGACCACTGAACTTTGCAAGATGAGATGGTCCTTCAGGTTCCTGCTTTGCAGAAGAAACTGCCAGACATTCTACAAGACACAGAGAGAAGTGACTGAGAGACTAGGCCTATGGGCTAAAGATGGATGCCCCAACGCTACAGAGGAATTTTGGATGACTGTCCAGGCAGGCAGATGTCTCTGTCATTTCCAGTGTTTTGGAAGTTGCTTACAATGCTCTTCCTATTTACTTAGGTAATATATCCTTCTGAGGTCTTTGATGTAGTTGAAGACTAGATAGTTATAATTATGGTTTTCCTTGTTTATGATAAAATTAAATTAGACATGAAACTTTAGACTCATAAATATAGGATAGATAGAATATTTTCTTTAATTTTGTCAAATACAAATAGACTAATATTATAACTGTAATTCTTGCTTGATTACCATTCTATTATATATAATTTTACTATGTTAAAGTTAAAACCTTCCTTTTAGATTAGACAGAAAAGAAAAGTGCTATGGGATGTTTTGTATGCTATGAAAATGTTGCTCTGATTGGTTGATAAATAAAATGCTGATTGGCCAGTAGCCAGGCAGGAAGTATAGGTGGGATAAGCAGACAAGGAGAATTCTGTAAAGAGTTAGGCTGAGTGAGGAGGTGCCAACCTGCCATCCAGGGAACAGCATGTAATGGCACACAGGTAAAGCCATTGAACATGTGGCAACATATAGATTAACAGAAATGTACCGAGTTTAAGTGTAAGAGCTAGTCAGTGGCAGGCCCAGCTAATGGCCAAGCAGTTTTAATTAATATAAGCCTCTATGTGTTTACTTAGGTCCGAGCGGCTGAGGACCAGGCAGGACACAGGAAAACTTCCAGCTACAGACTATATAGCAGCATGAACAGGGCCTGTACAAGTCCAAACCAGACAAGGCCCCAGTGCTAAGAGGGAGAAGTAGCCAGAAGCCCCCATTCCTAAGCTAGAAATTATTTCCAATTGATAACCACTTGCAAAGGTAAAGTTAACTTTTGCCAATGGAGTGTCTTGCTGGGTATATAAACCACACATCAAGGCAAGCCTCAGACCAAGCAGTAGATGACCAAGACAAATTGAACTCAAAGGTATTTCTGCAATTTTTTTTTTTGCCTTATATTGCTTTGTTTAGGCACTGTTTAAATCTTACTGGTCTTTTGCTTATGCGTTATGCTTTATCATTTTGTGTTTTTAATGAGGTTTGTTTGTATGTGTGTGTTTCTTGAGGTTTTGTTTGTTTGTTTTTATTCTGTTTTTTGTTTTGTTTTTTGTAGTTCATGGGATTTTTGTTTTCTTAGCCTGTTTTCTAGAGAGAGAGAGAGAGAAAGGAAGTGTGGAATTGGGCGGGTAGGGAGGATGTAGAAGAACCCATAATCAGAATAAACTGTATAAAAATTATTTTCTATTAAACACTGAAAAAAAGAATACTGTGGATATAATTATCTATTGATGATATTTCTTATCTAACCAGGGTTTTTTTTTCAGTGTAAAAACTTTATTATTTATTTTTATATATGTGTGTGGACATGCATATAACACAGACTAAGTGTGAAAGTTAGAGTAAAATCTACAGTAATTTCTCCTTCCTCTATGTAGGTCTTGGGAAACAAAATCAGACAGACTATCAGGGTTGGTGGCAAGTGCTTTTATCTTTTGCCATCTTAGCCCCTTTCTTAGCGTAGGGATTGTGTTTGTTTTGCTTTTGTTTTTGCAACAGGATCTTATACAACACTCTCTTGCCTCTAACTTGCTAGGTAGTCAAGTCTGGCTTGGACTTCTGATCCTCCTGTGAATCACTATGCCTGGACTTCGACTTTCCATTTCTTTTTTTCTTTTTGTAAAATTGCCAGGCATCACCAGTAGCTCATATCTGTAATCCTAGCACTGAGGAGGCTGGGGAAGGTGGATTACTAAGATGTCCCAGGCCAGCCTGGCTAATAGAATGAGGGATGCTGGAAAGATAGCTCAATGGTTACAAGTATCCAGTGTTCTTGCATAGGACTGGAGTTCAGTTTCCAGCACCCATAGTGGGTACCTCACAACCCTCTATAATTCTACTTCTAAGGACATTTCCTATCTCTGGTCTTCATGGGTACCTGTACTTATGTGCAAATACACACACATACACATAATTAAAAATGTGAACTGGGCTGGGTGCTGGTGGTGCACGCCTTTAATCCCAGCACTCAGGAGGCTGAGTTCAAGGCTACAGAATGAGTTTCAGGACAGCCAGGGATACACAGAAAAACCCTGTCTCAGAAAAACAAAAAACAAACAAAGAAAAATGTGGGCTGGGCATAGTGGAACATATCTTTAATCTCAGCACTCAGGAGGCATAGGCAAGCAGATCTCAATCAGTTTGAGGCCAACCTGATCTACAAGGTCAGCCAGGGTATCATAGTGACACTCTGTTTCAAAGGCAAATAAACAAACAACAACAACAATGAAATAAAATAAACTATAACAAGGGCTGGAGAGTTGACTCAGTAGTTATACTTTATACTCTTGCAGAGACCCTGGGTTCAGCTCCACCTACATGGCTCTAGTTCCAGGGGATCTGATACTCTATAACTCCAGTTCCAGGAGATCTGACACCCTCTTCCAGTTTCTGAGGGCCCCAGGTATGCACATGCCTGCCAGCAAAACAGCCATACACATTAAATTAAAAAATAGAAAATAAGTTAAAATAAGGCAGGGGTAAAAACTGCAGCTAGTGAGATGACTCAGTGGTTAATGGTACTTACCACACAAACCTAACCTGAACTCCATTCCAGAAGTACAAAGGAGGAAGCTGTCCTCTGCTCTCCACATGTGCGCCAATAGTATGTATGCACACACACATCATGAGCACATATATATAATAATACATTTAAATGGATGGGCATTGTGGGACATGCCTCTAACTTGGCAGTCAGAGACAAAGGCAGGAAGATCTCTGGGTTCAAGGTCAGCCTGTCTGTATAGCAAGTTCCAGGACAGCCAGAACTATAGAGAGAGACCCTATCTCAAAAAACCAAAATAATACTAATAATATATTTTTAAAATTTTTAGGGAGCTAGAAAGATAGCTCAGCAGTTAAGAGTACTGCTCTTCTAGAGAGCCTGAGTTCAATTCCCAGCACCCATGTTAGAAGCTCATAACTGCCTGTAACTCCAGCTCCAGGGGATCTGATGTCTTCTGGATTCCTTGGGCATCTGCATTCACAGGTGCACACACACACACACACACACACACACACACACACACACACACACACCACTTATACAAGTAATTAAAAAAGTAAGTCTTGGGGCTGGAGAGATGGCTCAGAGGTTAAGAGCATCAGCTGCCCTTCCAGAGGTCTTGAGTTCAATTCCCAGCAACCACATGGTGGCTCACAACCATCTGTAATGAGATCTGGTGCCCTCTTTTGACCTGCAGGCATACATGGAGGCAGAACACAGAACATAATAAATAAATCTTAAAAATAAATAAATCTTTAAAATATTAAAACAGATGACTCAGAAGTTAAGTGCACTTGCTAAGCAATCATGAGAACCACAGTTCAGATTCCAGTACCCTCTAAACAACTGGGTAACACATGCATACCTGTAACCCCAATGACGAGGAAAGTGGAGACAGGAAGAAGATCACTGGGGCTTGCTGACTTGCAGTCTAGCCAAGAAAGCCCCAAACTCAGGGTCAGGGGACAGTGCCTCACAAGCAATAGACAAGGGGTGATAGAGGAGGACATTGGTGCTCTCTTTTGGCCCCATAGGTGTGTGCACACATCAATCAATCAAGAGTCAAATAATTAAATCTTAAGAGTCAAAATAATTAAATACCTTAAAGGACCACTCATTTCCGAGTCTATGTTCCTTTGGACGTTTTCTCTGTCCTTACTTTGCTCCATTTGCAGAGCCTTTGTTCTTCTATATTGAGCACAAGTGGAAGGAAGGGAGAAAGAAGTGGAGGATAAGGAAAAGGGGAAGTGGAGAAGAGGAGGAGTAAAGTGGAAGTTGTTATGGCAAGCAGTGACAGGGGTGGTGATGGAGGAGGTAAGGTCTTCTCTGAGTGATGGTGGCTCCCTGTTAGAATGTTGACAATCTCACCTGGAATTTCAGCCACAGCAACCTTTGTGATCCAGGACTTGAAACAGTAGGTCACAAGAGTATTAGCAAACTTTGCTGTGGAATTTCTAAAGGAGGGCCCAAGCTTCAAATGCATCATCTTATACCTATTCCACAGAATAAAAGTATCAGTTGTGGGTTTTCTTATTTCTTTTCTGGTTAATTGTGGAATTTTGAAAACAACGGTTATAGGGGGCTAAAGAAATGACTGGGGAGGGGGTTGGTGGTTAAGAGCACTGGATCCAAGTTTGATTCCTCCTACTCAAATGGTGGCTCACAACTATCGGGGACCTGGGGGGTCCAGCCCCTCAATAGTCCCCTCCCAGGGTCCGGGAAGAATCTACAACCAGCTGATAATTAATCTTTGATAAAAAGAAATGAATCTATGTACACGAAACTCCTTAGTCCATATACTTTATTATTCTGTAATAGTTCTCTCTCTACACAGCTTCTATTCTGCTCTCATGTCTAGCTCCTTTCTTGCCTGATGTCTCTTTATTTATCTACTGTCCCCTCTAGGTTCTATCTTAATTCCTTCATCTAGTTCTGTCCCTTCTAGGTTCTCATCCATCTAGTTCTTTCCCCTATCAGCTCCTCTCCCATCTCCTTCTCTCTCATCTCGTTCTTCCTCATCTTGTTCTTCCCCATCTGGCTCTTCCTCATCTCCCATCTCGTTCCTCTAGTCCTCTCTTTTAGCCCTTCAATCTAGTTCTTCCCCATCTCAGTTTGTTCCTCTCAAGTTCTTACCCATCTAGTTCTTCCATTCTCTTTTCTCCCCCTTGTGCCCTGGAAGTCCCGGTATATAAAGGGAGGGTCCAAGCTAAATTGTGTAAAGCTATTACTTAACGTCCACCTCTCCTAGGCAGTGTCTCCTTGTGGAATTTACCGTAAGTCAGGAGACTTGCATGTGGGCTGTTATCATTGTTAGTCCTCGGAAGTTGGGGCCCACCTGGGCGGTGTTTCTTGTAGTCCTTGAAAGTGACTAAGGGAGATATCTGATTCCAGAGAAAGCCTTTCCTGAGGCTGTTCTCCAAATACCTGGAATGTGTATGTCCAGAGAGTGATCAGTCTACACTGTTAGCCCTTCTTAGGGAAAAGTCAATTGGGAAAACTATGAGGGCACACATGATTTTCATAACAGAATACAGCTGATATATAACAAGCCAAGTAACACCAAAAACTCCTTGGGATTTGACTTCCTCTGGAGGAATTCCCTGATTCCTCCGGGTAGTGACTTTGCCATAACCAGCTGAGTTCTTATGATATATTCCTGCAGCCTGCAGCACACAACCACCTGTAACTCTAGTCTCAGGGGATCTGACATTTTCTTCTGTCCTCCTTGGGCATCGCCATGCAGGCACACACAGACAAAACACCCATACACAAAAATACCTTGACAAAAGTAACATAAGGTAGAGTGGTTCATTTGGCTCATGATTCCAGATGACAGTCTATCACTACTGGGAAATCTAGGCAGTAGGAACTTGTAAGAAGCAGACAGCTGGCCAGTGAGATGGCTAGCTGGTCACATTATGTCACATCACGCTCACAGAAGGGAGAGCTGGCCAGAGATAACTTGGTAGCCAAAGGCTTTGCTAAGCTTGACAACCTGAGTTGGATCTCAGAATCCACGTAGTAAGAGAGCTGACCCCACTACATTGTCTCTGACTATAAACACACACACACACACACACACACACACACACACACACACACACACACACACAGAAGGGGAGAGAGAGAGAGAGAGAGAGAGAGAGAGAGAGAGAGAGAGAGATAGATCACACAGAGAGAGGTTGGAGACAGAGTTTTTTTTAGGAGAGATTAGTGATTTTTCTCATGGAGTTTTATCACAGCAATAGAAACTTTAACTAAAGCAGATGGATTTGGCTTGTAGACACAACACAGGATCTGCCTCAGTAGTCTATTCTCTTTTTTTTTAAATTAAAGATTTATTTATTATGCATAGTGTTCTGCCTGCATGTATGCCTGCAGGCCAGAAGAGGGCGCCAGATCTCATTACAGATGGTTGTGAGCCACCATGTGGTTGCTGGGAATTGAACTCAGAACCTTTGGAAGAGCAGTCAGTGTTCTTAACCTCTGAGCCATCTCTCCAGCCCTCAGTTGTCTACTCTATCCTGCAACTTGCTATTCTGCCTCTACTTGTAAGGGATTATACCACCTACTCCTTACTTCTTGTCATGTGATGCCCAGGACCACCCTAGGACTACGCCAGCAAGAAGGCCATTACCAGATGCAGCGACTTGATCTTATGTTTCCCAAATGGAAAGGCAAGATAAACTTCTTTTTTAAAAGATGAGTTCTCATTGTGGCCTCACACTCAATTTATAGCACAGGCTGTAATTTGATTTGAGGTAATCCTCCTCACAGGTACTGGGGCTACAAGAATACACCAACATGACCAGTCTGTAAACTACTTTTCTTTCTGGGGTTAAACAGCCGGGCGGTGGTGGTGCCCGCCTTTAATCTCAGCACTCAGAAGGCAGAGGCAGACGGATCTCTGTGAGTTCGAGGCCAGCCTGGTCTACAGAGTGAGTTCCAGGACAGCCAGGGCTACACAGAGAAACCCTGTCTCGGGAAGAAAAAAAAAAAAGAAGAAGAAGAAATCACTATGATGTTTTCCAAACTGCTAATTTGAGTTCTATCTTTCGGACTGAAAGATGAAAGTCAAAGACAGCACTTACTACCAGATGTGAGGCTCTCAAGTATGGTGATATTTTATTTGTACTGAAATGTGATTTTAATTGTATGTTAATAAATAAAGTTGCCCGGGGGTCAGAGCTATTAGAGCCATAACAAGAGCGTGGCGGTGGTGGCGCACGCCTTTAATCCCAGCACTTGGTAGGAAGAGCTAGGTAGATCTCTGTGTGTTCAAGGATACAGCCAGCATTGGAGACACACACCTTTAATCTCAATCCCAATCATAGAAGACCTGGAAGTCTCTACAGACAGACAGTGACGAGGCAGTCATGTGTTTGGGTTTACAACCAATGAGAAGGCAGAACAGAAAGACTATATAAAGACATACACACAGGAAGTAGGTCCCTTTCGAGAGCTCTCTTGGCTGAAGCAGGAAGGGTAAGACTCTTAGTTCTGACCTCTTGGCTTTCTTCTCTGAATCGGCTCTGTGTTTCTTGTTTAATAAGACAGTTGGTTACATCTACATTTGGCACCCAACGTGACAAGAATCCATTAAAAACCGTGTGACTTGGCTTGCTGGCAGGTCCAGTTTCCCACCTGGACGGCCAGCTCCCTAGCCTGGGCCCAGGTCGGCTTGGCCTTAGGCCGGACTGACCGTAGCCCCAACTGGTTAGCTTATAGCTTAAAGCCGGTGCTACAAACAACTTAGGCCTGCCCTGCCGAACAGGGCCCCTGCCTGTAAAGCCAACCCACGTGGTCAGAGCTTAAGGAAGCCAGAGCCAAGCCTTGACCCAGCTCAAAAGGGAACACGTGGCTGGATTTAAGCTTTAGCCGGCTACGCTTTCTTGCATTCTCATTCTCTCTCTCTCTCTCTCTCTCTCTCTCTCTCTCTCTCTCTCTCTCTCTGGATTCACACCTCGGACACTAGGTGGCTGTTTTGAAATTCTCTCGGATTTCTAAGAAATTTCTAAGCAGCACATTCTTTAAAATGTGGTATATACACTTCTAATCCTATAACCCCAGCAGAGAGGCAGGAAGAGCATCAAGAGTTCAAACCCGTGGGTGGTGGTGGTACACGCCTTTAATCCCAGCACTGGGAGGCAGAGCCAGGCAGATCTCTGAGTTTGAGACCAGCCTGGGCTACAGAGTGAGTTCCAGGAAAGGTGCAAAGCTACACAGAGAAACCCTGTCTCGAAAAACCAAAAAAAAAAAAAAAAAAAAAGGAAAGAGTTCAAGCCCACTTGCCTGCACAGCCACATAGAGCTGTCTCAGTGACCCTCCTCAAAAACAAACAAACAAACAAACAGTTCCTGTAACCCCAGCTCCTCGGAGGTGGAGGTAGGAAGATCAGCTCATCCTTGCGACAAAATAATTATTTTAAAACGTAAAACAAAACAAAAAACAGGCTGGAGAGATCATTCAGTAGTTAAGAGTGTGCACTGCTCTTGCAGAGGACTAGAGTGTGAATTGCCAACACCCATGTTGGGCTCATAACTACCTGTAATTCTAGCTCCAGGGGATCCAATGACCTCTTCTGGCCTCCATGGACACCTGCACACATGTGCACATATATACAATACATAATAAATAATAAAATAATTTTTTACCACTAAGTGTCATCTCCAATCATTAGTTTTGAGATAGTATCTTGTAATGTATCCAGACTGGCCTTGAATTCCTGTCCTGCTGTCTTGGCTTCCACTTGTCAGGATTTCAGGTTATAACACCATGTCTTACTCTTTTAAATATATTACATATAAACTTTGATGAATTTCTGTCTTTTGAAAACAACCCATGTTGGCTTGGTGGTAAAGGCCTGTAATCCCTGTACATGGACTGTGCTTACAGGAGAATGTCAAGTTCTAGGCCAGCTTAGGCTATGTTTCAAAAATAAAAGTGAGCCAGGTGGTGGTGATGCCCACTTTAATCCCACCACTCAGGGGAAGCAGAGGCAGGTGGATCTCTGTGAGTTCAAGGCCAACCTGGTCTACAGAGGGAGAGCCCAGAATAGCCGAGGCTACATACAGAAAAACCCTATCTTGAAAAACCAATCTACTAGGTGTGAGGGAAGGGATGGCCAGACTGCAGCCCACAACTCCAGAGAGGCTAGCTAACAGGGAAAGACCCTAGGAGGGACATATGGATGGCCCAGTGAAGGAGAAGTGGATGAGATGTACATGAGTGGACTGGGAGGCAGGGGTGGGGTGGAGTGGGGTAGGGTAGCGGAAGTCGAGGATTGGGGGATAAGAACATAGGGAAATGGAAAGGTTGAGCTGGAACAGGGACAGAGTGGGAGGGCAGGAAGGGAGATACCATGATAGATGAGGACATCATGGGAATAGGAAGAGGCAGAATGCCGGGGAAGCTCTCAGGAATCCACAAGAATGACCCCACCTTGGAGTGCTGGCAGTGGTCCAGAGGATGCCTGGACTGGTCTACTCTGGTGACTAGTCTAGTGAATACCCTAAATGTCATCATAGAGCCTTTGTCCAGTGACTGATGGAGGTAGATGCAGAGATCCATGGCCAGGCACCAGGCTGAGCTCCAGGAATCCAATCGAGAGAAAGGAGGGATTCTGCAGGCAGGGGACGTCGAGATCATGATGGGAAGATGTGCAGAGATGACCGGCCACACTAGACGAAGCTCATGAACTGTGGACTGGTGGCTGTGGAGCCCCCATGGGACTGGACTAGGCCTTCTGGATACTGAAAACGGTTGTTTGGCTTGAACTGTTTGGGGGCACCCAGGCAGGGGGATCGGGATCTGTCCCTGGTGCATGGGCAGACTTTTGGGAGCCTAGTGCCTGCGGTGTGATGCCTTGTGTAGCCTTGGTGAAGTGGGGAGGGGCTTGGACCGGCCTAAGCTCAGTGTGCTGAGCTCTGCTGACTCCCCATGTGAGACCTTGATTTGGGGGATGTGGGGATGTAGGGTAGCTTGGGAGGGAGGGCTGGGGGGTGGGAGGAGGGAAGAGGTGGGATCTGTGAGTGGTATGTAGAGTGAGTAGAAAATTTCTAAATAAAGAAAAACAAAAAAAAATTTGATATAAAAAAAGAAAAACCAATCAATCAATTAATAAGTGAATAAATCACTGAGGAGATAGAGTACTGGTCTTTGGTTTAATTATATAATTCATATATATATATATTTGGTTTTTCGAGAACATATTGATATATTTTTAAAGTTCAATTTTAAAGTCTTTTGAATTGGGGCTTGCTCACTTGCTGCTCTTTTAGAAGACCTGAGTTCAGTTCCCAGAACCCATATAGGGCAGCTCACAACTCCAGTTTCAGAAGATCCAGTATCTCTGGCCTCTGAAGGCACCTGAACACGGGTACACAGACACACATATAGGCATAGTTTAGAATAATTAAAATAAATTTTGTTAGGACATAAAATTCAGGTGATTTAAGCTGGATCTAATCTGAAGGCTTCCTTCTTAGTCTAGCTTCCATAGTACCAGAAGGCACCATGCAAACAGCCAAGAGAAGAAAGTGGTCCACAACCTTCTAGCTGTGTTACTTATGAACCACAACAATGAGCAGCATGACAAGACATCCTTAAAGGTGCCATTGTTGGTGGCGACCAACACTTGTCAAATTGTACTTGAGGCCCAGTCAACAGAAGAGAAACCGTGCCTGATACCAGAAACCTAGCCAACTATTCAGGGATAGTGAGTCATGGATCTAAGAAGTGAACCTACCACTTTATTAGACCAGCATCCTTATACTCACAGATAAGTATAGCTTTCACCCTTCATCAAAGAAGTTTCTCTTTACATCAAATAGAGATGATTACAAAAAAAAAAAAAAGGAAAAAGAAAACACACACACACAACTGAACACAATACAAAGATCAATCTTGAGCAGCCTGGCCCAGTGGATGCATCTACAACACCCTATACCTGAGGCTCTAGGAAGAGAGGGCAAAGGGCTGTAAAAGCAAAAGGCTGGATGTGGTGGCACACACATTTAATTACAACACTTGAGAGGCAGAATCAGGCAGATCTGATTTTGAGGCCAGCCTGGTCTACACAGAGGGTTCCAGGACAGCCAGAGCTGCACAGAGAGACCCTATCTCATAAAACCAAACAAACAAACAAACAAATAAAATGACTGTAAGAGCAGAGGGGTTGGGAAGTCTGTTGTGAGACTAGGTATCCTAGAAATGACTGTCTTAGTAACATTCACCAGGGAAGACTGCTCAGACATGGGTTTAAGCCAAAGTCTTTATTAGATGGCCAGCAACTACACTCGGTGTTCAGGATCCCAGTGTAGCACTGAGCCTTTCTTAGGGTGAGCTTTTAAGCGTGCATACACACATACACACACATACACAAACACACACACACACAAACACACAAACACACATACACACACACAAACACACACACACACACACACACACACAAACACACAACAAAACACTGTGTTCTGTGTTGACATACTTCAGTTAACAAGAACAGTTAGCCGGAAGTGGAACTGCAGAAGCAAAAAACCAAGGTTAGTACACACGAACAACAAAAATGGACCCAGCAGAATGTATTATATATGTATGCATCTCTCACTATATATGAAACAATAATGAAGGAAAGGCCATCAACTTAAGGGGGGCATTGGAAAATTGGAGGGAGGAAAGGGAAAAGGGAAGTGATGTGATTATAGTTTAATTTTTTAAATATATATAAAAATAAATCTTTTTAAAGAAAACACCAGTTTTTGAGACAGATCTCATATAGCCCAGTCTGGCCAAGAAGAGACAAGGTCTCATCTAATCAATCCAGTCTGGTCTGGAACACACTGTGTGTTTGCTGCTCTGGTTATGCTAATCCCACTGAAAGAGAATAAAGACCATGATCCAAAATCTTTTGGTCAAATTAAGCAAGCTTTATTTTCTGTCAGACAGGGCTATCTCCCTAAAGCAGGATTTGAGAAACTAGCAGTGACCATAGGAGACAGTGGGGTTTTTATAGCCCCCAAAACTGTAAGGGGTTTTCAAGGGTTGGAGGATTTCCAGAGGAATTTTGGTTACATAGGAACTTGACTAAACATTTCAAAAGTACTCAAAAGAACATCTTCTAAAGGTAGTGTCAGGGTATGGGGTGGAACATATTAAATTCCAGAAAATGGGTCAAGATATGGTCCAACCCAAGTTTTACAAAAAACCAGAATGAATGTAATTTGACCTTGTAACAAGATGGCTTTTATCCTTAATGTGGAGTCAGGCTGGTCACCAGTTGGCAGTGTGAACCTGGGAGAGTGGAGCCTAAAATTAAGGTGGACTAAAGTCTCATGCAATAGCCAGCTTTACTCAGAACCTCAGACAGTTTATACCCTGAGTGTTAATTAAGAAAGGTCACCTGAGTAAAGTCTCTTGAGTTCAAGCCATCATCAGGGTGTAATCACAGGGACAAGCTGCATGTGGCAAAAACATGTTTTTCCATAGACACATATAAACAAATAACAATAGCCAGTTGCAATGGATAATCTAAACTCACTCTATCCACTACACCTGGGAGGGGCACGAAAGCACATTACAAGAACAATTCCATATTTTTAAAGAAACTGAGGTCACAGACTTGCCTTGTTTTCTTGGAGTTTTCTCACAGGAACTCAGAATTCCCTTCACATGACTCCATTCTTGGACCATGTTAACAACTATGTGCTTCCAAGGATTACCTTGAACTTCTTTTTATTATTATTATTATTATTATTATTATTATTATTGGTTTTTCGAGACAGGGTTTCTCTGTGTAGCTTTGCGCCTTTCCTGGAACTCACTTGGTAGTCCAGGCTGGCCTCGAACTCACAGAGATCCGCCTGGCTCTGCCTCCCGAGTGCTGGGATTAAAGGCGTGCGCCACCACTGCCTGGCGCATATTATTATTATTATTATTCAGTTCTACATATCAGCCACGGATTCCCTTGTTCTTCCCCCTCCTGCCCAAAGATTGATTGATTGATTATAGTGTTCAGTCTGCATGTATCCCTGCAGGCCAGAAGAGGGCACCAGATCTCATTACAGATGGTTGTGAGCTACCATGTGGTTGCTGGGAATTGAACTCAGGACCTCTGGAAGAGCAGCCAGTGCCCTTAACCTCTGAGCCATCTCTCCAGCCCCTTCACCTTGAACTTCTAATTAATATACTTTCTCTTCCTGGCATGTGTCCCCAGAGGTTTTAGAATGGTTAAAGGGAGTCAGACAAGCAGAACCCCAAATGTGAGAACTCTGTTAAGAGCTTGGCTGCCACGCAGTGTTACTCTTTAAACCTTATTGTTTTACTTGGATCTGAAGTTTCAGCTTCTGGGACATCTGAGCTAGGAAGACCCCCAAGTTCAAAGCCTAGCTGGATTACAGAATACGTTCAAGGCCAGAATGGGTATTTTACTGAGACCCTGTCTCAAAATAAAAAATAAAGAAGGCCGGGGATATTTCTCTTGGTATGCATTTGCCCCATAAAGTGCAGAGACCCACCTAGTTCAACCCCTGGTGTCACAAGAAAGCTAAACAAACACAAAAATATAGTGAAGGGTGTGTGTTGTCTTGGCTGAGGGTGTAGTTCAGGGCAGTGCTTAGCACATGCTGAGTTTGATCAGAAAACAATATAACTGCAATACCCAACAGTGAAAGAATTCTGTTGTTTAGGTTATTGTTAGAGAGCTTGTCTATCATGTGTGAGCACTACAAAACAAAATAATCACAAGAAAACAAAGCCTTAGTGATGGAGAGATGGCTTGGTAGAAAGATACACACTGTGGCACAAGTTAGCCCACACTCATATACTGACATTCAATTAAAAAAATGTAAAGAAGCATATGTTGTGGCTGGAGAGAGGGCTCAACAGTTAGGAGCATATATTATTCTCAAAAAAGACTGGAGTTCAAATCCCAGAATCCACAGGTGACTTACAATTGCCTGTAACTCCAGTTCCAGGGCACCTTACATCCTCTTATGGCCTCTTTAGGCACTGCATGAATGTTACACATGTACAGGTGTGTACTCTGGCACACACATACAATAAACAAAACAAATCTTGTTAAAAAGCACCTGTTAAGTTCATTCCACAAAGATCTCTTCTATCTCTGTCTATCTGTTTAATATCTGTCTGTCTATCTATCTATCTATCCATCTATCTATCTATCTATCTATCTATCTATCTATCTATCATCTATCTATCTATCTACCTACCTACCTACCTATGTGTGGAGGGAACCATCAATGCTAACTTCTGGTACTTTCCTGCATTTTTGCCAACAACTGGCAAACCAACATGAAGTCACACTGTCTGAAAAGAATTAGCTTCTCCTTTGCCACACCCACACGTCTGAGCATTAGAACTCCTTACAAGGCCTAGAAGTTCCTGGTCTGTGTTGGAAGTCAGAGCTCTGCTAACAAGAGTCAGCTGGTTTGGTTAGACAGCTGTGTTGTCTTCTCTTCTCAGACCTATTTTAATAAAGGAAACTCAGTTCCAAACAGGCTATGTATGTATGTATGGAGGAAGGAAGAAAACAAAGAAGAAAAGCTGTATTTTAGCTGATCTCAAATTAGAGTACCCCAATTTTTACTGAATATCCACTATTTCTAAACATGGCTCTGATCCTTATTTGTTGGTTTGTTTACTCATTTTAGAGATGATTTTTAGTGAATTAATTGAGATGTAGTTTCATGTAGCCCAGGCTGGCCCAAACTCTATGAAGATACCCTGGAAGAACTTCTTTGATCCTGCTGCCTCTGTTTGCTGAGATCACAGGTGGATGTCACCACAGTTTATGCAGTAACTGACCATTGAACCCAGGGCTTCATACGTGCACTCTACCAACTGATATACTCGTGTGCGCGCACGCTGCATGGGTATGTTAGGGTATGTGTATGTGTTTGTGTGTCCTATGTGTGAGTGCATGCATGTGTGCTGTGTTATTGTTGTTGTTGTTATTGATATAGCTGATTCTCAAATTCATGGGCTCAAGAAATCCTCCATTCTCAGTTGTCTGAGCACACCCATAGTTAGCCTTTAAAAACAATAGATTTTCTTTGTATTTGTTTAATTTTTAATTCAAAGTAATAATGTGTATAGTTTACGTATTACTACATTTATATGGCTTAAAACTTAATTATAGGCTGTGTAGGGCAGCAAATACTTATAGTTTCAGCATTCAGGATCCAGGTCACAGGTGGGAATGTAGCTCCTAGGTTGAGCACTTGCTTAGTGTACACAAGGGCTTGGTTTGATCTGCAGCAGCACAAATAAAAATAAAAGTGAAACAGAGTTTGTGATGGTGTGAATAAGATTTACCCCAACTGCTCATATGTTTGAATGCTTAGTCATCAGTGAGTGGCACTATTTGAGAAGAATTAGAAGAGGTTTGTGGCCTTGTTGGAGGAAGTATGTCACTGGGGGTGGACTTTGAGATTTCAAAAGTCTATGCCAGACTCAGTCTTTCTCTCACTGCTGCCTGCAGATCAGGTTGTAGAACTCTTAGCTACTTCTTCAGCATCCTCCATGTTACCCAACATGATGATAATGGACTAAGCCTCTGAAACTATAAGCAAGTTCCCAGTTAAATGCTTTCTTTATAAGAGTTGTATTGGTCATGGTGTCTCTTCACAGCAATAGAACAGTGACTAAGACAGTATTTAAGGTCAGCCTGGACTCTATAGTAATTTTAAGGCCAGCCCAGGCTTACTAGTGTGCATTACTGGTCACAGTGTAACTTACATCAAAAACTCAACAAAGAGGTGTTCTGAAGTATTCAAAATCAGGACTGGGGAATTACCTCAATAGCAGAGCCCTGGCCCACCCTGGCTTACCTTGGAATCTGTCCCCAGCAAGTGTGTGTGGGTATGGGTGTCAAACTCACAGAAAGACCAAACAAACAAAAAAAAAACAGGGCAACTAAAATATTAAAAAAAAAAAATCTATTAAAACTAAAAACAAACGGCAGAATGAAATTGTAGTTAAGTCACTATCACACTTTTAATTCAAATTAAACTGTAAAGAAAAACAATGAGTAAAAATTATAAAAACCTAGAATTTTGAATCAAGTCACAAGATATTTAAGCACAGCTGAACACCACTGGCTTTTACTACAGCAGTTCTACACAGCTGATTTCACAGTCATTATCTCTGGACTTGCCAAGGACTCCTACCACGCTTCCTGTATAAAGGTTTGGGTCTCTCTACCTATGAAGCTGAGGGTGAAATGAATCCATCTTACCAAGAGTTTCCCAACCCCACGCTATTCAATCTTGCTGCTTGAAGAGGAGCTAATTTATAAGATCTGCAGGACCATGAATTGAGTACAAAGAAAAAAAGAAAAGAAAAAGGGCCGCTTGGCATGCTGGGAACAATACTCTGTTATGCAAGGGTCTTTCACATTCATGTTAAGAAGGAGGATTTGACAAGTTAATTAATTTGTCTTTTTACTTAGCTAAGTACTTCTGCCACTCAAATCCTTTATGCATTTCTAGGCCAGGCTCTTACCAGCAAACTGAACACATCAATGCAAATGTCTTTTGTCTTGAGGATTTACAACACTGAGATGTGAGTAGGTTGGGAGGGTGAGTATCTAGATTTATGAGGTTGCCCTGTCTGAAAGGAATACCAAGTGACAAGCACCCCCACATTCACTGATTTTTTCATTAATACGAGGCACTCTCTGAACTATGTCTCCCAGAGGAGGGTCCCCCTGTCTGAGTTCCAGACACAGCTCTCTAACTAATAATTCTGAGCAGGGCTCAGGAAGGCGCACCCTGTAACCACAGCTTTGAGAAGTGGAGGCAGGAGGACCACTGAGTATTCCAGTATAGCTTTAGTTACAGAGTGAGATGCTGACACCCAAAGCCAAAAGGAAAACAAAACAAAACAGCTCAGTTCGGGCTGAGGGTGGTCATGCAGTGGTCAAAGTGCTTGTCTGCCATTCTCAGGCTCCAAGTTCCACCCCAGCACCCTAAAATAAAATAAAACAATCAGTAATCAAAGGCCTGTTCCTGTAGATCGAACCCAAGGCTTCATGCACTTAAGACAAGTAAGTGCCTTACCACTAATCTATACCTTAGGACACTTTTTAGAGTTTTTCACTTTTTAAACAGTGGCCTTGAACACACTCTGTAGCTCAAGAAATGTCTTGAGCTTTGAATTCTCCTATCTTACCTGAATAATAGGGATTACAGGTCTGAAACGCAGGCTTAGGCAGACTATTTATTTTGCTTTGTTTTGTTTTATTAAATGGGGAGTGCAGCCACCATGGTAAAAACATAATCTTAATCTCATCACTTAGGGGGAAGACCTAAGAGACCTCTAAGTTTAAGGCCAGTCTGCCTACCTAACAAGACCTTTCCTTTATTTTTCCTTTGAGACAGGGTTTCTCTGTGTAGCCCTGGCTGTCCTGAACCTGGCTGGCCTTGAACTCAGATCTGCCAGCCTCTGGTTCCCAAATGCTGGGATCAAAGATGTTGCATTACAATGCCTGGCTAAGTCTCTTTCCAAAAAGCTATAAAACGGAAAAAAAAGGGAGTGAGTTAGATGGCACAGTGGGTAAAGATGTTTGTTGCTAAGCTGTATAACCTGAGTTTGAGCTGGGGACCTACTGATGGACAAAGAGAGCCAAGACAGTGAATGAATAAATAAGGAAATGTTGGAGCCTGATTTAATGGTTCATGCCTGTAATCTCAGCATTTTAAAGGCTGAAGTGGGAAGAGTTCCCTGAATTCTAGTCTAGATTGGACTGCCTAGTGAGTTGCAAGGCAACCTGCACTACAGAGCTAAATCCTTTCTCAAAAATAAATAAATTGACAGTATTCAAGAGGCAGAAGGAAGAGGATTGATGCAAGTTAGAGCCCACCCTGTTCTACATAGCAAGTTCTAGGCCAGTTAGGGCTACTTGGCAAAACATTCTCTCAAAATGCAAAAATGAGGCCAGTGATACAGAGCATTGGGTAAAGGTACTTGTTACAAGACCTAACAACCTGAGTTTGATCCCCAGAACTCACATGGTAGAGGAAAAGAACAGACTCCTGAAAGTTATGCTCTGACTTCTATGTGTGGGTGTATGCACAGACACCAGTACTCTAAATAAATAAATACATGTAATCAAAATAAAAAATACATAGTTTTAGCAGTACAAGGAGAGAATTGACTCCCTTAATTTGCCCACTGACCTCCATACATGTCATTGCATTCATGATGCCCTCATATAAATGAATAAATTGTAATACTTTTAAAAAATATTTAAAAACAAAAATTCTAGGACTGGAGATGTATTCAACAGAGAGAACATGAGCTTAGCATGGGCAAAACCCTGCCATTCCCAGTTACATAAGTTAATTAATTAAAAATTTTAGACACTATGAAGAAGGAACAAGGGGGCTAGGCAGTATATACCATTAATTCCAGCATTTGGGAGGCAGAGATGGTCAGACATCTGTGAATTCAAGACCAGCCTGATCTATAATATAGTGAGGTCCAGGACAGGAAGAATTGCATAGTGAGACCTTGTCTCAAAAACAAAACAAAACAAACAACCCCCCCCAAAAAAAAACCAAAAAAACAAATAAACAAACAAAAAACAAAACAAGAACAAACATGGGGATGTTTGATGGGATTGAACCCCGGTGCTCTTAAGATCAGCCAGTTGTTATGTAAGTTTACTCTGAGACTGAAATATTCCACCTTGCAACAAAACTCCTTAAGGAAGGTAAACAATTCAAAATAGATTCAGAAAATCCCTGAAACTGACTAGTTTCACTAGGACCCTCCCTGCCAGAGTTGCAAAGAAGACTCCAAGACCAGGCCAGCTGCCTGGTAAAGGTTTGGACCAAATGAAGTACCTGGAAAGGACGTCCTCTAACTCGAGCTGCCAATACACTGTGTAATATGCTCCAGGTTCCCAACTTTTTGAACCATTGCCCATGCTGGAATGGGCTTTGGTGATGCATCTGTCTTGAGTCATTTCTGCTCCTGTAAGTAAACCCAATAAAACTCATTGGTTCACCAAATTGGACTTTGGTGGTATCCATACTTTGGTCTATTATAGGTTCCCTATCTAGTGTTGCATCTCCCCAGGAAAGGTTTTGTTTCAAAACTCAGTGCACTTACCCACTGAGCCATTTCTCTAGCCCCTATTTGTTTTTTGAGACAGTTTCACCATGTAACCCCTGGTAGCCTGGAACTTACTATGTAGCAATGGGTTATCCTGTAATTCACTATGTACACACGCTGGCCTCTATCTCACTGAGATCTGCCTACCTCTGTCTGCCCTGAGTGTTGGAATCAGAAGCATGAATTCACACTTGTCTGATGAGGGTTTTTTGTTTGTTTGTTTGTTTTGTTTTATTTTGTTATGAGACCTAGCCTCTCAAAGCTCAGGCTTGCCTTGAATTTCTGATCCTCCAGCTTCTGACTCCCCAAGGCTGGGTTACATGTAGCTTTGGTAAGTGCAACCAAAATTTTTGAAATTAAGTGTATTCCATCTGCAATCCCAAAACTCCGGATGTAGAAGAAGAAGGATCAGGAGTTCAAAGTCAGCCTGTGCTACATACATGAGACCCTGTTACAAAGAAAGGAAATAGGTAAGGGAGGGAAGATTTTACTTGTATAGCAGGCTTATAATCCCAGTTTCTCTGCTGAGGCAGGAGAATTTCAAGATCAAGGCCAGCCTACTCAACTTTGTGAAACACTGTTGAAGCTCTAGCTGTTCCGATCACAGCAAGCATGGCTCTGGCAGACCTTGTCCTTTTCCTCTATTCCCTCTGCCTTGCTACAAACCTTTAAGTGATATTCCCAAAGATAACCACCAAGATTTCTTTGTTTACCTTTATAAACTGCCATTTGCCTATGGGCCACATCTATCTCCTCTCTATCCAGAGGCAGTCAGTTGTCTCTCCAGGACAAATATCCCTTTCCTCCATTCCTTGTCCCCTTTCCCTTGTCCCTCATACTCTATCTCCTGTCTTTGTCTCTTATTCCCTGCCCTTTATCCCTCTGGGACAAATAAATCTCCTTTGTGCTGAGAACTTGATATTGAGTTGTCTTGTCCCTTAGCTGTCTTAACAGTTTTGTAAAAAGTGATGAGGACTGAGGTAGAATGCTTGCCTATCATGGACCAGTACTATAAATGTTTTAAATGAAATTTTAAAATGGATGTTTAAACCTTTTTATATAGATAGGATCTAAAATCATTCTTAAGTTACCTTACACAATTATCTAGCATTAACAATAATAAAATTCACAATATTAAGATTGTTCAGAAAATCTAGGTCATACAATGTAAATGGAAGTTTCTGTACCACCACCAACTCCCAAAAACCCAGCAGCTGCTTCCTAAGTTACCACACAGAGGCTTATATTAATTACCAATGCTTGGCCAGTAGCTCAGGCTTACTACTAACTAACTCTTACACTTAAATTAACTCATAATTCTTATTTATGCTTAGCCATATGGTTTGGCACCTTTTCTCACTACAATATCCTCACCTTGCTTCTTCTGTATCTGGCTGGCAACTCCTGGCTCCACCCTTCTTCTTCCCAGCATTCTCAGTTTGGCTTTCCCACCTAACTTCTTGCCCAGCTACCGGCCTGTCATTGTTTCATTAAACCAATTCTTGTGACAAATCTTTACAGTGTACAAGAGGATTGTCCCATAGCATTTCCCCCTTTTTGTCTAATTTAAAAAGGAAGGTTTTAACTTTATTATATATAACATTATATATAAAAAATAGTTATTAATTAAGAATTACAGTAACACTATCTAATCCATTTGCCTTTAGAAAAATTAGAGAAAATACTTAATTATCTATCTTATCTTGGTGAGTCTAAAGTTTTGTATCTAATTTACTTTCTATTATAACTAAGGAAAACTATAATTATAACTATCTAGTCTTCAACTCCATCAAAGACTCCAGAAAGATGAAATGCTACCTAATGACAGGGACATCAGGGTGCCTGGACAGTCACACAAAGTTCCTCGGGAATGCTGGGGCATTCAGCTCTGGCCTACAGACCCAGCATATCAGACAGACCTTTTTTGGAAGCAGGAAAATTTGAAGGACTGTCTTAGCAAAGTTCAGCAGTCACTTTTCTTTGTGTCCTGCCTGTCCAGATTGGACAGCATACTTACTGTCAGCAGTCAAGTCAAGAACAATTTCTTGGCCCACAGGGCTAGCTTTTGCCATAAAGAAAACAAACTCTACACAGAGTTTCATTAATGCCCATCATCTTTTCTGGATTATATTAGTGGTGCCAGGAGCAGATGTGTCTCACTCTTATGAAAAGCCTAAGTTCTTAAAACATTTTTTTTTAAAGATTTATTTATTTATTATGTATACAGTGTTCTGTCTGCATGTATGTCTGCAGGCCAGAAGAGGGCGCCAGATCTCATTACAGATGGTTGTGAGCCACCATGTGGGTGCTGGGAATTGAACTCAGGACCTCTGGAAGAACAGCCAGTGTTCTTAACCTCTGAGCCATCTCTCCAACCCATCTTAAAACATTTTAAATGCCATATTCTGTAGGTCTTTGAAGTGTTTGAAGATTGCCTGTGTAGCTGAAATATATCTCTGTATGACCTTAAAAAAATACCTAATATGACTATAAATTTGCTATTATAGATTACTATTAATCTGTATTTCTTAATTATACATTACATTTTTAAATGAGCTGCACTAACATAATACCCTAAACAAGAGTAGAAATATACATACAGTATAACAAAATTAACTTTAAATTTGTATCAATAAACCAAACTCTTTACCAATATAAAATATGGAACATTAATTGTTGTTTTTTGGATTAAAGTAGATTTAATAATCTACCCTTTTTCCCATCATAATAATCTACTCTTTTTGTTGTTGTTGTTTTTGTTTGTTTGTTTTTTTCAAGACAAGGTTTCTCTGTGTTGTTTTGGTGCCTGTCCTGGATCTTGCTCTGTAGACCAGGCTGGCCTCAAACTCACAGAGATCCACCTGGTTCTGTCTCCCGAGTACTGGGATTAAAGGCGTGTGCCACCACTGCCCAGCTAATATTCTACTCTTTTTTCTCCTCATTTCTCTATCATATCTCCCTTTCTTCTTTTAGGAAGAAATTGACTATGACCAATAACAATTTGTAACCAACCCCCTCTTAAGTGAAAAGAAACATTTATAACCAATATTTTGGGAATGTGGGCGTAGTTCTCTAGACTACTTTCTGCTGCTTGGTGGCACTTGTAATCTTTGGGAGACCCTGAGAAAATTTAAGATTATGGCCGAGTCCTGACTGGAGTATTCTGTGAGCCTGGCTCATCTCAGCCAGCAGCCTTGAAGCTGTTCTGAATGCAGAACTCAGAGGAAACTGCAACAGAGGTGCTTTGAAATGCTGGATCATCTGGGCCATCCATTCCCAGAGATTTTTCAGGGGGTCTTCCTTGATTAAACCTCATTTTTCTTAACTCAGAATGAACCCAGAGCTCCTCACTTCCTGTGGAAATAAAAGCAGATCCTCTTTTCCAAAGTAACATATCTTTTGACTTAAAATTTGAAGTCAAGATATTTTTAAAATATATAGGTTGGTTTAATCTAGCAGCTTTTATAATCAAATGTCTCTCAGTAGTTATCATTTGTTCATTAGCCATCAAAAAATTTAAAGACAACACAATAAATATATAGTATTCAGACTCTGTGTATTTTCCATCTTTGTGTGGCTTATTATAGTTTTTTATTACTCTATTTCTTTCTTTCTTTCTTTTTTTTTTTTTTTGTTTTTTTTTTTGTTTTTTGAGACAGGGTTTCTCTGTGTAGCTTTGTGCCTTTCCTGGAACTCACTTGGTAGCCCAGGCTGGCCTCAAACTCACAGACATCTGCCTGGCTCTGCCTCCCGAGTGCTGGGATTAAAGGCATGCACCACCACCGCCCGGCTTCTATTTCTTTTTTAAGGACTTTCTTTAACCTTTTTCTTTTTTCTCTTCTTAGCCTACACATATTTTTAAACATACTGTAACCTGATTAGAGGTTTTTTGTTTTGTTTTGTTTTTGTCTGAATCTGTCCTTACTGCCTATCTTTATCTTTTTGAGACCACATGAGCATTTAAACTGCTAAGTGTCATGGCTAGGACTAAAGTGGCTGGCTCTACCCTACTCCTTGGCTTTCTGAGAGTCTAGCTTCATGGCAGAGGTACTGGTGGGAGCCACACATATTGCCCCAACTCTGGGGAGTTTCCAGATTCATGCCACTACTGAGTAGCACTGCTCATAAACACCATATAAGTGTTTGGTAGCAGGGCCTCTTTTTTTTTTTTTTTTTTTTTGAGCTGAGGTTCGAAGCCAGGGCCTTGTGCTTGCTAGGCAAGCGCTCTACTACTGAGCTAAATCCCCAACCTGGTAGCAGGGCCTCTTAAAAGAGCCACCTGTTTGTACTGCCAACACTGAGTTAGGAAGCCATCTCTTTAAGGAGCTGTGTCTTTGCTCACTGCCAGCAAATAGGGCCCAATCAGAAAAATGTGGTTACCAAGAAGCTGAGTTTGATTCCATTTTTGTGTGTTTAGAATTCTTTTTCAAGCCTTTTCAGGCTTTATGTGGAAATTCTTGCCAAACATTTGGGTGCCATATATAAACAGAAGTTTCTGTCCCACCAGCAACTCCCAAAAACCCAGCAGCTGCTTCCTAAGTTACCACACAGAGGCTTATATTAATTACCAATGCTTGGCTGGTAGCTCAGGCTTATTACTAACTAGCTCTTACACTTAAATTAACTCAAAATTCTTATCTATGTTTAGCCACGTGGTTTGGTAACTTTTCTCACTACAACATTCTCATCTTGTTTCTTCTGTATCTGACTGGCAACCCCCAGCTCCACCTTTCTCCTTCCCAGTACTCTGTTTGACTTTCCCACCTACTTCCTCCCCAGCTACTGGCCTGTCAGCATTTTATTAAACCAGTTCTCATGACAAATCTTTACAGTGTATAAGAGGATTATCTCACAGCAATACAAAGTTTGGTTCTTTGATATTTAATTTGTTTCTATACTTGTCAGGTTGCTTAAGAGGTACTCACATTTGGCTTTCCAAAAGCAGCAAGTCTGTCAGCCAAAATCAGAAGGTATGGGCTTCATTTCTTCTACTTGCACAGCACTTTCTTCCCAGATAGGAGATACACTGGTAAAATATCTATGTGTTTGCGTTATACATAGGAAGACCCTGTCTCAAATGACATTTAATAGACCTAACTTACAAAACACCACAGAAAAACACAGCCTACCTTAGGCATGCTTGGAATAGTTCACACTAGTCAGCCTGGTGGTGCAGGCCTGGAATTGTAGCTACTTGGAAGTCTGAGGCAAGAAGATTGCCAAATTAAGATCAGCCGGGGTTAGAGAGCAAATTCAAGGCCCACCTGAGATAATTCTTGAGACTGTCTCAAGATATAAAGTACATGGGCTGAGGCTATAGGCTGTTGCTGTGCCTAGCAAAGGGAGAGCTCCAGGCTCAATCCCTGGCTCCCCTGTCGTTGGCCCCCAACCCAAGAAAACTAGAACACTAACCTTAATTTACTATTTCACAAATCATCTAACATAAATCCTGTTTTAATTAAAGCACTGAATAGCTCATGTAGAGCTGTATTCAGTGAGATGGTTCAGTGGGTAGAATTGCTGCCAAGACGACTTGAGTTTAACTTCCCGGACCCATGTGGTAGAAGGAGAGAACTGACTCTGGCAGGTTGTCTTCTGACCTTTACATGTACAAAGTGACTTTGGAAAACACACACACACACACACACACACACACACATCAGGGAGTGTGTAATGAATAGTTTATGTAACTTATCCAAACTTCATTGAAGATGAAAAGCAGATGGATATATGGGTACAACTTCACACTATGGTTGTGATGACTAAAGAAGCTCCATTTTATACTAGGCATCTATCTTGGTACCCACTGGCTGTTTATCTCTGACTCTAGTCCCTGGAAGATAAGTTCCAAGTAACACTGACTAAGGGACCCAAAAATGTACAGCCATGACATTTATATATCACACAGTTATGATATGACTAGCTGATTTTTTGGCTTCTGTAACTTGTGTACACAGATACCCAAAGATTATTTTGAGTTGCCTTAACCACTTAACTTAGCAAAATAGACCAGTTTTTGCTTACGTGCATAGATAGTGAAGGTCTTCTTTTTGCCTTTAAAAAACCCTTCCCCATAGCCCTCCTTCACAACATGCCTGAGATTTGGCTTTAAGGCTGATGTCCTGCCAGCAGCTAATCAATAAATCTTTTAACTATAATTGGATTGAGTCTAGGCCTTTTCCCAAGGGTTAGAAACTCTATAACACAGTGAAGAAGAGAAATCAGAAAGCCACCTTTTTTTCTCTTTTTTTTTCAAAGATAAGATGAACCTTTGAGTTTGGGGATTACAGGTGTGCACCATCATGCCAGGTCTAAATTATTTTCTTTTCTTGCTTTTTTTTTCTGTTTGTTTGTTTTCTGAGTATCCTGGAACTCATTATAAAGATGAGGATGACCTTCGACTCACAAAGATCCACCTACCTCTGCCTCCTGAGTGCTGAGATTGAAGGTATGTACCGCCACACCAGGCTAAATGATTTTTGAGTAGCTAGTTTCTGTGGTTTAAAAAATTATTTTTAGAATTATTTTATTTTATTTGCATGGGTGTTTTGCATGGATGTGTATATATGCACCGTATGTGGGTGCTAGGGACAGAACCAAGGTCCTCTGCAAAGTTATTACATGCTCTTAACCACTGAGCATGTCCAGCTCCATAATTAATCTGTTTCTTTTATTCATTGCTCTCTTAGGAGTGGACCCCACAGCTTGCTGTGTGCTAGCTGAGAACCACATCACCAGTCCATTCCTTCTCTCCTTTTTTTTCATTTATGAGACCAAATCTCATGTAGCGTAGCATGGCTTTGAACTTGTGATCCTTCTCCCTCTACCTCCTAAGTGTCATACCTATAACCCCAGCACTTTGGAGACAGAGGCAGAAAGATTGCCATACATTCTAGGTTTCCAGGGTCTATATAGCAAGTTCAGGGCTATAAATGAGGGCACAGTGAAATCACCAAACTGGACCTCTCCATGGGTAGAAATAAAGGCTTATTGGGGATCAAACTGTCAAGGCTATCTTCTGGGGGAGGGGGCAGACTAAGATGCACCATTACAGTCAGTTTTACGCAATGCTGGGATGGAACCCAGGGACTTACCTCCTGTTTGCTAGTCATGTACTCTACTGACTGAACTACATCTCCTAGCTCCCTGATTTTTGCTTTTCCTATAGGATCTCACTCTATAGTCCTGGGTGACCCTTGTTAGGTCCAAAGCAGGCCCCCCAAAGTGGCAGTGCTGGTGACAATGTCTTAAACTGAAGGACTCTGACTAGGTAAACAGAAGCCTAAATTCTGCATTCTTCAGGATCTCCTAAAACTGATTTCTATTTACCAGAAGACTCCTTTAATTTGACATCAAAAGTCAACTACCTAGGACAAGGTCATCTAGTTCTTGATTAGTCCTAACAGCCTGCATCAACTCAAAGAGTCTCATTGCACTGACTCAAATAAAATCTGCTTGCTTTCCCACTATGCTGTTTCTCTCTGCCCACCCCACCCCCCACAAGATAGTCTTCTTTCTACCCTTGGAGAGGTCCAATTTGGTGATTTCACTGTGCCCTCATCTATAGTCTTTGCTCTATAGACTCTGGAAACCTAGAATGTATGGCAATCTTTCTGCCTCTGTCTCCAAAGTGCTGGGGTTAGAGGTATGAGAAGCCAGGGACTATTAGTCTTGTATGTTTTGAGAAGGACAAGGAGAAGAGGGCTTTTTCAGCGTAGCAGGAATGTAAACATGTATTTCATTTACCCCTCTAAAACTTGATACTATGGAAAGTAATGTGAGACCAAAACAGGAAAAATATACCTTGCAGGTTAGAGTTCTGTTTGCAGTTAAGAATAAATTCTTGTTTGTTTGACCCATTTGCATCAAATGTGCTTAATCACATATGAGTAGAAGGTACATGAGTAGGACATATGTCAGCATGCATACTTACCCCTGATTGGATGTAGGCAAGAGGTACATAGGCAGGAAATACATCAGGATGTATGCTTGCCCATGATTGGACCTAATGGGAAATTTGGGGAATTACTGATTTTACTTTTTTTTTTTTTTTTTTTTTTGAGACAGGGTTTCTCTGTGTAGCTTTGCACCTTTCCTGGAACTCACTTGGTAGCCCAGGCTGGCCTCGAACTCACAGAGATCCGCCTGGCTCTGCCTCCCAAGTGCTGGGATTAAAGGCGTGCGCCACCACCGCCCGGCCTGATTTTACATTTTTTAAGCCCTTGCAAAATGTGACTTGTGGCCATTTTCTGGGAATCCAGTGATGGAACTGGCCAGAGTCCATCTACAAGGCCAGTATTTAAGTAAAACCTGCTTCAAATTTGGCTTTAAATTGTGATAGTAGTTTTATTCTTGACCATGGATTAACATTTTCTGAAGGCCCCCAGTGAGATTCAGCTCACCTGTAGCTAGAAGTTTTCCTGTGTCCTGCCCAGCCCTGAGATCCTTCAGCCACTTGCAAAATAATCACTCAGAGGCTTATATTAATTACTAACTGTATGGCCTATGGCAGGCTTCTTGCTAGCTGGCTCTTTCATCTTAAATTAACACATTTCTATTAATTTATATTTTGCCATGTGGCCATGGTGTTACCAATCTGCTGGCATCTTGTTGTTCCTTTGGTGGTGGCTGGCTCGCTTCTCCTTGACTCACCTTTTTTCTCCTCTCTCTGCAGTTTGAATGTATTGCCTAACCTTATTCTGCCTCACCATTGGCCAAACAGCTTTATTTATTAACCAATCAAAGCAACACATATTCACAGCATACACAAAGACATACCATAGCACTTCCCCTTTTCTTTCTAATAAAAAAAGGAAAGTTTTAACTTTAACATAGTAAAATTACATATAAGAAACAGTTATCAAGCAAGAAAATTACAGTAATATCTAGTCCATTTGTATATGGCAAAATTAAAGAAAATATTCTATCATCTATCCTATTTTTGTGAGTCTAAAGTTTCATATCTAATTTATCTTTTATCATAACCAAGGAACATTATAACTATCTAGTCTTCAACTCCATTGAAGTCCCCAGAAGGATATAATATCACCTAAGTAAACAGGAAATGCATTGTAAGCAACTTCCAAAATTCTGGAAATGAAAGAGACAACTGGCTGCCTGGACAATCACCCAAAGTTCCTCTGCCATGTTGGGGCATCCATCTTCAGCCTATTGGCCTAGAGTTCATCAGTTGCTTCTCCCTGTGTCCTGCACAATGTCTGGCAGTCTCTTCTGTGAATCAGGAACCTGAAGAACTTTGTTTTGGCAAAATTCAGTGGTCATTTTCCTATGGGTCCTGTATGTCCAGTTTTTACAACATCCAGGCAAGAGCAGTTTCTTGCCCAAATGACTTTTGCTATAAAGAAGGCAAACTCCATATGGAATTTCTTTGATACCCATAATCTTCTCTGAAGTAGATTGATGTTGCCAGGAGCAGACATGTCTCAATGTCCAGAAAAGTCAAAGTTCTTAAAACATTTTAAATGCCATATTCTGTAGATCTCAAGTTTTGAAGATTACCTACCTAATTGAAATATGTCTGTGTATGCCTAGAAAACTTAGCAAACATGACTATAAGTTTGATTATCATAGATGACTATATTTAATCTATATTTCTTAATTATACATTACAATTTTAAATGAGTCGCATAAACATAATACTTTAAACAAGAGTAGAACTATATGTATAGTATACCAAAATTACTTTAAATTTATATCAATAAACTAAAATCTATAGCAATGTAAAACATTTTAAACAAGTTGATGCTCTTTAAAAGTAGATTCAATAATATACCCTTTTATCCTTTCATGTCTTTATCCCCTTTTCTTCTTTAGAAAGAGATGGCATTTATAATCAACCCCATTTAAATAAAAATAAACATTGATAAACAATATTTTGGGAATTTGGGCGTAGCTTCTCATACTACCTTCTGCTGGTTGGGGGCACTGGCAATCCTATGGGGATCCTGAGAAAATTAAGAATTATAGTTAAATCTTGGCTGTAGTAGTCTATGAGGCTGAATCTACCTTTCAGGGTGTCTTGGTTGATTAAACCATATGAGTCTGGAAACAATCCACAGGTTCTCATCTTCTGTTGAGACAAACGCAGAACCTCTTTTCCAAAGAAACATATCCTTAGACCCAAATTTTGAAGTCAAGATACCTTTAAAATATATATATTGGTTTAACTCAACAGCTTTTATAATCAATTGTCTCTCTCCAGTTAAAAATCACAAAGACAACACAATCCAGATGCTCTGTTTAATCTTCATCTTTTTGTGGCTTAACTTTTATATTATTCTTATTGTCTCTTTAAAGACTTTATTTTTTAAAACTATTTCTTTACATAACTGCATATATTACTTTTTCTCTCTTTTCCAAGCCTATGTACATTTTTACACACACTGTAAACTGTTTAGAGTTTTATTCCATTGGAATCTGTCTTATTGTGAATCTATAATCCTTCTCTGACCAGGAGAGGTTTTAAATTGTTAAGCTGCATGGTGACTTTGGCTGTTGACTCCACTCCCCTCAGCTTCCCATCATGACAAAGATATGTTTACCACTAGCTGTGGATCCATGCTTACTCTTGAGTCTGAGGAGCAGTGGGTCTGTGCCTCCATCCAGCAGTATGTAGTCCAGAAACCTTTTTTTTTTTTTAATACTAGCAAAAGCTAAATCCACAATGCAGTGTGCTGCACAGCTTCAACCACCCACTCAAATTCCAAATCCAGACCTTCACTCTTGAACTCCAGGGTTGAGGGGCCACTTCAGGGAGCACATGCCTTGAGATGTTCCAAAGGTTCAAGGCTGTCTTTGGTTCTCAGACTCTCAGGGTGAACTTCTGTGCTGAGAAGAGCAGCAAGCACCTATGGAAGCCCCCTGGTGAGGCGTAGTCTGTTCTGTTCTGTGGGATTCCTATCTGGGATGTGGAGGGGCTTTGACAGAACCCCAATATTCTCCCTTCCAGGGCAAATGCTGAGACGTCACTGGCTTGCCTGCTTCTGGTTGGATGGAAGTTTTTTGTTTCTTGTTATTTGGTTTTTTGGTTTTTCAAGACAGGGTTTCTCTGTGTAGTTTTGCACCTTTCCTGAAACTCGCTTTGGAGACCAGGCTGGCCTCAAACTCATAGAGATCCGCCTGTCTCTGCCTCCTGAGTGCTGGGATTAAAGGCGTGCATCACCACCGCCTGGCTGGCTGGAAGGTTTTGTTCATCTGTGTCATGCAGAAAGCTTTGTCTGTCTGTTTTATATACTTGGACAGGTCTGAGTTTTCTGGTGTGTCTGTAAGTTTTGTTGCAAAAATGTATAAATGAAGAGTGGCTACCACATGTTTTGTTTCTGACTGCTCTTCTTTGAATACATGAGTTTTCTGTGTTCTGTGTTTCTTGGGTATATTTTTGCTGTCTCTGCTGTTGCCAGTCACCAGCCACCACGACTGTCATGACTGCTTTTACGGCCAGGGCTCAGAATTTATCTCTGATCTCTGAGCTCTGTGGTCACTGGATTTGGGTTAGCAGGATTTCAGATGTCTTTTGGGTGTGGATAGCATTAAAGTTGTTTTATGCTGTTCTATTTTATTGGAAATCTGGCCCTAGAGTTGGGTTGTGGTTCTCCTTTCTCTAGACCCAAGCATATTTAAAAGTTTCCTCTCTGTCGTGTGTCAGTTGGGTCACCCGACACTGTGACAGGAGGAAGAAAACAAAGCAGAACAACCAAAAATTAGACTTGGTTTATGTGAACATTCTGTATCTCAGGATTTATAAGTTTGTTTTATTGGGTATGGTTAAAAATCTGTAAAATCAAACAAGAAAAAACAGTTAACACCAAAGATAATTGAAAATTGATGCATCAGCAATCTTAAAGAAACCATGTGGCATGACACCATTTTGGGATATAAGCAACATTTGACTTTGCTGCCATCATGATGTATCCACATGGCTGGTAACCATCTTTCCTGAGGTAGAGAAAGACAGATGTCATGTGACTTCACCAACATTTTGATTAAAGGTGAACACATGGCATGACCCTACCAAGGAGACAACAGGTCTGCAAGATAGTTTGGATTAGGATGGATTTGTATAATTCCTGTCCTGAAAACAAGGTTTATGGATGATAGGATTTAAAAACAATGCATGTTAATAAGGCATTAAAACTGTACCTTCATGCCTTCATATACAAGAGCATACCTTGCTGGCAGCCAAATGTTGTAACTTTAGAGTCGCAGAGGTGGTATTGGCTTTAAAAACACTAAGGGTTCATGGACCTGGATGGGATCCAGAAAGCAGGCTATGTGTGCTGCTGAAGGTGGGGCCAGAGAGATAACCCAAACCCCAGAGAATTATGAATGAATCCCAGATATTGAGCATTGAATTTTTTGCACTATTAGAGCTTAGTTTTTGCCTTGTGCAGATTATGGTTGTGCCCTGAATCTTCGCTCTTGAAATTAAAAAGGTACTTTATTTTTGATATTTCAGGATGACAAAGTTTACAGATTTTAAACTCTTTTAAGAGGAAATTTTGGAGTTTTATAGAAAATTTAAATTAAAAAAACTAGATATTTTTAAGGAATAGCTTTTAAAATATTTAAATTTATGAGGCTATTGGACTTATTTATAAGGCTATTTTAAGTTTATAAAATGTTTTATATTAATATGTGATCTTAAATACACAAATAAAAGGCTAAAGAGTTAGGGCCATATGGGACCCCACAGTGACTCAGTTTCCCACAGTGACTCAGCTTGAAGCTGAAGTCCATTCTGACCCAAGAGTTCAAAGCTTGCTTGCTCTGGTCTCTTCAGAAGCTGTGAGAAAGCTCTGATCAGGCTCCTGGGAAAAGCACAGCGGCTGTGAGAGAGTCCTGATTATCTTTATGGGAAAGACCTAATTATTTAGCAAATGCCCAATTCCAGGCAGGCTGCTGAAGTTAGCAGGTGGGAGATGTTGGAGATAATAAAACTGCCTGCTCCTTGATTCAAGGGCAGGCTAGACCACCTATGCTGTGCCTTGTTCTACTTTTGCTTTTCAGTTCTGTACATAAGATGGCTGTGAAATAAACTCAGGGTTTTTCTGGTATTGACCAGAAGCCCTCCCAGCACTAATTTTCTGTCTCTGTCTATTCTTCTTCCTCTGCTTTTTCCTTAGCTTCATGCCCTACTCAGCTACTCTATTCGACTTGTTGGCTGGCTCCAGCAGGGCCATAGATTTGAGCACAAAGCACTAAGCACCAGAAACTGAAATGATCCTATCTTCTGAAGCAGCAAGTCAATGACCTAAGCAATCTGTCAAAATTTGGAGTGGAGGTTCTCAAGCTATGCATCTTGACCCTTTGGGGTTTGAAAGGCCCTTTCATAGGGGTAGCCAAGCAATGTCTCCATGTCAAATGTTTGCATTTTGATTCATAACAGTGGTGGAATTGCAGTTGTAGGTTGGCAGTGAGAGTGATTTTGTGGTTGGGGGTCACCACAACACGGGAAGCTGTGTTGAAAGGTCACAGCATTGACAAGGTTGACAGCCACTGGCTTAGAGAATAGAATGCCTTTATTCATCTAAGGTCTATTTAGATATAAGAATGTGTCTAGCCTCCTTATCTTTGCTAAATTTAAGCTTTAGCCATTTTGATAAACTGAGTCATAAGAAACTATTATATTTTGAAATGGTGTACTATAAAAGGATCAGGAAACTTCCCAGTCTCCCTATGGACTGTATCTATAATTAAAGTTTCATTTTGATACTAAAAGAGCTTCAATTCAAAGATTGTTATTTTTAAGGCTAAACTTAAAAGGAATAAAATGTAAAGTCCTAGTCTTATAAAAACTACTAACTTATTGTAAACTGTTAAGATAATTAAGATGTGTAAGTCGTCAATCACCTTGTAAATGATCAAACTCTTTCATGTGTTCATTACTATACTTGTAGTCATGCTAAGTACTAATGTAATTAATTACAGAAATAAACTTTTTTTAACCTCCTGTATGTGTTTTCTAGTGTTCCGGTAACGCCCAAGCTACTGCCACCCATTCACCATGTCCGAGCGAGGGGCTGTGGAATAAAAAATAAGAGACAAGAGACAGCCAGTCATTCACCACAGCAGAATGCCGAATGCCGTTTATTGAAGGAGGGAGGAAAACTTAAATACAGGCTTACAGCACAATGGAGGAACCCCGGAGGGCAGAAGTTTGCTACCCAATGTTCTACATTCTTGCATCTAAGCTGTTTACACCAAATGCAAGATACACAAAGAACCTCCGGTGAGCATTCAGGAAGAAGGAAACCGGCAGGGAATCAGCATAGGGAGGACATCTGGTCAAGGTCAGCAAGCAGGCAACAGTTTACTCAATAAAGGCCAGGGCCATACAGGTCCCCCCTTTTTACTAAAAAATGAGCTCCTGACTTAGGTTGCATGGGACATCAGCAGGTCACCTTACCCATCATGGAGACACCTGCCCAGGCCCCCAGGCCACACAGGTGCTCTGGCTTAGGTTGATGACCGCCCCCAGGCATTACCCGTCTCTGAATGCTCATTATCATACAGGCTCAACCATGTGTGAGCTGTAGGGTTAACTACTGTCAAAGATCTCAAAGTGGCGCTGGGCTTGCAATCTGTGCAACACAGAAAAGACCAACAGAAGTCCTAACCCACCCATATCCAGGAGGCTAAAGGCAATTGAGTCATTCCCTTCCTTAACGAGCCTTACTGCAAATTGGAGTCCTCGTAAGGTGGTATCCCATAGGCAAGTGGAACCTGAGTTTATAAATTTACAACTATCAAAGCCAATTCAAATGTATAATTGTAGAATTAAATTTATCATGTTCAACAGAATGAAAGATTAACTAACTATGGTAGCTACTTTTGCTGCCAGGGTCTCCATTGTGCTAGCTGTAGTAACCAATTATGAAATAGCAATCCCAGAAACAGTAGCAGCAGTGGCCACCACCCCTATGACAGCAACAAAGGCAACAGGGATGTCAGATTCTCTTCTGGAGTGTGTGAGCATCATCTGTGTCTAACTGCCATGGTCCACTGGCATGGACACAGCTCCAGGAACACGAACCACCAAGGCCCATTTTTCTTGATCCCAGCACGACTTAAGCTGGCAGCTCTGCAAAAGAACAACTAAGAGCCATAAAGGAAAACAGACAGCACACAAGGAGCAGAACTAATTGTCTCAATAATGGCTACATTCAGGCTCACAAATTTTAAGGTATCTTCAAAAGAGGCTAGATGAATTTCAGGAGGCCAATAGATGTTGCACAGCGACACTCCTGAAAAGTAGGCACTACACCAGCTTGAAGAGGATTGCGAAAACGAAAAAGGCTTAGCTGGCATGCTATTGTTAACGAATGAAGGTCAGTGACCTTCAGAGTTATCCTTAATCTCCAAGGTGTCTGGGTGACACATTCTCAACATTTTTGAAAAAAATTACCATATATTACCTTCTGAAGAATCCAACTGCATGGCTACAGTTCCTAGGCTTATGTTAATGCTTGCCAAGGCTGGCCGTATTGGGCTCTCAGTCCCCATTGGCATCAGAAGGGGAGAGTTTTTCATGAAGGCCCAGGTCTCTGCCATGTTGGGATTCAGCAGCAGCCACAGGGTGCACACAGCGCTCAGGAACCCAAAGAGGCACCTCATTGTCCTGTGGAAAGACACAAACAGATCCCCGGGCCCACACCAACACCGGATTGGGTCCCCTCCAAGTGCCAATAGAAAGATCCTTCCATCACACCAGAGGATGATTTGCAACAGGAGCCCTCCAGTGCTTATCTGCAGTGGATACTCCAGCAGAATCCACTGATAAAAAATTTAAAATATATAAAACAAGGGAAAGAATAGAATGTGGAGGAGAGATGAACCCCTAGCTCCCCCCTTTTTACTTTAGCAATATATGTTTTTAAGGTATGATGGCAGCATTCTACTATAGCCTGTCCTTGAGGATTATAAGGAATACCAGTCTTATTAACAATAGAAAAATCTTGGATTAATTTTGAAAATCCCGTACTGCTGTAGGCAGGACCATTATCAGTCTTTATGCATTTTGGCACTCCCATATAAGCAAAAGCATGAAGACAATGAATCTTTACATCTTTAACCTTTTCCCCTGAATGGGCAGAAGCAAAAATTAGAGATTAATATCAATAGACATATGGACATATTATAATTTTCCAAAGAAAGGCACGTGTGTGACATCCATCTGCCACACATGATTAGATAAAAGTCCTGTGGCGAATGACTCGCTATTTCTTGTCTCTACTTTTTAATCCACAGCCCCTCACTTGGACATGGTGAACGGGTGGTGGTAGCGTGGGTGCTACCGCAACAAATGGAGTTTCTACTGAGATCTGAGAAAGAAAGGATGTCGTTGCTGATGGACACAACTCCAGGAACACGAACCACCAAGGCCCATTTTTCTTGATCCCAGCACGACTTAAGCTGGCAGTTCTGCAAAAGAACAACTAAGAACCATAAAGAAAAAACAGGCAGCTCATAAGGAGCAGAACTAATGGTCTTATAATGGCTACATTCAGGCTCATAAATTTTAAGGTATCTTCAAAGGGGGGGTATCTTAGATATTCTTAAGAGCAATGGTATTCAAACTTGTCAGAGATCTGCTGAATATGGCATTTAAAATGTTTTTTGCTTTGTTTAGTTTTGGTTTGGTTTTTGGGACAGGATTTTTCTGTATTTCCCTGGCTATTCTGGAACTCAGGATAGGCTGGCCTTGAACTCACAGAGATCTGGCTGTCCCTGCCTCCTGAGTTCTGGGATTTAAGGTGTGTACCACCACTTCACAGTCACTTAAAATGTCTAATGGAAAGAGCTTACTATGACAGATACTCCAACCCCTAGCAGTGACCCCAAGGTCTTCAAAGATGATGGGGGATGACAATGATGATTCCAACAGAATTGTGGTAATACTAACTACTGGGCAAGAGTACACCAATGCCTTCTCCACCACCAGTACCCAGCCAAAATTATGAACAAACTATGGAGAATCAATTGTCCCACTTTGTCTAGACAAAGCAAGGTCAGTCACCCAAGATCCTCTCAGGTCTCCTGGACTGGGCCAAAGACTGATGCTGCCCTGGTACCTCTGCCCCAAACAAAGCCATGGTGTAGTCAGACTTTCTTTCTTTTGGGACTACCAGTCCCCAAATAATGACACAGAGACTTGTTACTAATTTTGAAAGCTTGGCCTTTACCTTATGGCTTGTTCCCAACTAGCTCTTATAACTTAAATTAACCTGTTTCTATTAATCTATGTTCGGCCACATAGTCTGACTCCCTCTGTGTCTCACATCTCTCTCAAATGCCTAGATTTATCCAGACTCCTCTCTCTGCCCTGAAGTCGTGCCTAACCTTTCCTGCCTAGCTCTTGGCCATTCATCTCTTAAATAAACCAATAAGGTGCCTTAGGCAGGCAAGGTAAACAGCAACGCATCTTTACACAGTTTTCTCAAATATCCTACAACACCATGGAGAGAGACCACAGGAGCCTGGGATGACCATCTAGATAATGGGTAAATCTCTGTTATTTTAAATGATACATAGACCATTTGGATTATACTTCCTGCTACAATTTATTCTTCTCAGATCTCTGATGCCATTGATGCCAATTATAGCTTTGTCAGCCTGGGAGCAGCAGGCAACCAGGTTCTTAGGCAAGGCTGCAGCCACCTTGTTAGTGCACTTCATATGTTTAAAAAAAAATCAGGTCTTGCTTTGTGTAGCTCTACTAGGTCTTTTGTTAAGAAAAGAAAGACAGCTGGGCAATGGGTGGCACACGCCTTTAATTCCAGCACTCTGGAGGCAGAGGCAGGTGAATCTCCGTGAGTTCGAGGCCAGCCTGGTCTACAGAGTGAGTTCCAGGACAGCCAGAAACGTTTCACAGAGAAACCCTGTCTCAAAAAACAAAAACAAAAACAAAAGAAACAAAGAAAAGAAAGACAGGTTTGCCTTGCTTCATATTAAGGATAAACAGGTTTCAGATATAACTTTTTACTAAAAGACCGTACTCTGTGGTTACTGTTCTCAGGAATAACTACTAATGCCTCTGGTAAATGATTAGATGGGGGAAAAAAGGCTTAAAGTGTGTGCAAGAACTATTCTAAGGTATATAAAGTTCTGAGGTTATGAACACTTAGTAAGTTCTGAATCTAAGAAAATGTTTTAAGGTATGTAAATACAAGTTGTAAAGGTATAAGAAAGTGATTTAAGGTATGTGAAAAATGGGAAATGCTTCAGATTTCTTCCCCCCTCCATGCTGTTATTATACTAAGGATTTCAAAAGTTCAGAGTTTTAACTGATCAATGGAATTCTGGTAGAGCACTGATTGCTATTATCAGTCACAGGCTCAAGATTTCAAATTTCCTTTGGTTGTTGTGGTAGTTTGAACAGACATGGCCCTCAAAGACTCTTGCGTTTGAATGCTCAGCCCATAAGGAGGTGTGGCCTCATTGGAGTAAGTATGTCACTCTGAGGGTGGGCTTTCAGATCTCTAAGGCTCAAGCCACTCTCAGTGTGGCTCAGTCTTCTTCTGCTGCCTACAGATCAAGATGTAGAATTCTCAGCTCCTTCTCCAGCACCATGTCTGCCTGCCTATCACCATGATTCTCACCATGGTGATAATGGACTAAACCTCTGAAACTGTAAACCAGCCCAGTTTAAATGCTTTCCTTTATAAGAGTTGCTGTGGTCATGGTGTCTCTTCACAGCAATAGAAACCCTAACCATGAGAGTTGTCTTCTTTTTCTGGTTTTTTTTTCACCATTATCTCAAAACAGTATTTGTTTTTATTATTATTATTATTATTATTTTGTAATTAATTTAATTTTGCATATCAGCTATGGATCCCCTTGTCCTCCCTCCTCCCACCCCCCAGTCGTCCCCCCAATCCATCCCTCATTCCCACCTCCTCCAAGGCAAGGTCTCCCCTGGGGATTCAGCTCAGCCTGGTAGGTTCAGTTGAGGCAGGTCCAGTCCTCTCCTCCCTACACCCAGGCTGAGCAAAATGTCTCAGCATAGGCCCTAGGTTCCAAAAAGCCAGCTCATAGAGGAAGGATTATATGAGCAAGAGATATTGAGACCATGATTGGAAAAAGCACAGGGACAAATAGCCAAACTAGTGGAAACACATGAACTATGAACCAATAGCTGAGGAGCCCCCATGGAACTGGATCAGGCCCTCTGGATAAGTGAGACAGTTGATTAGCTTGAACTATTTAGGAGGCCCCCAGGCAGTGGGACCAGGTCCTGTCCTTAGTGCATGAGCTGACTGTTGTCTTCTAAGTATAGACTTAAAGATGCTTCTTACCAGGCTAAAAATATCCCTGTTCAACATAATATATCTGGCTTTCTGGACAGAAAAACAATGTTCTTTGTAGCACAAATTCTAATTGGTCTTAATAATGAAAATCTAGAGTCAGATTTAGTGGTAAATGTTGAAAGATCAGAGAAGTAAAGGAGCCAGCCACTAGAGAGACTTCTTACATCTAGCGAATCCTCAGACTGAAAGGGGTGAGCTCCCATGCCTTTCTGCCTTATATTCCTCTCTCCACCCAGCCATATCACTTCCTGGCTTCACCTCCCTAGTCCTGGGATTAAAGGTGTGAGCCTCCACTGCCTGGCTCTGTTTCTCTTTTAGACTGGATCAATCTGATGTAGCCCAAGATGGCCTTGAACTCCTGATCTTCCTGCTTCCTCCTCCCAAGGAGGAGCCTCTATGATTAACTGGTGGCTAGCTCCACACTCTGGTCTCCAGGTAAGCTTCATTTGTTAGAGCACAAAAAAATATCACCACAGTTCATGCTTTTTAACCCAAACCTATAGCTTTTGCTGAGATTCAAAGGTGTGAGTCTGCTCAGATCTTTTACAGACCCCTGTCAGCCGCTCTTTCTACAGTGTGGATTTCAGTACAGATTACAAACAGTAGATATCTAAAATTTTTATCTCTTTTTGTAAACTAAAAATTCAGGTAAGCTTCAGGGGGTCAAAGAAGTCACAAGACCTGGATATACCTCTCACAGATCAAAAGGACTCCAGATAAGTACAGCCTAAATTTCCCCACATGCCCATTCCTGAAGGTGGGATCTCTCTCCTGGTCTTAGGACTCCTCCCATTCCCAAATTACTAGGACTATGGGCCTGAACATTCCAAACATGAGATTTTCCTTTAAGTTCCTAAACTTTAACTTCTGTCCCTAATCTATATTTGTCTCAGCAGATTTCCACTTGCCTGATAGATACCATCCAGGCATCAGCTGCTGACTGCAACCTGCTCCAAACATCTGTGAGCTCTGGACTTGATGAAAGCCACTCACAGTGGGGGGCCAGGACCCAGTTTTTGCTGGAGAAGCTGGGGAATGTACCCATTGAATAGGACCTGTTTGCCAAAACACTCCAGTAGGTGAATGACAAAAACAAATTATCAAATACAATAAGGAAGAAGAAAGATCTATATATTGCACATGAGCCTGGCCCAGGGCCTCTTGCACATTGTAGGGCTGTACGCCCTTCAGCTGTTAATTCACGGCGAGATAAAGGGTCAGGGTCGCCCTTTAAGACATCATACAAAGGACGAAGTTGACCTGTTAGAATCTTTAAAGTGGACAGAAGCCATTGAATGTCTCCCAGAAAGGTTTGGAAATCATTAAGTGTGAGTAGCTGATCCCTTTGCAGAGTAATCTTTTGTGGATGTATGCCTCTGCATAACAATTCATGACCTAATAATGATAGGGAAAGGATACCTGTACCTTCTCTGGGGCTATTTGTAAAATAGCCAGGCTAAGAACCTCTTGTAATTTAGAAAAGGCATCAAAAACAAGTTTTTTATCTTTAGCAGCCAATAATATATCATCCATATAAGTCAATCACAATTAAATGTCAATGTTAGGAATTGCCACAGGAGCAGGCAAGCTGTGTTGTGTTGCTCCCATGAGAAGCATGGTTTTATTTACAGCTGTAAGATCTTGTAACAGCCTCCATTTTCCTGACTTCTTATAGAGGCCAGTTGGGATCTCAGGATTCTTGTGAAACTATAGATATGTCCAACACCAGAATCCACTAATCTTTTAATCTCAATCCTATATAATTTTATTTTTAATTTAGGCTGTTTATCATTGATAACTGTTTGTCAAAACACCTTTTTTCCTGTACTTCCAAAGCCTCCAGTTCTACATATAGGTGCCATTTTGCATTTAAAATATTAAAGCAATAATAATTGAGCAATTCTATCACCAGCTTCTGTTTCCATGGTCCTTTTTACATATGCCAATTATAAAATCATTAAGTACAATCTCTATAGGATTTGAAGAGGTAACTTTAGGTAATACTCTTGAATATTTTTATAAAATCTTAAAAAGATTATCCTTTTTTATAGATTTCAAGTAACACATTAGCACAAATAGCCAATTATTATCAATGTGAACCAAACAATTTACCTGTATTTTATTTACTGGAAAAATAATTTTGTAACCTCTTTATCAGTAAGAGATTGTTTTCTATGGGTTTATCTTAGCAACATTATTTAATAAGCTAACAACCCAATGCATTTCAGGTATTATATTTCTAGAGAATTCTAGAAAGCAACTTAAAGAGCAGAGCCAAATTTTCAGTAATGATCAACAGACAAGAGCATACCTAATATATAGTTCAAAATTATGAATTCTGTTCCTTAGTTTATCTATCATGAGAATCAAACATTCATCTAAACATTTATTAAGACATCAAAAGAACAGAACAACCTTTATACAATGAATGATTAATATCCCTGGAAATTCAAACAGCATTGACTTAGCATTCTGTGTCCTGACCGAAACCATTTTTCACCAGAAGTTGGGCCCGTTTAAACTTTTAGTGCCTGTCCCTCTCCCAGCCTCTGCTCGCTTGGCCGCCTGAGAGTGAGAGTCTGTTTCCCTCATCGGCTTCGTGGCTATGCCTCCCGCCTGGGCATACCTGCCCGCCCGCTGCTCCGGGCTATCTCGCACATGCCTTTGCCACCATGCTGGGCGTGTGCCCTGCTCATGCACTCCTGTTTAAGCTTTCTCTAACTCCCATGAAGAGATAACCTAATAATGAGTTATTCCCACCATAAGGGAAAAAACAGAAAAACATTTCCCACAAAGGGATCCTAAATATTGAATTATTCCCACTCTGAGGGAAAAAATGAACATTTAAACCAAAATTAAGCAAACAGACAACGAAACTTCTACGACTCTTTGTAATTCAGATGCTGCCGCTCTGTGCTGGCAGGCAGAAAGAGCTCAGAGTTTTAGCTTATCCTAAATTGAAAATTCTAAAATTGGAAAGAGCCTTTTCTTCCTCCGTTACCACTGGGAAGAGGCTTTTCTCTTTCCTTCATCCTTGCGTTACAGGGCCTCAAAATCCTTAGGCCTAGTTTCAAAATTTTTACCCTTTTTACCAGGAAAATCCTTTTTGCTTAATTAAAATTTTTTCTCCCTTTTCTAAGGGGAAATTTCCTTTCCTTCCCTCTTCCCTATTGGGAAGATTTCCTTTTTTATTTAAAATCTTTAGCTGTCTTGCCCTATCTTAACTTCGGTGCTCTCCTGCTTCAGCAGTCCAATCAACTGACTGTGAGCTAGCTGCACCCATTTCAATTCACCCTCATCTTTTCTTTTTTCTTTAAATTGCTGGCCAGCCTTACCTTTCGGGTGTCCATCAGCTCGTCCCTTCTTTCTCGGATCTTGGTGGAACCTCCATTCATAACGATAATGCCCGTGCTACCACCACCCATTCACCATGTCCGAGTGAGGGGCTGTGGATCAAAAAACAGAGACAAAAGACAGCTGGTCACTCGCCTCAGCAGAATGCCTAAATACAGGCTTACAGCACAATGGGAGAACCCCAGAGGGCAGAAGTTCATTACTGATGTTTACAATCTTGCATCTAAGTTGTTAATGCCCAATATGCAGAATACACAAACAAGGAACTTCCCTTAAGCATTTAGGAGGGTGGAAACCGGCAGGGAATTAGCATAGGGAGGACATCTGGTCAAGGTCAGCAAGCAGGCAACAGCTATCCAAATTGGGAGGAGGCTAGGGCCCTATACTCTAGCAGTCAAATTCAATCTCACCTGCACAGAGACTTCTGCCTACAAAGACAAGCAGTCCACATTATCAACAGACTGAGTGTTAGAAGCAAACAAAGAATGGTCTTGGTATTGCACAAAGGAACACACAAACAATTCAGAAGTAGCCCCACAAGGAAATTATTTTTGCAAAAAGGATGTACCAATACCCAAATGGGGCTAATAAGCATACAGACAGGAAATGAACTTGATTTGTATTCTAACACAGATCATGACAGTGTCTTTTCCCCATTGACTGGGATCTGACTTCATATTCTTTCCTGATTGGCTAGTTTTAAAAGAATTAATATGAAGGAAAGCAAGAAGCTAGCCAGTTAAGACCTAAATTACTCGCTGGGCAATGGTGGCACATGCCTTCAATCCCAGCACTCTGGAGGCAGATGCAAGTTGATCCCTGAGTTCCAGGCCAGCCTTGTCTACGGAGTGTGTTCCAGGTCAGTCAGGGATACACAGAGAAACTCTGTCTTGAAAAAAAAAAAAAACCAAAAAGTTATTTTCAGAGCCTGACCTTTAATTCCAGTCATGAACCTGTCCTAGCCACTCTGCAAACCCTTGTTATTTTCTCAATATAGCAAATAAATGACAGAAGCTTTGTAAACTGAAACATTGGCTTTTATCTGGCACTCCCTGCAAATGCTCTATGCAGAAGAAGATCCCTTAAAAGCTTATGACAGCCCATTATGAAGAGGAGCAGGCCTAAGATCTTTTGCCCTTGAGATTTCTCTGCCTGGTGCCTATCATGTGTTTTGCAGAGACCTTGAAATGTTGAATCTCTGGCCTAAGGCACTATGTCATGTGGGTCCTCTGAGCAGAGAAACGATGATAAAGAATGCTCAATCAATGTCAGAAGTCATTCAGCATTCAAACAGTGATGGTTTTCAAGGAGGAGACAAATAAAGCTGGCAAGCTTCTCCTCAGAGCTTGGAGAAGCAGCTTGTCTTCCCAATTAAGAGGGGGAATGAGTCTGGAGGGGGAGATGAGTTAACATCAAACCTTAGCCTCATCCCCTCCAAATAAAGAATATTTGAAACACACAGGAAAGCTGAAGTAATCATGACTCCATAGTTACAGTGTTCTGCTTCCTTCACTGTCTCTGCTCACCTGTCCATGTTGTTTTCTCTGACATAGCAGTAAGACATTCCACATGAAGATTGCGTAAGTAGACTATGCATAGCAAATGTTCAGGCTCCAGCAGTCCTGGAAAGCTACCCTGAGATATATACATTAATCAAAAAGATCAAGAATATTGAGAAGCAGAGATTTTTAACCTGTTTGATTTGTTTTGGGTGTTTTTGTTTGTTTGTTTTGAGATAGGGTTTCATGTAATCCAGGCTGGCCTCAAACTCCCCAAGTAGCAGAGGATGACCTTGAATTTCAGATCCTCTTGCCTCAACCTCTACAGTGTTGGAATTACAGGCTTGTGCCACTACATCCAGTTTATGCAGTGCTGAAGATAGAACCTAGGGCTTTGTGCATGCTGGACCAGCACTCTACTAACTAGACTACAGCCCCAAACCCCAGGAGATTAAAAAATTAAGAATTAGCCGGGCGGTGGTGGCACGCGCCTTTAATCCCAGCACTGGGAGGCAGAGCCAGGTGGATCTCTGTGAGTTTGAGGCCAGCCTAGACTACCAAGTGAGTTCAGGAAAGGCGCAAAGCTACACAGAGAAACCCTGTCTCAAAAAAATAAAAAAATAAATAAAAAATAAATTAAGAATTAACCTCTCCTTTCCTTTTCCTTCCTTCCTTCCTTCCTTCCTTCCTTCCTTCCTTCCTTCCTTCCTTCCTTCCTTCCTTCTGGCATGTCTTTATGGGATGTGCATACAGGCATTTCACCTCACATGTGTGGAGGTCAGAGAACAACTTGTATGCCTATATTCTTTCTTTTTACTAAGTGGGTCCCAGGGATTTTACTTGGGTCATCAGGTTTGGTGGCAGGGTACCCATACCTGTTGAGCCACTTCACTGGCCCCCTAAAGAGATTTTTTTCAACACTGAAAAAAAAAGAACCGATAAAAGAGGTCTCCAGTAACCCTGTTAAGCAATCTAGAAGCCCCTCTCACCAGCTCAGGTTATGCAAGGTGGTTAGATGTCCTTATTGTTTGAAGAGAAAAGGTGGTTCTCAGGAGAACTCATTTCTGCTTCAGAGTAAGGCCTTGACTTTGTAGATAACTGCCCTCCTGCAGGAGGGATTCAAGGTGACTCAAGAGGAAAGGTTAAGGAGAACAATTTTGTGCCTTCTGCTAAAATGAAAGACAGGCATAAAATGAAGGTAGACATGACACTTTCATCTTGCTTTTTTGTGACCTGATGGGCCCAAGTTACTAGCCAGTGCTTTTTAGCAAAGACCATAGATACTCGTTTATTTCAACTGCAACCTTCTTCAGCCCAAACACTATTGCCTCCAATAATGTATATATAATGTGTATACAATAATGTATGTGTATGCAATATATGACACATATATTCTGTATATAATGTATTTATAATAATTATTATTGGAGTCTGGAGAGATGGTTTAGGAATAAAGAATATTTGCTGCTCTTGCAGAGGACCTGGTTCAGTTCCCATGAGGAACTTGCCTGACTCTATTTTGAAGGCAGGAGCCATTATGCTGTATTGTTAAAAATAAGTTTACATTTACTGTAAGAGCTGTGTTGCTGTTTTTAAGTCTATTTCCTGGAGCCTGACCTTCCCCAACCTATGACCTTGACTTGTTTCTGAGAAAACCCCAACCCTCCCTATTCACCCTCCCTAATCACATGTCGACCACCTGGTGGGTTTTGTTGTTCTTGTTGTTTTGTTTTTCCTGTATTTCTTTATTGCCCCATTGTCTTTCTTCTGTAAACTTGCTTTGCAACTACTTGTGATTTTACTCCTTAAAAGGGGCCCAAGATGTTAACAGCTTAGATGCAAGATTGTAAAACATTGGTAGTGAATTTCTGCCCTCCCGGGTTCTCCCATTGTGCTGTAAGCCTGTATTTAAGACCTCCTCCCTCCTTCAATAAATGGCATTCGGCATTTAAAAAAAAAAAGAATAAAATATTGCAGTGCTGGAAAGACACACACACACACACACACACACACACACACACACACACACACACACACAAAGGGGGGCCCAAGAAATAGATGCTGGGATATTCTCTTTAATCCAATTTAGGAAGCATCAAGCTTGCTTCAAAATTGACCCGAAATTGTGGCAGTGGTCTTATTCTCCCCCAGTGAGATTCAGACCACCCATGCAAAAATTCTAAAGTCAGAACTCTGGAACTGAGGGGCTACTTGAGGAGGCACATGCCTTAAATCATTCCAAGGCTTTGAGGCTGCCTTTGGTTCTCAGACTATCAACGTAAAGAACTTCCATGCCTAGAAAAGCTGCACGCATCTATGGAGGCCTCCTAGTGTGTCTGGTTCTGTTTTTGTGGGATCCCTATCTGGGATGCGGAGGGGGTTCAATGGAACCCAAATGTTCTTCCATCCAGGGCAAAAAGCAAGACATCACACCATCCACCTGAGGTTCTTGGTCTGGTTTTATGTACCATTTGTCTTGTCTTTGTACATCTTGTCTTTGGCTTCATTTTTACTATCTCCATTCTGTCTTTTGTACTTTCTGTGTTAATTGGTTTATCTTGGACTTGGGATGACTGAACTGATGGACAGTGTGGGTAATAAGACTAGCAAGCCTAACAGCCCTCTAACCTGTGTTCTAAAGAATTTTGATAAACTTTACCCCCCTATAGTTAAGGAGGATTATGATTGTCCTATCACCAAAAGTCATCTCCAAACATTCTGTGAAACTGAATGGTCCACATTTAGGTTGACTGGCCCTTCCAGGATACTTTTGATTCTCAGATAGCCTGAGCATGGTTAATGTCACTCTTGGTAAGTCTGGCCACCCAGATCAGATTGGATACATCTTGCTTTGGGCTGAAGCCAACTTCCAACCTGCCCCCCTGGATGAAGGTCTGTATGGTGTTTAAAGGGCAAGGTGGCTTGATTGTTGGCAGATGGGCCCTTAAAAAGCCTGTAGCAGAGACCCAGGAACCTCTTCTAAAAACTATTCTGCAGAATTCACAGGAGGAAGTGTTATTTATTTAATGACGTTATTTACCAGGCATGAGAAAGCATGAGGTACAACAGAACCTACTATAAAAGTTTTTATTAGGGAAGGGAAAGAGGTGGACATGAGTAGGCCTGTTGGAGAGGAACGTGTGGAGAGAGAGTGGGGAGCAGGTGGAGTCTGCTGTTATAGGTCACCTCATGCATGCATTTTGACTTATGTAGCTACGCCACACATGTGCGTAGATTACATGACTATGCTGCCACCGATTACATAGGACATAAGGCCCTGGAGTGACTAAGCATTTTGCCTGACTCCTGACAGCACATGCACAGTCATGTGACCCCAGAAGCGGCTAGGAGGGAGTTGGAAATAGTAACAGGAAGAATCCCTCCTCTCTCCATATAACCATCTTAACCACACTCCCCTCCTTACCTCAACCTCCTCCTTTGCCACCACAGTCCTCACTACTATGGCCTCACTGTGCCTCCTGTCCACATATACCCTGGTCTTACCATCTAGCTCTTCCCTGCCTCCATCTGTCTTCCTTCCCTAGCTCTTTCCTAACTCCCTATCTTTTCCCCTCCCCACATCCACCAGGGGGGTCACACATGGCCCTCCCAACTACTCCTCTGATCCTAGTTCTGGGGTGGCACCTCCTTCAGGCCTTATTCCCCTACAGTGTGGAGGCCCAAATTAGTCAGGGTCAGAGAATCTGAGCTTGCTTCACCCAGCAGGGCTGCATAAAAGGATGATTTGATCACGAGTGTGGTTACCACGTGTTTGTAAGGGTCTACACTTGGCTGTATGGTGTGCTTTGATCTTGCAAGGGGGAGGTCTTTTGCCTCTCCCCTTGGCATATTATAAAAAGCCGTTTGGAATAAACAGAAAAGGCATTGGGTTTTGATCCAGGTCCTCCTGAAGCTATCCTGTGGTTCTGTCTTTCTTCACTTCACTATCTTTCTATCTCTCATTTCTTATCCCTCTCTCCTTCTCGTAGGAATCCTTTAAAAGGTGGGAGCTGGCCTCCCACACTACAGCCTTTTCCTGACAATTGCTACCTGTCCCTTTCTCTACTACAGATCTCTACAACTGGAAGAACCAGAACCCCCCTTTCAGCACTAACCCTGATACCTTAGTTTCTCTAATTGATTCCATGTTTTTCAATCATCTCCCCACATGGGGCAACTGTCAGCAGATTCTCCATACCTTTCTCATGAAAGCAACTGAAGGACTTCCTGGAATAGCTTCAATGGCTGATGACCAGAGGGCAGAGTCAATTGACTCAGTCTTTTATTAATAAGATCCTTTAAGATTCATCATACAAGCCGGGTGGTGGTGGCATACGCCTTTAATCCCAGCACTCAGGAGGCAGAGCCAGGCGGATCTCTGTGAGTTCGAGGCCAGCCTGGTCTCCAAAGCGAGTTCCAGGAAAGGCGCAAAGCTACACAGAGAAACCCTGTCTCAAAAAACAAAAAAACAAAACAAAACAAAAGATTCATCTTACAAGACTCATTAATTACTTTAATTGAACTTTACATACCCATAGTAGCCCTGTCTGTAAGTAATATATGGGGTATAATCTCTGGGTCCATCTAGCACTAAAAAGCCAATGAGGAAACTCCTTCTGTGTCAGAGGAGATCCCTCTATTCCCTGGCTCTTAAAAAGAAATTTGTATAGAATAGGGGTTTCATATGAAAATTATACAAGGATAATGAGGGACAAAATTGAACATGTCCCCATTAATGATTTAAACTGTGGCTGATGTTCCCATTGATGATGTCTTTTCCCCCCACTGACTGTGTTTTGATTGGGTTAATGTCCCTTATTGTAATTCCACTTCTTATCTCACCCTTCCCTTTGGACTTTTTTTTTTTTTTCTATGAAAACAATACTTATTTTGCACTCCCTGCAGGGTATAAGGGTTTATGTAGGACAGGGTGTGTTATGCCTATTTTACTCAGCAAATCTTTACAATCTGTAAAAAAAATTACAAGAGCTCTTGCTGAAAACTGTGATGATTCCTCACATCTATTAGATCCTGCAATAGTTCTGCTACTACAGCCTTTCTGTTACTTGTCCCAGGACTTCTTGTTGTTGGACTACAAAGAGAGGTTTCTGAAATGGCCTGTTTAATTAAAAAAAAAAAAAACTACCAATATTACAGCAAAAATATTAGCAGAAATTAATCAAGAAATGGGAGAACTGAGAACTGTTCTTCAAAATAGAGCTACTATAGGTTACCTGTTACTTAAATGTAATCTTAGTTGCCAGCAGCTTACTGGAATATTCTGTTTTAATATCTCTGATTTCTCTCATACTATTGACAACCAAATTAATGATCTATATAAAAAAAATTAAACAAAATCTCTCAAATATTTAGACTGGCCGATATGGCTAAGATGGTTCTCCCCCTTCATTGGCCCTCTAATATTATTTCTACTGGTTATCATAATTAGGCCCTGTGCCCTCCTATGTGACACTAACTTGATCACACATCAGATGAACAATTCTAGAATCATTGCCACTTGACAGCATTATTAGGACATTCCCTAGCAAAGATTAGACAGGGAAACATAAGTCACCATGTGAGGAACCTGTCTGACTCCACTATGAAGGCAGGGGCCATTTGCTGTATTGTTTATGGTCTGTTTCCTGGGGCCCGACCTGCCCCAACCCATGACCTGGACTTCTTTCTGAGAATTCCCTCACCCTCCTAATCACATATGGACCACATGGTGGTTTTTGCTGTTGTTGTTGTAGTTGTTTTTTTGTTTTTTTGTTTTTTTGTTTTTCGAGACAGTGTTTCTCTGTGTAGCTTTTCACCTTTCCTGGAACTCACTTGGTAGCCCAGGCTGGCCTCGAACTCACAGAGATCCGCCTGGCTCTGCCTCCCTAGTGCTGGGATTAAAGGCGTGCGCCACCGCCACCCAGCTTGTTGTAGTTGTTTTGTTTTGATTTTTCTGCATTTCCTTATTGCCCCATTGTCTCTCTTCTGTAAATGTGCTTTGCAACTACTTGTGATTTTACTCCTTAAAAGGAGCCCAAAAAATGGATTCCATTCTGTTCTCTTTAATCTGAGGGCAGTAGCCAAGCTTGAGTCAAATTTGGCACTAAATTGTGGTAGTGATCCTATTCTCACCTGATGGGACTGACATCCACTATCCACATGGTGGTTTGTAACTATCTATAACTAGTTTCAGGGAGTCTGACACATTCTTCTGACATTCTTGGGTATCATGCATACATGTGGTGCACATATATACATGCAGGAAAACAAACACATAAAAATAAATCTTTAAAAATAATTACTGCCGGGCGGTGGTGGTGCACGCCTTTAATCTCAGCACTCGGGAGGCAGAGCCAGGTGGATCTCTGTGAGTTCGAGGCCAGCCTGGACTACCAAGTGAGTTCCAGGAAAGGCACAAAGCTACACAGAGAAACCCTGTCTCGAAAAACCAAAAAAAAAAAAAAAAAATTATTGTTTGATTTTTGTTTAATTTTATTACATTTTAATTTAGTGTGTGTGTGTGTGTGTGTGTGTGTGTGTGTGTGTGTGTGAATGCACAAATATTTAGAAGGTAAAGTTGACAGCATGTCTGTCCACTAGGCAAAGCAACGGTAAAAGGAACCTTCTTGGGGCCTGTGACCTCCAAGCCATGGGCTTTCTTCCGGGTTTATAATACCAGGCATGAATTCCCTCCTGTGGAGCTGGCTCAAATCCAAGGAGAAAGTGGTTAACTGTGAAGGCCCACAGAGGCTATCTAGTGAGACCTTATTCAGGGTCAGAGAATCTGAGCTTGCTTTACCCAGCAGGGCTACATAATGGGATGATTTGGCCAGGGACATGTTTACCAGGTGTTTGTCAGGGTCTACACTTGGTTGTATGGTGTACTTTGATCTTGCAAATGGGAGGTCTTTTGCCTCTCCCCTGGACATATTTTTATAAGCTCTTTTGAATAAAGCTCTGGGCAGCTGGGTATTGACCCAGGGTCCTCCCAAAGCTATCCTGTGTCTCTGTCTTCTTTATCATCTCTTTTTACCTCTCTGTTATTTCCTCATTCCTCTCTCCTCCACCCAATAACCCTTCAAAAGATGGGAGCAGGTTGGAGCTGGACTCGGACAGACTCCCACAGTTAACTACTCCTACAGCCTTCCTGCTACTCTTGTACCAGTGTACACTAGGCAAGAACCTCAAGATGGTATTGTAACATTCAGGCTTCACCACTAGATACCACTGATTTCTTTTCTCCCCCAGCAGCCTATATAGCACCTGTACGGAACTATGAAAACTAGTCAGCATGGAATTAGTTTCTCAGATTAGTTCTAGCCCAATTTTTCAAATGTTCTGCAATCAGAATATGTTGTGTCTTCAGCAATAGGGTCTTGCCTTCTAGTTATGGTGGGTAACCAAGAGCTATGACAGTAGTTTGTGCTGTTTTGAGGGCCTCTGGAGCCTCCCTGACCAATAATTTACAGGCAGGTATCCTATGCCTGGCACTGAGGTTTTCATTTAATAACTTAAGTCTTCTTGAGGAAGCATTGTCCACCCATGCAGGGTATGGATTTGTTTTTGTTTTTGGCTTTTAAAGGCAGGGTTTCTCTGTGTAGCCCTGACCATCCTGGAACTCACTCTATAGACCAAGCTGGCCTCAAACTCAGAGATTTGCCTGCCTTTATCTCCCAAATGCTGGGGTTAAAGATGTGTGCCACCACTGCCCAGCATGATATGTTTTTTCATAGATAATATCTTGCTATGTAGTTTGGGCTAGCCTCAAACTTCCAACCTGCTTGATTCAGTCTCCAAAGTCCTGGTGTTAGAGTAAAAAAAAAAAATGTCTCCAAAGTCCTAATGTTAGAGTAAAAAACATCTGATCAACAGAATAAAATCTCAGGTTTGGGTCAGACCTAACACTTCAGTTGCGCTGGTTCATTACCTAGCTTAGAGACCACCCTAGGAAGGTGGGCACATCTTAAGCCATGCTGAAGAGATAGATGGAACAATGAATTCTTTAGTGAGATACTGTGCTTTTCCTTCCCAGAATCTCCACCCCAGGTGCAGTGGCTTATGCACTGGGCTGTGGCTTGCAGTTATACAGCTTGTAAGTCTGTCAGGTTTTCTGAATTATTCATTAAAGTATAACTTTTTCTCTACTTCTCTATTTTTGTTTGTTTATTTGTTTGTTTGAGACATGGTTTCTAGACTGGCTTGTCCTGGTACTCCCTGTGATGATCAGGCTGGTCTTGAGTGTGGAGATCTGCCTGCCTCTGCCTCCTAGTGCTGGAATTAAAGACATAAGCCAACAATACTTCCAGCCTCTGTATCTCTTTTCTTTTGTTGGTTTTTCGAGACAGGGTTTCTCTGTGTAGCTTTTTGCCTTTCCTGGCACTCCCTTGGTAGCCCAGGCTGGCCTCGAACTCACAGAGATCCGCCTGGCTCTGCCTCCCGAGTGCTGGGATTAAAGGCATGCACCACCACTGCCCGGCCTGTATCTCTTTTCTAAGCATGCTTTCATCAATACTTTGGGCTTTCCTCACAGCATATTAGGCTTCCTTGACTCTCTAAAGTATCCCTTCCTGTTATGTGGCTGTTTGTCCACTACGTGTCTGACCTACATGTCAGCTTCCATGTCATGATCTTTTCCCTTCTGCTTCTGTTCTTCAAGCAGGGACCTGATGTCCTTGTATCATCTGGGCTGCACATGAGTATTACCATGTCCAGGAAATCTTCCTTCTTTTAAAAATGCATTTAGGCTGGGCGGTGGTGGCACACGCCTTTAATCCCAGCACTCAGGAGGCAGAGCCAGGCGGATCTCTGTGAGTTCGAGGCCAGCCTGGTCTCCAAAGCGAGTTCCAGGAAAGGCGCAAAGCTACACAGAGAAACCCTGTCTCAAAAAACAAAAAACAAAACAAAACAAAACAAAAATGTATTTAATTAATTTATTTTGTTTTTGAAACAGGGTCTTGCTATGTTGCTTGAGTTGTCCTGGAACTGTTTATGTAAGAATAGGCTGGCCTCAAATTTGAACTTTTTGATGTTTTTTTTTTTTTTTTTTTTTTTTTTTTTTTTTCCCGAGACAGGGTTTCTCTGTGTAACACCCCTGGCTTTCCTGGAACTCATTCTGTAGACCAGATTGGCCTTGAACTTACAGAGATCTGCCTGCTCCTGCCTCCCAAGTGCTGGGATTTAAGTTATGTATCACTATTTTCCGGCAAACTTTTTGGTTCTTAAGAAAGCTAATTGTTATTGTTTTAAGACAGAGTCTTACATAGTGCTGACTTGCCTGGAATTTACTATGTAGACTAGGCTAGCATTGAACTCAAAGGGATCCACCTCTCTCTCACCTTTGCTTCCTTTCCCCCCAAAGCATGCACCACCACAGCTGACTCTTCACCCTCCTCCCCACTTGAGATAATATTTACATCCAGTAGCACATAGAAATCTCAAGTGGACCATTCCATCAGTGTAATAAATGGACATAGGGTGGAACACAATACCCTATCATCCTTTGTTAAGGTCGTGATGTAAGAAGCTGTCTGATCTGAAAACTATGGTCACTTAGTCTTTTAGGTAGCTGGATAGGCATTAGCAGGCTAATCCTTGAGGATAGATCTCCTCCCTCAACATAAGCCTCAGACTTCATCTCCTATCTACATGGTGTCTTAGGGTTTTATTGCTGTGAAGAGACACAATGACCATTGAAACATTTAATACAAAGGAACACATTTAATTCAGACTGATTTACAGTTTAGAGGCTTAATCCATTATCATTATGGTGGGAAGCATGGCAGCATGCAGGCATGGTGTTGGAGAATAACCTGAGTGTTCTACATCTAGATCTGCAGGCAGTGACACACTGGCCAGGCTTGAGCTTCTGAGACCTCAAAGCCCACCCTCTAGTGACACACCTCCTCCAACAAAGCCACACCTACTCCAACAAGGCTAGACTTCCTAATAGTGCCACTCCCTATGGGGCTGTGGGGGCCATTTTTATTCAAACCACCACACCTGGCAACACAGCTTTTAATTTAATTAAGTAATTTAAAGGTAGCATCTCATTATGTAGTACAGCCTGGCTTTGAACTGGCTACCATATGCTTCCAGAGTCCTGGGATTACAAGCAGGCATTGTCACCCCTAGCTACCACAACCATTTTGTAGGAAGGGAACTATCACAATTGCCTTGCCCCTCCTTAGAATTTAAAATACTATATGAAACAGAGGAAGCTGGAAGTAGCAGGGCTTTGTTGAAGGCCATTTTGGAAAGGGGTGTTCTCTTCTCTGAAAGCTTGACTATTTAAAAGGAATTGTTTTGAGTTTATTGATTTTTATGTGTATTTGTGTTTTGCCTGCATGTAATGTATGAATGCACACCACGTGCATGATGGTGCTCATGAGGTCAGAAGGAGTGGATCCACTGGAAGTAGAGTTGGGATGGTTGTGAACTGTCATGTGATGCTGGGAATTCAACCTGGCTTCTCTGCAAAAGCAACAAGTGTTCTGAACTGCTGAGCTATCTCTCTAGCACCAACCTTGGCTATTTTACATGTTTGTTTTTGTTTTTTGAGGCAGGATCTCACTATGTAGCCCTGCCTGATTTTGAACTTACAGAGATTCACCTGCTCTGTCTCCTGAGTGTTGGGATTACAGGTGTGTGCCATCACATCTTGCATAGATTTCTTTTTAAAAGATTATCTTTAATATACTGTGTTACTTGTTTTTTTGTTGTTGTAGAGAGAATAGAGAACTTAGATGTGTCTCTGACTCTGGGTGGAGATAAGACATTTTAAGCTGCTCAAAACAAAATATAAAGGTTACAAAGACAAACTATTGTTCTCTTCCAACTGGACTTGTCCAATCACTTGATCAGCAGGAGATGGTAGAGGAAACACTGCCTCAAAAAAAAAAAAAGTTCCATTGGAACCTCCAGCTTACTCCTGCGCCATCTGAGAAGCCCTATCTCTCTTTTTCCAACCCCACCCTCTCCAACAAAGAAAAGGTAACAAAAAGCCCAGTTCCGCATTCTAGCAGCTACAGCAGCTCCTCCCCTGAAGTTGCCAGCAGCCCAATTTATAGTCTAAAGTGTTCAGTCTTTGAACTTGGGGCACAAACCTAGCTTGTGGCAGACATGTGATCACCCCTCACCTACAGGCTATATTACCTCCCTTCTTTAGTTCAGGCACGTGACTTTTCTTGCCTCCATCTCTGGAACTGAAGAACTCACTTTTTCATTTAGGCTTGATCTGGTTTACTGCATCAGCAGAGAAACCTATTATCACGATACAGAAAGCCTATTAAAAATCACCTGACCAGGTGATCACCTCTTAGGAAATCAGATATACCCACAACATATTAAGGAGACGGGAAAAATTCTCACCTCCTTAAACGAGATGATGCTCTTATACCTACCCATAAGCCCCTCTCTCTGAGTAGATGCTTAAAGGTCTGCATTGTGAAGCTTGCCTGAATTTTTGACCTTTAACTCAGAAGGTTTATCTTTTACTTTCCCACCCTTTCTATCTCCGTTACTGGCCAAAAGCAAAAGCATATTCTCCCTGACACTCTGGGTGGGCATTCTCCACTTTTCTCTGAAGGATGCACCCTCTTAACCCACCCTTCAACACAGCTGATTACAACCCCCACTCTAATTGCAGAACAGATTTATTTTTCTGGATTCTAACGAAAAAGGAGCCCATTTCTCTCCTCTTCTTCTGAGTCTTCCTCTCGGCAGCTGCCAGGATTTACAGCTCACTACATACAGTGGACATCAAGCTTCCTTCTGAATCCATTTAAAAATTCTTGGAGGAAGGACACTAAGAACATGTAAGAGAACCTGGATTCCCCAGTAAAGTTATTAAAAACTCGAAGAACACGGGAGAGCAACTGTAGAAAGGAAAGTGCTGTAAATCCTGACGTTTTTGTTGTTTTGTTTGTTGGTTTATACACAGGGTCTCTCTGTGTCTCAAACTCACATAGACTAGCCTGCCTTTGCTTCTGTAGTTCTGGGATCAAAGGCATAGGCCACCTGGCCTTGTTGATTCATAATTTTGAGGCAAGAGTCTCACCCTGGAGCCCAGTATACCCTGGAACTCATGGCCAACCTCCTTCTTCAGCCTCTCAGATACTGAGATAATAGGCATGAGCCTCCACACTGGGCTAATGCCAAGCCTAGGAAGGATGCAATCTATTAAGAGGCTGCCATTTCACAGGCTTCACGGCTCAGAAGAGACTTCCTTTTCCCCAGCAGCGTAGCATCGCCCTTAGAAACTGTAACCGCAGTGACACCTGAGCCCGCGTTAAAAGGACTGTGGATCTTCAAAGGGGATCTCGAAAAACAAACTGCAATAAACAAGAGGGGCAAAGGAGGATTTACAAGAGAAAGTACATGCCTTACAGCTGGAGTTGCGAGACAACCAATCACAAACACATTGCGACCCATGTCTATGCTTGCTCCGCAGAATTAGGGCACTTGCTGGTGGTGCTGACAGTCAAGGCAGGGCTTTTTAAGTCGTTTTAGGAGGGTAGACAACCTGCCATCAGTGACGGGCAGAGTTTTGCTTATGAAGTTTAAGTCAAAATCAGCATCACTCCGGGACACTGTCTTTCCGGTTAACAACAGCGCCGGGGTTTCACCTTTGAAAACATAATAGACAAGAAACTAACAGCAGACTATAATCCTGTCAACCTGGGTGAATCCTGCAGACAGATTCATTTCAAACTTTTCCCAAGCACTTAGCTTTCATTTTGCCGACCCGTAACGTTCTCTAACCAATGAAGGGGTGTGTGTGTGTGTGTGTGTGTGTGTGTGTGTGTGTGTGTGTTTAACAGGGCCCATTGAATTTTCTCTCTCTTTGGGCAGATTCGGTTCAGAAACTACCAGGGGAAGAGAATGGGGAAGAATTCTTAAAAGAAAAAGTTTGACCCAAAGTCTCTTAAAAAAAAAAAAAAAAAAAAAGGAACCTCTCTCGCCATGATTTGGGTGAATTAGCAACAAAGAGGAGGATTGGCCGCTGACGGATACTTCTGGAAAACATTTTTTCCTCCGGCTCCCGCTAGGGTGGAGGAAGTTGGGTCTCGGCGCGGGAGGGTGTCAGGCCCAGGAACGCCGCAGCGCAGGGCGGCAGGTGCCTGGGCTGCAGCGGCCCAGCCTCTCGGGTCGCTGGTCACCCACGGGCCCTGGCGCGCCGGGCGGGTGGCCACGCTCGCAGCAACATGCCAGCGGCCCAGGGGAGCAGAGAGCGGCCCCGGCGCTCAGGCCCGCTAGCGTCCTAGCCGCCCCGGGCGGCTCGGGGGCCTGCGAACGCCAGCGGCGGAGCGCGGCGGGGGCGGGGAGGGCTCAGGGCGGCGGCCGTGGGGGGGGGGGCAGGGTCTCGGCTCCGCCACCGGCGCCGCGGGGACCCTGGCGGCTGCGGGTGACACTCGGGGCGGCATGGCCGAGGCTGGCGGGCCCGGCCCCCCCGCACTGCCGCCCGCGCCCCCGCACGGCTCCCCCCGGACCCTGGCCACCGCCGCCGGGAGCTCTGCTTCCTGCGGGCCAGCGACCGCGGTGGCCGCGGCGGGCACAGCCGAGGGACCCGGAGGCGGTGGCTCGGCCCGGATCGCCGTGAAGAAGGCGCAGCTGCGCTCCGCTCCGCGGGCGAAGAAACTGGAGAAACTCGGCGTGTACTCCGCCTGCAAGGTACACGCTGGGACGCGCGCAATCGCGGGGTCACGGGCGGGCCCGGACCCCTCCTCTCCCCTCCCCCACCCTGCTCCGGGCCTCCCGCGGGCACCGCGGAAGTGCTGCACTCGCTGCGCGCGCTCCGCCGCTGCGGCTTGCACAGCGTCCCGCAGGGGTGGGGGTCATCCAGATCTGCCCAGTTTCCCTCTTTTGGGAATGATGAATCTTAGCTTCCAAGCGCCGGGGCTACCCTGGGGCTTTGTTGCTCTGTAGGAGTTCGCGAAAGACCTTTCACGGTTAGCTGAACTGTGTGCTTGGTGTGGCGAACTAGTCGCGGCTGGGAAGCATCTTTTTGGGGTGGGGGATCTGCGTGTGTCTTCCTGCGCACGCCCTCCCCACTGTGCCCCGCTAGGAGGAGCTGGGTTCCGGAGTGAGCGCGCCGAAGAGTCTCGGAATCCTGGCGCTCTGCGGGAGCAAAGGGGCGGAGCTCGGGGTGGGAGGTGGGCACAGCCCCAAGCCCGGGTCCTTTGGCGCCCGGCGGCCTTGGCCGCGCGGCGACAGCCCTGTCATTATTGTGTTATTACTTGTTTAGTGAAAGAGCGATCCTGGCCGCGTAGTGTGTAAACAAGGTCTGGCAAGGTGACGGCCCAGGCGGCGAGTACTTGTCAGTTTGAGGACAGTTTTCTTGCCATTCTCCCTCTTTGAGGGCTCCCGGCATCCCGCAGCCTCCAGCTGGAAATACACGTGTAGGGGGTTTCGCTCCCTAGGCCGCAGGGGAGACTGGCCAAGAGGTGTAGGCAGCGGCTTTGTTTTGACAGGGTGACAGCAGAAGGGGGCGGGGACTTGGCCTTGTCAGCTCAGGCGGCTTGTGGCTCCGTCCAGGAAGAGGCGCACTCACTCACACCTCCCATGTTGCTGCTCCTGCCTGCTGCAAAAGAGGTCAAGTTCCCAGCATCCGCATTCTCACCCCCACCCCCCACAGCGGGGATGGATAAGCCTAGTAGATGACATTCCTCCTGGGGAATGCTGGTTGCAGTGTTTACTGGCGCTCCTGAGGGCCTCAGATGGTCTCCTGCAGGCCCTTTCAATGCGGCCACCTCCTGTTTAGGTCGGGCAGTCACTCTGCCTTCCTGTGGAGGCTCTAGCGCGGTGCTTTATGCACATTAGTGTGCTCTGGAATTGCTGAATGAGCTGATGGGAATGCTGATGCTGAATCAGGTCTAAGGGGGGGGGGGTGTTTGAGGATCTGCATTTCTAACAAAGCCCCGGGAGATGCGAGTGGCAATTGAGAATACTTTCCACGAAGCAAATATATTACTACTTTTGAATTCTGTAGAGGAGCTATGAAATACTAACATCATGTCGTATATCCTAAAAAGGAATGCAAAAAGCTGAATCAGGAGTATATGTCTAAGAAATGGGAAAGGGCTGGAGTTCTACTCCCATAGCTACAGACTAAGGAAGTCAGGACCCCTCGTGTAGCACGAAGGCATAGGGAGAGAGAGTGGCAGACAGAACCCAGAGCAAGTTCAAGGACTTAATAGGCTTGGCATTTGCAGCTGCTTTGGGCTCATTCAGAAACCCAGTCAGCTATGTTAGTCCTGCTTAGGATTTAGTCTGTTGCCTGAGTTCCCATCACTGGCATCTGCTGTTGTGTAGTATCTGAAAACTTTCTTTTGATTTTCCCCAGGTCTCCCTGTGAAGCCCAGGATGGCCTTGAACTCCGAACTGCCTAAGATTACAGCCTTACCACCATGCTCCTCCACTGGCCTTGATGTTTTCTCCCCAATATTTTAACATTTTCTTGAGTAGTGAAACATACTTCAAGTGTATAACTTTGGTATTTCTTGGCCATATTTTTTGACAAACTCATAGGAAAAGAAAACCTTTGTTATTCAAACCTTCCTGCTTCTGAGAAGCTTTGAAAGTATGGAAGTTTTGTGTGCGTGTGTGAGTGAGTGTGTGTGTGTGTGTGTGTGTGTGTGTGTGTGTGTGTGTGTGTACCAGAGCACTCATGTGGAGGTCAGAGAGTAATGGTCAGTTCTCCTTCCACGTGGGTTCTGGGATTTGAACTCAGGTTGTCAGGCCTTTGAGATGAGTGCTTTACCCCCTGAGCCTTCTCACCAGCCTGAAAGTGTGGTTCTTAATTGCTGATTTGTTCAGTAAATGTTATGAGGAATTCTAACTGGGGGCCAGGCTGGACTTATGACACCAGGCTTTGTCTTTGGAGTTGTTGATGGAGTATGTGTGTGTTGGATTCTGGGTAAAAGCAGTCAGGTAGTTTCAATGGAGTCCTGTGAAGTTGGGGAACTCAGGGCCTGCAGCTCCAGTGGGTGACTTCCTGGAGGATATGCCATCCTGATTAACAACTTTTGCTGGCTGGTGTTGGGTGGGGTATGGTTTCTTGCTGTGAAGAGAAACTGAAAGCTGTTTTGAAAACTTGGAGTTGGGCCAGCTAGAGCCTGCCCTTTGCTGGGGCCACTGGATTGGGGGAGGGGTGGGTGTGGCCTAGTGGGCACTTGGGGATCCAGAACTAACCTGGGATGGACATTATCTTAGATTTTAAAAAAAGATTTATTCCATTTTCAATTATGTGCATGTGTGTGCACATGAGTGCTCAGAGTGTGTTTTCTGACAAGGCTTCCTGTATAATCTGTGGCTTTTTTCAGCTTGTCTTTGTACTTAATATGAGCAAGCCACAAAAGACAGATGGCTCGACTTTTGCCAATGGCTCCTGGGCCAGTGGGAGAGCAAGGAAGCTGGAACAGTAGAGGCTGGGAAGACAGTTTCCTGGGGGCTACGGGAAGAAGAGCAGGCCTGGAGACCTAGACAAGATCTGGCCCAGAGAAAAGAGTGAAAAGTCTGTGTGTAACAAATGAACTTGTTTTACAGGCTCCAGCCTAGAGTTCTTTGAACTGTGCCTGGTAACTTGACTTGTGTGACAGCCAGAGTGATAAGGAATATACGGTTTAGACCTTGCTGAAGTCTGATCCTTTAGTTTCCCATTGTCTGAGTCCATAATCTGTGTCTGGCTTGGCTGATGTCTCAGGGCCTTGCTGAACAGTTTTCTTTCTATCTCAGGTCTTTGCATGGTTCCTTTAGGATCTGAAAACTCTTCGTCCCTATCCTGGGGAGGTAGCTTATCACAAGCCCTCTCACGGTTCATTGATCTGACATGCAAACACACACACCAAACCTAACAAAAAACAAATACCACCCCCCAAATTTGATCTCAGATATCTTTTCTTTCCTTTGACCTTAACCAACATTTTTGTTAGGAGTTACTCAAATTTCTTCTTCTGGCATATTTGATTGTGGTACGTGATTTACTTATTTATTGAGATAGGGGCTCTTTATGTAGCCCTGGCTACCCTGGAACTCCATTTGTAGACCAGGTCAACCTTGAACTCACAAAGATCCTCCTGTCTCTGCCTCCTACTGGGATTAAAGGTATGTGCCACCTTGCCCCAGCCTTATTAATTTATTTTAATCTAGGCTGATTAGGAGTTCAAGGTCCCACAGACTTAGCTTGGTAAGTGCTGGAATTATAGGCTTGCCCCACAGTATAATTTCCTGCTCTGTTTAAATCAACTGACTGGATTCTGTGATGAGATTACTGACTGACTGAATGAAAAGAGATGAAAAGATCAAACTGCAAAATTCACAACATTTCCCATCAGGTCCAATCAGGGGCAAGCATACATCCTGACATATTTCCTGCTTATGTATCTCCTGACTATATCCAATAAGGGGCAAGTACACATGCTGACAATTTCTTCCTGCCCACATGTGATCAAGCACATCCTGTGCAAATGGGCCAAACAAACTTGTTTAGGGAAGTGAAAACATAAACAATAGCCTCTAGCACTTAACTTTGATTCTCATATTCCACCTTTGAGTTATATCCTGAGTCAAATCCTTGACTCTGTGATGGGTACCTGTTTATATTGGGATCTAATAACCATCATCTTAGTGGTACCCAGACAGGAATTATCATCCAGTTAAGGCATCAGTGATGCAGGAGCCAACTGAAAATAGCAGAAACAAAAGGGGCAAAAGCCCTATGATGGCTGACATCATAGGGTCACTATCTAGAAGGAGCCAGGATATGGACGAGGCACAAGTCATTTATTTCATCTCAGGTCTACTTTTTTGCAATGCTTTTTTGAGTACATCCAGATTGTTTCTAATGATTCCCCAATGTTTTGTATAGTAACAACATTTTTTTTTTTGTTAAAATCAGATAATATCTCCTTGTTCTGCATAAAGCAGGCAAAGTGCCCTATCATATTATAGACATATTTCAGCTAATTTATCTACCTGTTGATAGATCTGGATTTATTTGGTTGTAACAGATACCTTTCCTGGTAGCCAATAGGCACTACGGTAACTATTTGTCCCCTATGCCAGGGAGTTTCCTTTTGATATAACATCCCAGCCTGTTGGGGGACATGGGGTGAGATACTGTCTTCTGTAACTACTTCCTAATGAAACTAGGGTGTCATTGTCAATGCCCAGGAGGGCTGGAATGCTGGTCAAAGGCCAGGAGAGGATTTGGGCAATCATCAGAACCATCTGGTTAGGTGACTCATTTGAAGAGACAGGGAGAAATCCTATTGGTTGGACCGGTCCACATCAGCTTTCATCAAGTCCAGGGCTCACAGATGTTTGGAGCAGGTTGTAGTCAGCAGCTGATGCCTGGATGGTGTCTATCAGGCAAGTGGAAATCTGCTGAGACAAATATAGATTAGGGACAGAAGTTAAAGTTTAGGAACTTAAAGGAAAATCTCATGTTTGGAATGTTCAGGCCCATAGTCCTAGTAATTTGGGAATGGGAGGAGTCCCAAGACCAGGAGAGAGATCCCACCTTCAGGAATGGGCATGTGGGGAAATTTAGGCTGTACTTATCTGGAGTCCTTTTGATCTGTGAGAGGTATATCCAGGTCTTGTGACTTCTTTGACCCCCTGAAGCTTACCTGAATTTTTAGTTTACAAAAAGAGATAAAAATTTTAGATATCTACTGTTTGTAATCTGTACTGAAATCCACACTGTAGAAAGAGCGGCTGACAGGGGTCTGTAAAAGATCTGAGCAGACTCACACCTTTGAATCTCAGCAAAAGCTATAGGTTTGGGTTAAAAAGCATGAATTGTGGTGATATTTTTTTGTGCTCTAACAAATGAAGCTTACCTGGAGACCAGAGTGTGGAGCTAGCCACCAGTTAATCATAGAGACCAGGCAGTGGTGGCACACACCTTTAATCCCAGCACTTGGGAGGAGGAAGCAGGAAGATCAGGAGTTCAAGGCCATCTTGGGCTACATCAGATTGATCCAGTCTAAAAGAGAAACAGAGCCAGGCAGTGGAGGCTCACACCTTTAATCCCAGGACTAGGGAGGTGAAGCCAGGAAGTGATATGGCTGGGTGGAGAGAGGAATATAAGGCAGAAAGCTTCCCCCTTTCAGTCTGAGGATTCGCTAGATGTAAGAAGTCTCTCTAGTGGCTGGCTCCTTTACTTCTCTGATCTTTCAGCATTTACCACTAAATCTGACTCTAGATTTTCATTATTAAGACCAATTAGAATTTGTGCTACAAAGAACATTGTTTTTCTGTCCAGAAAGCCAGATATATTATGTTGAACAGGGATATTTTTAGCCTGGTAAGAAGCATCTTTAAGTCTATACTTAGAAGACAACAGTCAGCTCATGCACTAAGGACAGGACCTGGTCCCACTGCCTGGGGGCCTCCTAAATAGTTCAAGCTAATCAACTGTCTCACTTATCCAGAGGGCCTGATCCAGTTCCATGGGGGCTCCTCAGCTATTGGTTCATAGTTCATGTGTTTCCACTAGTTTGGCTATTTGTCCCTGTGCTTTTTCCAATCATGGTCTCAATATCTCTTGCTCATATAATCCTTCCTCTATGAGCTGGCTTTTTGGAACCTAGGGCCTATGCTGAGACATTTTGCTCAGCCTGGGTGTAGGGAGGAGAGGACTGGACCTGCCTCAACTGAACCTACCAGGCTGAGCTGAATCCCCAGGGGAGACCTTGCCTTGGAGGAGGTGGGAATGAGGGATGGATTGGGGGGACGACTGGGGGGTGGGAGGAGGGAGGACAAGGGGATCCATAGCTGATATGTAAAATTAAATTAATTACAAAATAATAATAATAATAATAAAAACAAATACTGTTTTGAGATAATGGTGAAAAAAAAAACAAAAAAAGAAGACAACTCTCATGGTTAGGGTTTCTATTGCTGTGAAGAGACACCATGACCACAGCAACTCTTATAAAGGAAAGCATTTAAACTGGGCTGGTTTACAGTTTCAGAGGTTTAGTCCATTATCACCATGGTGAGAATCATGGTGATAGGCAGGCAGACATGGTGCTGGAGAAGGAGCTGAGAATTCTACATCTTGATCTGTAGGCAGCAGAAGAAGACTGAGCCACACTGAGAGTGGCTTGAGCCTTAGAGATCTGAAAGCCCACCCTCAGAGTGACATACTTACTCCAATGAGGCCACACCTCCTTATGGGCCAAGCATTCAAACGCAAGAGTCTCTGAGGGCCATGTCTGTTCAAACTACCACAACAACCAAAGGAAATTTGAAATCTTGAGCCTGTGACTGATAATAGCAATCAGTGCTCTACCAGAATTCCATTGATCAGTTAAAACTCTGAACTTTTGAAATCCTTAGTATAATAACAGCATGGAGGGGGGAAGAAATCTGAAGCTTTTCCCATTTTTCACATACCTTAAATCACTTTCTTATACCTTTACAACTTGTATTTACATACCTTAAAACATTTTCTTAGATTCAGAACTTACTAAGTGTTCATAACCTCAGAACTTTATATACCTTAGAATAGTTCTTGCATACACTTTAAGCCTTTTTCCCCCATCTAATCATTTACCAGAGGCATTAGTAGTTATTCCTGAGAACAGTAACCACAGAGTACGGTCTTTTAGTAAAAAAAGTTATATCTGAAACCTGTTTATCCTTTAGTATGAAGCCTCTTAGCAAGGCAAACCTGACTTCTCAAATTTTTTCCTTCTTGGAAACAGGGTTTCTCTGTGTCTGACTTTCTTTTCTTAACAAAAGACCTAGTAGAGCTACACAAAGCAAGAGCTACACAAAGCAAGACCTGATTTTTTTTTTTTTAAAAAACATATGAAGTGCACTAACAAGGTGGTTGCAGCCTTGGCTAAGAACCTGGTTGCCTGCTGCTCCCAAGCTGACAAAGCTATATTTGGCCTCCTCATCAATGGCATCAGAGATCTGAGAAGGATAAATTGTAGCAGGAAGTATAATCCAAATGGCCTATGTATCATTTAAAATGACAGAGATTTACCCATTACCTAGATGTTCATCCCAGGCTCCTGTTGTCTTTAGAGCTTTGTTTGGGCCAGAGGTACCAGAGTAGCATCAGTCTTTTGTGCCCAGGTCCAGGAGACCTGAGAGACTTTTCCTGTGGAGGAGGAACTTTGGGGCCTGACTTTAGTTTGCCTAGCCAAAGTGGGGCAATGAACTTTCCAGTGTCCTTCTTCTCCACCGTTTGGGCAGGGTCCTGGTGCTGGGGGAGGCAACGGGGCACTCTAGCCCAGTGGTTAGCATTACCACAGTCTAGGTGGAGTTGTCATTGCTGTGCCCCATCTTCTTCTTTGGAGAACTTGAGGTCTCTGTTATAATAAGCTTTTTCCATTAAACACGTTAAATGCCATATTCAGCAGATCTTTGACAAGTTTGAGGACTATTATCTATTAAGTATATCAGAGCTAAATAAACTTGCTTATTTTCAGTTACTTGTTTTGGTCTTATTCTTGAAAATACATACAGGAGGCTAAATTTTTCCCGTAATTAATTGCATTATTACTTAGAATAACTTTAACTATAGTTATAAATACATTTAAGAGTTTGATCATTTATAAGGTGACTGACCATGTTTTAATTATCTTTAACAGTTTTCAGTAAGTTAGTAGCTTTTATAAAGATTAGGATTTTACAGCTTTATCTCTGTTAAGCTTGAGCTTTAAAAATATAACAATTTATGAACTGAAGCTCTTTTAGTGTCAAAATAAATCTTTAACTTATAAATACAGTCCACGGGAGAGACTGGAAACTTTCATGATCTTTTTATAGTACACCATCACAGAATATGACAGTTTTTTGTATGACTCAGTTTATCAATATAGCTAAAGCTCAAAGTTAGCAAAGATAAGGAGGCTAGACATACATCCTTAAGCCTGAAAACACCTTAAGCAATGAGAAACATTCTCTAAGCCAGTGGTTCTCAACCTTTGTAAAACTGAGACCCTTCAAAAAGTTCCCCATGTTGTGGTGACCCCCAACTACAAAATCACTCTCACTGCCATGGTACAACTTTAATTTTGCTACTGTTATGAATTGCAGTCCAAACATCCAACATGTTAGTCCTAGGCTACTCCTGTGAAAAGGTCTTTTAACTCCCAAAGAGTTGAGATCCATAGGATGAGAATTGCTCCAAGCTCTTTGCTAGACTGCTTAGGTCATTTTCTTGCTGCATAATAAGTTAGGAATATTCCAGTTGCTGGTGTTTAGTGTTTGGTGCTCATAGGTGTGGCCCTAATTGTTAATCTTTTATTTATTTTTTTAAGATTATATATTAATAATATAAATCATTTTATAAACTAAAAGTGTCCCATAGTCTCTTTTGGTTTTTTCGAGACAGGGTTTCTCTGTGTAGCTTTGCGCCTTTCCTGGGACTCACTTGGTAACCCAGGCTGGCCTCGAACTCACAGAGATCCACCTGGTTCTGCCTCCCGAGTGCTGGGATTAAAGGCGTGCGCCACCACCGCCCGGCTATGTCCCATAGTCTTTTAAAGTTAAATATTTTAAAAGCTGTTCCTTAAAAAAATCAAGATGCAAGGCAGGGCGGTGGTGGCGCACGCCTTTAATCCTAGCACTCGGGAGGCAGAACCAGGCAGATCTCTGTGAGTTCGAGGCCAGCCTGGGCTACCAAGTGAGTCCCAGGAAAGGCGCAAAGCTACACAGAGAAACCCTGTCTCGAAAAACCAAAAAAAAAAAAAAAAAAAAAAAAAAGTTATTTTAACCTAAATTTTCTGTAACCAAAATTTCCTCTTAAAAAAGTTTGTAGTCTCTCAACTGTATGTTCTTGCAATATCAAAAAATTAAGTCCTTTTTTACTTCAAGAGGAAAGACACATGGCACAACCATAATCTGCACAAGGCAAAATCACCCTCCAGTAGTACAAACAATTCAGTGTTCAATATCTGGGATTCATTCACTCTCCTTGGGTCACCTCTCTGGCTCCACTCTTGGTAGCATATACAGCCTGATTTCTAGATCCCAGCCTGTTCTATTTCATTGCAGCTGGTATTTCTAGTGACTATCACATGGAACAGGCATCTCCAAAACTGCTATGGTCCATTGCAACTGGGCTCTCTTTAGGAACTCCAACCCTGCTACACACTTGCAAGCCTCAGCTTTTCTCCATGACCCCTTCCTATCTTTAAAACCAATACCACCTGGGTGACTCTAGTGTTACAAAGTTTTACATCCAGCAAATACCTTTATTTTAATACCTTATTAAACATGCATTGTTTTAAATCCTATCTTTTATCAACCTTGTTTTCAGGACAGAAATTATCATATAAAAATCCATCCTAGCCGGGCGGTAGTGGCGTACGCCTTTAATCCCAGCACTCGGGAGGCAGAGCTAGGCAGATCTCTATGAGTTCGAGGCCAGCCTGGGCTACCAAGTGAGTTCCAGGAAAGGCACAAAGCTACACAGAGAAACCCTGTCTTGAAAAACCAAAAAAAAAAAAAAAAAAAAAAAAAAAAAAGAAAAAGAAAAAAATCCATCCTAATCCAAAATTTTATAGAGACGTGTTGTTGCTTCATTGGTTGGCCCATGTCACATAGTCACCTTTAATCAAGACATGAGATCCGTCTTCTCTAACCCTAGCAAAGATGCCTGTCAAAAGATGGTGGTGAAGTCACATGACATTCACCCACTCCAACCCTAGCAAAGTTGGCAGCCAGCCACATACTGCCTAAAGATGGCATCAAGGCATGTGTTGTTTATATTCCAAAATAGGATCATGTCACATGGTTCCTGTAAGGTTACCTATGCATAGATTTTTAAATGTCAACCCTGTGTTATAAGTTGTTTTTTTTTTTTTTTTAGACAAGGTTTCTCTGTGTAGCCTTGGCTGTCCTGGAACTAGCTCTGTAGATGAGGTTGGCCTCTAACTCAAAGAGACTTTCTTGCCTCTGCCTCTTGAGATTGCTGGGATTAAAGGCTTGCGCCACCAGTGCCTGGCTCCCTGTTACAAGTTTAAGTTAACCTTTTTCACAGATTTTACAGATTTTTTTTTTTGTTTTTTTGTTTTGTTTTTCGAGACAGGGTTTCTCTGTGTAGCTTTGCGCCTTTCCTGGAACTCACTTGGTAGTCCAGGCTGGCCTCGAACTCACAGAGATCCGCCTGGCTCTGCCTCCCGAGTGCTGGGATTAAAGGCATGCGCCACCACCGCCCGGCCAGATTTTACAGATTTTTAACCATACCCAATAAAACAAACTTATAAATCCTGAGATACAGAATGTTCACATAAACCAAGTCTAATTTTTGGTTGTTCTGCTTTGTTTTCTTCCTCCTGTCACAGTGTCGGGTGACCCAACTGACACACGACAGAGAGGAAACTTTTAAATATGCTTGGGTCTAGAGAAAGGAGAACCACAACCCAACTCTAGGGCCAGATTTCCAATAAAATAGAACAGCAGGGCGGTGGTGGCGCACGCCTTTAATCCCAGCACTCGGGAGGCAGAGCCAGGCGGATCTCTGTGAGTTCGAGGCCAGCCTGGTTTACAAAGTGAGTTCCAGGAAAGGCGCAAAACTACAGAGAAACCCTGTCTCAAAAAACCAAAAAAAAAAAAAAAAAAAAAAAAAAATAGAACAGCATAAAACAACTTTAATGCTATCCACACCCAAAAGACATCTGAAATCCTGCTAACCCAAATCCAGTGACCACAGAGCTCAGAGATCAGAGATAAATTCTGAGCCCTGGCCGTAAAAGCAGTCATGACAGTTGTGGTGGCTGGTGACTGGCAACAGCAGAGACAGCAAAAAATATACCCAAGAAACACAGAACACAGAAAACTCATGTATTCAAAGAAGAGCAGTCAGAAACAAAACATGTGGTAGCCACTCTTCATTTATACATTTTTGCAACAAAACTTACAGACACACCAGAAAACTCAGACCTGTCCAAGTATATAAAACAGACAGACAAAGCTTTCTGCATGACACAGATGGACAAAACCTTCCATCCAACCAGAAGCAGGCAGGCCAGTGACATCTCAGCATTTGCCCTGGAAGGGAGAATATTGGGGTCCTGTCAAAGCCCCTCCACATCCCAGGTAGGAATCCCACAGAACAGAACAGACTACGCCTCACCAGGGGGCTTCCGTAGGTGCTTGCTGCTCTTCTCAGCACAGAAGTTCACCCTGAGAGTCTGAGAACCAAAGACAGCCTTGAACCTTTGGAACATCTCAAGGCATGTGCCCCCTGAAGTGGCCCCTCAACCCTGGAGTTCAAGAGTGAAGTTCTGGCTTTGAAATTTGAGTGGGTGGTCTGGATCTTGTTGGGGTCCTCCAGAAAATGTTAAAGAATAAGGCCACTATTACAATTTAAAGCCAAAATCGAAGCAAGCTTTAATTAAATACTGGCCAGGTCCATACTGGGGTTCCAGGAAATGGCCACAAGTCCTGCTTTGCAGGGGGCTTAAAAAGGCAGACCCCACAATTCACCACATTTCCCATAAGGTCCAACCAATCATAGGCAAGCATGCATCTTGACATGTTCCCTGCTGATGTACCTCCTGGCTAATATAACAACCTACTGTAAGACAAAAGCCACCACTGACCTTTCAAAAATCACGTGTGTGTGTGTGTGTGTGTGTGTGTGTGTGTGCGCGTGTGCGTGTGTGTACACACCAGCATGCACACTCATGTTGAGTCAGAGGACAACTTTTTGGAGCTAGTCTCCTTATACTTTTAGGCTTGCTCAGCAAACATCTTTACCCACTAAGACATCTTACTTGCCCTTGACTGAACCTTCTTTTAGGAGTGTGTCTTTTACAAATGAGGGGAGATGTGGAAATTTAATCATGGGACCCATGTAAAGATGTAAGAAGAGCACTGACTCCATATGTGTGCATGGCATGTGTGTCCTCCCCCCTCATGCACACACATATACCATGATGTTGATGGTGATGGTGATGGTAGTGGTTAAGAGCTCCTGTTGTCTGACAGCACCCATGCAGAATGGCTCACAACAGGCCTGTAACTATAGATCCAGAGGATCTGATGCCTCGTTCTTCTGGCCCCCATAGGCATCTGCACACTCACATGCATACATGAATAGAAATTAAAAAGTAATTATAAAGTAGCTCTGACTGTGGTATAGGAGGAAGTGTGTCCTGTAGCTGAAGCAAACCTTGTTGCTGCAGGGACAGCAATGGCATCTGTATATGTGCTGGCCAGTCTCTTGGCGTTTTTAGGCTGGTCTCATAGAGTCAGGGGCTCTGCACCCTTGACCTCCTTCCACTTCTGTAGCACTAGGACTAAGGGCTCCTCTACCACACTGGCTGCAACTTTCTATTTAAATTAACAGCCCCTCCTTTGGGGTCTGCTAGCTCCTCTCTTGGGGGGCATATGGCTGTGTCCTGAAGCAGGAACATTCTCCATTATTGTGTCTGGGAGGAAGGCTGGCTGAACCTTCACCAGATGGAGAGGAGAGGACAGCACAACAAAGAATTATCTGTCTCGAATGTCAGCAGGCAAGAGCTGAAATTATGCTTTGGAGGAAAACCATTCAATAGTCTCATAAACACCTTAGCAGTGTGCAAAATTAGTTCCTTTAGTATTAATTTAAACAATACTTGGAATCTGAAAACTCTCTTTTGTGAATAGTAGGCATATTTATGTATGAATAGCTTCCTGTTCTCTCTCTCATCTTTCTTTTCAAAAGAAGGTTTCTCTGTGGAGCCTTGTCCTGGAACTTGCTGTGTAGAGCAGGCTGGCCTCAAGCTCTGAGATCCACTGGCTTCTGCTTCCCAAGTCCTAAAATTAAAGGTATGGCACTTCCAGAACCCAGCTACTTACAATTTGTACAGCCCATTGTTCGTTCTAGCTTGTGTGTGTGATGTGTGTGTGTGTGTGTGTGTGTGTGTGTGTGTGTGTGTGGTGTTTCTGCACATGTGTTCGCCAATGCCAAAGAAGGACCATCCAGTGTCTGTTTCTATCATGCTTTGCCTTATTCCCTTCAGACAGACTCTCACTGAGCTTGGAGCTAAGCTGGCAGCCAGCAAGCCTCAGTGAGCCTTCTGTCTCCACCACCCTCAGCCTGGCTTTTACTTAGGTGGGGAGGATTTGAATGCCACAGTCCTCACGCCTACCCAGCAAGCATCTTATTCTGTAGACACGTTTGAAAACAATTTTATTTTCTTGTAACTTGAGAATCATTGCAGATAAGAGGATGTGCACAGTGAGTCTGAGTCATTGCTAGTGTACAAACTGGAACCAAATTAAAAGTGTACTTTTGGACATTCTTCAAGTTGGCAGCATTGTTACAGTAAGATACGAAATAGTGATGAAGGTAGATAAAATGCCATTTAAAAGATTTGTCATCAGGTTTGGTGGCCCTATGTCCCTGATCTCTGAATTTAGGAGGTAGGGGTAGAAAGATAGAGTTCCAGGCGAGTTTCAATTACATACTGAGTTTGAGGCCAGCCTGGGCTGCTAGAAACCCTATCTCAAAAACAAACAAATGAAAAACCAAGGCAAGATCCCCTCTCCTCTCTTACCCTGGTCTTGGCCCTTGCCAGCCTCAAATGTTCTGTGATCCTCCTGCCTCTGCCTCCTACCAAATCTGGATTGAAAGAGTTGTCCTCAGCTGTAAAATGTATAGCACACATTTTGCAGGTGGTGGCACCGCTAAAGACTGCTAAGTGTCGGAGCTTAGCACACAGACAGTGCTATTTGGCAGATTCAGAACAAAAAGGTGGGGAGAAAAAGATCTAAATTTAATGTTTTTATGTGTTCTTAGAAAATTTTCAGGTTTATAAAAACTTCAGATTGTAATTTGTAGTTTTGTTACACCTGAGAAAGTTTGCAGGGCAAAACAGAACAAGATCTCCTGAGGGCTGTTTCAATTTAGGATAACTGTACTTGCAAACAATGATTTGTGATGTTTAAGGTTTCACTCTGTAGATCAGCCTGGCCTCACAGAGATAAGCTTGCCTTTGCCTCAAAAGTGCTGGAATTAAAGCATGTGCCACCACTGCCCAAGGTTTTTGTTTTTTTTGAGATAGGGTCTCACTATGTAGCCCTGATTGGCCTGGAACTCCTAGGGATTTGCTTACCTCTCCTCTTTCAGTTCTGGGATTACAGGCACATGCCACCATGTCCCTTTTATTTTATTTTTGGCTTCAAAGTTAGTATCAGAGGATGGCTTTGAACTCTTGACTCTCCTGAAGCCACTTCAGAATGCTGAGATTGTAGGTTTGAACCACCACACCTGATTTTAGGTAGTGCTATTGATTAAACCCAAACTTCATGCATGCTATGTAAGCACTCTACCAACTAAGTTGCAGAGCCACCCCACCCTGTGACCCTCCATGCTGTGCTTTGTGTGAGACAGACTTTAACAGTTGGTACCTCTTTCTTAGATGAAAGATACCACTGCTCACTGCAATTCTTACTTATCCACCTCCCAAGAAAGAAGCAGCCTTCGATATACGTTTTTGTTTGTTTGTTTTTGTTTTTGAGATAGGATCTCTTCCTACACAGCCCTGTTTGTCCTGGAATTTACTACATAGATAGTGCTGGCCTTGAACTTAAAAGATTCTCCTACCACTGCCTCCTTAGTGCTGGGATGAAAGGTGTGTGCTACCAAGTCCAACCTGTTTTATGTTTTTCAAGACAGATTCTTGCTACTTACTTAGTCTAGACCTAACTCCAACATGCCCCACTACACTTATTTTCTTTAAATTATGTTATTATTATTATTATGATTATTATAGTGTATATGTATGATGTGTATGTGTGTATACACATGCTGAGCTCAGGGGACAACATATGGAATTGGTTCTTTCCTTCCACCTTTAAGTAGGTCCTGGGGTAGAACTCACAAGAACTCACCTTTATCTGGTTAGCCTTGTGGGAAAAGAATAATCTTGGTGTTTCACAAAGGAACAAAGTGAAAGTAATGTTGCAAGGCAATTTCTTTTTGCAAAAAGGGTGCTTCAGAATCCAAACTGTGCTAGTGAGCCAAGTGAGCCAAGATGGCCTCTGTCTTTTATCCCTGTAATAGGCACTGACTGCATCTCATCCCACTGGGGTCTTGACTTCACAATTTGACTCTATTAGCTAATCAGCAAAAAGGAGGAAGAGGGAGGCTCAGGATATTTGGGCGCCCTTATCAGCTAACTACCTTGGATAGAAAACAGAGTCTCTCACAGTCCCTTATTTTATTTTTAAAGGTGTTCAGGTAGCCAAGTGTAGTGGCTTACACCTGTAATCTCAGAACTCAGGAAGTTGAGGCAGAGGGAACTTTGTCTCCCTTCATTTGATTACCCTGGGCGAGAAGACAGCAAGGAAAGTCACTTTAAAAGTCACTTTACGGATGCAGAACAGACACCCAGAGGATTCAGAGATGCCTCCTGCTGCTTGGCTGCTCTGGAAAGTCCATGCTCATGTGGAGTTTCTTTCTTGGGCATCAGTTTGCCTCTTCTAGGGCTTCCTCCAGGCAGAAAGGGTCCCTGCTTCTGTAAAGGATCCGTTGGAATTGGAGTTACAGATAACTGTGAACTGCCTGACTTAGGTGCTGAGAATCAAACTTGGATCGATTGAAACAACAGGAAGCACTCTTAACTGCTAAGCTATCCCACCCCATCCCTCCTTTTTTAAAGACAAGATCTCATTGTGAAGTCCAAGTGTCCTATTGCCTCTGTCTCCAAAGTGATTATAGTCACACACACACACACACACACACACACACACACACACACACACTGAAGTTATAATATCAACAACATAAGTGTACAACCGTGCATCTGTCCTCAGAGAAAGCTAGATCTTTCCAGACCCTCAGCAGACTCTGCCTCTTCCCACTCCAGTCACCCTGATTGTGACTCTGTTACCTGAGATCATCCTTGTCTGTTCCTAAACTTCCCTGTATACAATGGAATCATCTCAGGGCTGGGGATGGACCTCAATTGGTAGAGTGCTTGCCTATCTTGTGCATGAGGCCCTTGGGTTTCATCCCCAGCACCTCAAGGTCATAGCACCTCAAGGTCATGTTGGCTTACTTTCATAATCTTAGCACTCAGCAGCTGGAGGAGGAAGCATTAGGAGTTCAAGGTCATCTGTTAGTTCGAGACCAGCCTAGGATACATAGACCCTGCCTCTCTGTGTCACACATGAAGGAATCATTTGGTCTGAGTGTACCGTTTGTGACTGCGGCCAGGTTATCATGTGTAACAGTATTTTGTTTGTTTTTTGGTTTTTTGAGACAGGGTATCTTTGTGAAACAGTCCTGGCTGTCCTGGAACTCACTCTGTAGACCAGGCTGGCCTTGAACTCAGAGGTCCACCAGCCTCTGCCTCCTGAGTGCTGGGATTACAGTATTTTATTTTTTAAGATTTGTTTTATTTCATGTGTATGAGTTTTTGCCTAAATGTATGTGTACCAGGTATATGCAGCCTGAAGAGGGGATCAGGTCCCCTGAATATGGAGTTAGAGAGAATTGTGAGCCTCCATGTGGGTGCTAAGAACCAAACCTGGGTGCTCTTCAGGAACACTGAGTGTTTTTGACTGCTGGCTGTCAATACAATCCCACATGTAGCAGTAGTTTATAACAACATGTGCTTTTAAGTTAAGAAACAAAGTTAAATTTGCTAGGCACTTTCAAAATGAAAGTAAATGGATATGGAAGGTTCAGAGAATGAACTGATTTCATTTTTTAAAACTTAATTTTAGTTTAGTTGTTTGGCCTTTTGAGGTGAAGCTCACCTGGATTCACAGTCCTTCTGGCCCAGCCCAGTGGGTCCTAGGATGACAGATCTGAGTCACCTCCACCCACAAGGCCCCTAGACTGGAATTTGATTTGGTTTTTGAAAGAATAGATGGGAATTTGACATTCAGATGTACTGAGAAGGCCTTTTGAGGCAGGAATGTGGACAAGAAGTCAAGGTGTGCTTGGTCACTCTGATATGGGCAGGAATGGAATGCTGGGAGACAGCTGACTGGGCTGGTGGGTGAGAGAGGTGATGTCACAGTTGGTGGAATGCCAGCTACAGACTTCCTTCTGTTTGGTGTCATGGTTTTTGTCCTTGGTGTTGGCAGTGGTGAGTGCTGAAATGGTGACTATCATGTGAAATCCTACTGCTCCCGCCCCTGGTTCTAGAAAATGACTAGAATTGTTACCTGTTGTATTTCAAAAGCTGTGTAGACTGGAGGGTTTGGGGAGGGTGGCAGCCTTCCTGACAGGATGGCAGAAACCAGCACACAAAGCTGGAAGGACAACAGTACCTCTGTGATGTTGGCCTATGGGGTGGAGATTCTGGAAAGAGAACGTTCATTCTTACGTTCTCTTCAGCTGATGTCAAGCTCTTGGATGCCACCTTCTCAGGAATGGTACCAAGAAGTGGGATTCTCTACAGCTCTTTACAGCTTTTCCATAACTGAAAATTAAGATTGAGTTAGAAAGAGCTTTCTGAAAGGACTCATGTGACTAGCCATCTCTTTGTAGCTGACACTGTTCACCAAGCATGGTTTTCAGTGCTGGGATGACTTAGTGTGTGCACAGTTCTGAATTTTACTGCTTTTGCTGCAATTCATTTAACTCTGCAGATCATTTTTTTTTTTTTTTGAGACAGAGTCTCACTTAACTGGCATCTAACACTTTAATTACATATTTTCAATTTATTTTGTGTGCATACATGTGTATGCATGCCACAGCTTGCATGTGGAGGTCAGAGGACTACCTGCTGGAGCAGTTCTTTCCCTGTACCACATGGGTCCCATTTATTAAACACAGGCCCATCAACAGGCACCTGTGTCCACTGAGCCATATATGTGGTCCTGAGTCCCTAATGTTTTGAGTTGTTTTCATCTCTGACATCAGATTATACCTGGGTTACCTTTGTCTTTGCACATGAGCAGGGACACCAGTAAACACCCTCCCCCCTTTCCTTTTTCCTGTGTTTTTTTTTTTGTGCTGAGAATCGAACTCTGGAGGGTCTTGTGTATGCTAGGCAAGTGCCCTGCCACTGAGCTATATCTCAGTCCTTTGCTCTGTGTATTTCTGTATCTTGTTCTTAAACTTCCTTCTGATATGTCCTCAAATTTCATTATCTCATCCTCTCCCCTGCCTGTAATATAGCAGCATGCCATCCATCCCTCTATAATATTAATCATCCTTTTCAATTCTTTGGTATGTTTATCAATAGTTGGAAATCATTGTGTATGTATTCTATATGCCAGTTATATATAATATATGACATATAATAATATATAAATTATAATATTATATAATATATATGTTTATTGCTGTGCTGAGGATGGAACCCAGGACATCTTGAAGGGTAGATAAGTGCTCTCCTGAACTACACCATTAGAAATAAAAAGTTTAAAAGCCTTTTCTTGTCCATGTTCTAAGCCCCATGAAGCAGGGGTTTTGATTATTTCATCTAGCAGGAAGGTTATGTCTCATACATACTAGAAACTCAAAAATAGCTATTGAATAAAAAATTATATTCACAGGCTTTGTGAGATTACAGCAAAGAAAACAACACTTCTTTGTTTATTCTTGTGTCCGGTAACTCACTCTATAGACCAAGCTGGCTTTGAACTCATAGAGATCTGCCTGCCTCTACCTCCTGAGTGTGGGAATTGAAGTTGTGCACCACCATACCTGGCAAGAAAACACTTTTAAAGGTGGGACAAGTAGCCATATGTAGTGGCTTACACCTATAATCTTGACAGCCCAGCACTGAGGCAGGGGATTGCCTAAAGTTTGAGGCCAATCTGGGCTTCATAGTGAGTTCTGGGCTATTCTGGATTGCAGTGTGAGACTCTATCTTGAAATAAAAGAAATGAGAAACTGAGGCTCTAAGAGGCTTCGTAGCTATGGGTCCAAAGTAGAGGGGTTGGCAGCTGGGGAGAGGCATTGGCAAGTGTGGTTCTCTTCACTCATGGCTGGCTTTTCTTTTTCTGTTGAGATAGGCTTTCATTATTTAGTCCAGGCTAGCCCATGGTTCTTCACTGCTGGGATTACAGCCTAGTACTACCTGTCCAGCTTTTTGTTGTTGGTGGTATTGAGAATAGTGTCTTCTCTGCGGCTTCTGTTGGCCTCAAACTCCATCTTCCTGCTCTGTCATTTGGCCTCGGGGTAGATTCAGTAACAAACAGTGCATTTCTCATTGCCTGGATTTCTACTACAGGACCAAGCAAAGAGAAGTCAGAACTACATTTTAATTCTTCTCTGAACAAATACTGTGAGTTTCTACCAGGTGAGGTAGCACAGCTCTAGAATCCCATCTAGGCTGAGGCAGAAGGATCTTAAATTTGAGGTAAGCCTAGGCTACAATGGAAGAGTTTGTGTCAAAAAACCAAAACCAACAGCAACACAAAGGTGAATTTCTGCAAGTATTGTCTCCTTGTCTGTATATTAGAATCATATTTTCATAAAGACACTGTAACTTATGAAAAGCATGGTGGCACACACCGTTTTTTTCATTAAGAAATTTTTTTATTCATTTTATATACCAATCAAAGACCCCCCTCTTCTCTCCTCCCACTCCTCCAGCCTTCCCCTCCCAACTCACCCCCATTCCCTCCTACAAGAAGGTAAGGCCTCCCATGGGGAAGTACATTTTAGTAGAGGCAGGTCCAAGCCCCTCCCCCTGCCTCAAGGCTGTATAAGGTGTCCCGTCATAGGTAGTGGGCTCCAAAAGCCTGTTCATGCGCAGTGATGGATTCTGATCTTATTGCCAGATCAAGCAGATCAAGCTACACAACTGTCTCAAAATGCAGAGGGCCTAGTCCAGTCCTGAGAAGGCTCCACAGCTGTTGTTCTAAATTTCATGAGTTCCCACTAGTTTGATATGGTTGTCTCTGTAGGTTTCCCCATCATGAGCTTGATGCCCTTGCTCATAGAATCCCTCTCCTCTGTCTTCGACTGGATTCCTGGAGCTCGGCCTGGTGTTTGGCTGTGGATCTCTGTATCTGCTTCCATCAGTTACTGGAGAAAGGCTCTGTGATGACAGTTAGGGTATTCACCAGTCTGATTACTGGGGTAAGCCAGTTCAGGCACCCTCTCCACTATTGCTAGTAGTCTAAGCTGGGGTCATCTTTGGGATTCCTGGGAACTTCCCTAGCACCTGGTTTCTCCCTATCCCCATGATGTCTCCCTCTATCATGGCATCTCTCCTACTCCATCCCTGTTACAGCTCGACCATCCCGTTCCCTTATGTTCTCATCCCCCATCCCTTACCCTCCATTGCCCACCCCTCATCCCCAGTTTACTCATGGAGATCTCATCTCTTTCCCCTTCCCAGGATGATCCATGTGCCCCTCTTTGGGTCCTCCTTGATAACTAGCTTCTCTGGAGCTGTGGGTTGTAGTCTAGTTATCCTTTGCGTTACATCTAGTGTGCACTTATGAGTGAGTACATATCTTGTTTGTCCTTCTGAGTCTGGGTTACCTCACTCAGGATGATATTTTCCACCCATTGGTGGCACATACCTTTAATCCCAGCACTCAGAGCCAGGCCAGCTTGGTCTACATCCAGGGAAGCCAGAACTGCATAGAGAAACCCTGTCACAAAAAACAACCAACTAACTAACCAACCAAAATAAACCTATACAGTACAATAAAAGGTCTTTCCAGAAAGTTTAAAAACTATTATATTAATAAAATAGAGACATCAGTTGTGTATAAAGCTATGTGGCGTAGCTCCTGTTAAAACTTTTTTGTGCATTGCTTTTGTAAGTCAAGTTGGCAATAGGTTGTCTTTGTTTCCTGTTCCTTTGTTGAGCTGTCAGCTCTTCCTCCCCGACTCTCTTCACTTTTGAGGCAAGGTCACATGTGAACCCAGCCAGGGCCCTGATGTACTATGTTGCCAAGATTGCCTTTGAGTTCTGATCCTCTTATCCTCACCTCTGTGAGTTCTGGTATTACAGACATATGCCACCATGCCCAGCTTTATTATTTTTAAATCATGAGTATATTGATTTTGGAAAAAAGTGAACCATGCCCTTGGAATGAACATCACCTAATCTCTGAAAGAGGCATGGACTCATCTCTTTGTTTGCCTCAGGGTGCTAAATTCCATGTAGACCATGGGTCCCAATCTTTGTTTGTTACATGCCTTGCTGCAGCCAACTGGGCCCTTTGTTCCTGCTGTGCATAAGATTCCAGGACAGGGCCCAGACCAAGGAATGTCAGCCACTGTCTCAGTGATGGATGGTGGCCACACTAATTTGCATGTGCTCTAACAAGCTAGTGTTGAAATGGGCCGGCTGGATGCCAAGGAAGCCAAGGTCAGCATACTTTGAAATAACAAGTGAGTCATGCAACCTAGGATGGCACATCCCTACAGGACCAACTGCCTGACTCTTCTTGCATCTGAGCAGTGCCTGGGCCCAGCATTGCTATGTGTGTAAAAGGCCAAAACCACAGGAGCCTCTTGCTAGAGAGACAATAATGGAGGAAGAGAAAAATTAAAGTGAAAAAATCAAATTTAAAATCCCCACAGAGAGAACCATCTTGAGTTGGAAGTGTAGAAGAGAGTGATATGAACTGACTGAAAGCAAGCAAAGAAACAAAGCAAAGAGACCCAAACCTCAGGGTGGTTAGAACATGGACCTGGGTTCAAATTCTATCATGCCTCTTTGCATCTGTGTGGCCCAGGGAGGTTTCTTTCCTTTCCCAGATTTGGGCTCCATTGTGGTGGATTATAGATAGTGACTCCAGCTTTTCCATTCACTCAGCATTGTTACTCTGGGTGCCAGGCATTGATGTAGATACTGTGGGGGTGTAGTGACAGATGGGTCCTTATTCTCATAGAATTTGCTTTCTGGTAGCAGAAACAGATGGTAAGAAAGAAAACAACAGAATGTGGTAAGTGCCACACAGAAGGAAGACAGAGAAGGTAATGATGGTGCCTGGGGAATTCCCTTCTGTCATACCCCCAAGAACTGTGCAGAGACTCGTTTTAAGTGAGGAGTGTGCTGGGGATTGAAACTAGGGCCTCACACATTTGAAGCCAGCTATATTCCAAGCCAGAGACAGGATGCTACTTGTGTAGCTCATACTGGTCTGTAACTCACTATGTACGGTAGGCTGGCCTTGAAGTTGTGGCAATCCTCCTGCCTCAGCTTTGCAAGTACCTGAATTACAGATGTGCCTCTTCATGCCCAGGCAAGAACATTTCTGTTATTGTGGAACTCTCCTTCTACTGCTCTTTCCCTGTCAACCCCACCCCCACCTCAAGAAGCTGCTTCTGAACTTACTGTGAGTTTTGTCATTTGGTGGTGTAGACCTTGTAATTCCAGCTGCTCCATTAATAGGATAAAAAATTCAAGTCCTACTGGGATCACAGAATAGGGGCAGAATTTAGATCTGGTTTCAAACAAAACAAAACAGTAAAAAGAAAGCTGGAGATGTATCTTGAGAGGTGGAATGACCCTGTGTTCCATCCTTAGTACCACTAACCATCACCAGAAAAAAGAGTATGCAGTACCTCTTCTTTAATTCAGCAGTGTTTTTTAGATTCACACATGTGGCTGCATTCATTCTTTTGGAGGGGGCAAACTGAGACAGGGTCTCGTGTAGTTTAGGCTGGTCTCCATCTGCTTGTGTAGCCAGGATGACCTTGAACCCCTGGCCCTGTTGCTTTCACCTCCTGAGTGCTGTACTACAGGCTGTGTGCCACCTCACCCAGTTCTGTGTTCCTGCACTTTAAGGAGGAGGCACCACAGATACTTTCCATTGCCAGAGCTCAGTTCTGGTATTGGTTTAGGCCCCTTGCTCTTTGCCAGCTCTGTAAACTCAGGCCAGGGTCTGCTGCAAGATCAGCAAGCTCATAACTTCTAAATCTTCTCTCCCGAACCAGAGAACTTTTTAAAATGTAGACTCTTAGCAATCTAAGAAAAATAGCTTATTTCTGTAATCTCAACACTCAAGAGATTGAGACTTGAGGCAGAAAGGATTTATTTAATCTTACAATTTATAATGCATCCTCCAGCGAATTCAGGGCAGGAACTGATGCAGAGGCCATGGAAGAATGTTGCTTACTAGCTTGCTCCCCATGGCTTCCTCAGCCTGGTCTACCAAGTGAGTTTCAGGACAGTCAGGGTTATTACACAGAAAAGTCCTGTCTCAAAAAACAAAAACAAAAACAAAACAAAACAAAACAAAACAACAACAAAAAGAATCTGCCCTAGAAGTTTGCCTACTGGCCAATTTTTTTCAGTTGAGTTTCTTCTTCCTAGATAACTCTAGTTTGTGTCAAATTGACAAAAAAAAAAAAAAACAAATAAGCAAAAAACAAAGAAACAAACAAAACAAAACTAACCAGGACAAGTGCTGTGAATTCTAGTCTAGCCTGGACTACAGAATGATACTCTCAGAGAACTTGACCATCTTGACCATTTTAAGTCTATAGTTGAGTAACATTAAGAAACTTATATAGGGAGCTGGAGAGATGGCTGCTCTTGCAGATGACCTGGGTTCAGTTCCCAGCACTCAGGTCAGGCTGTTCACAACCACCTATGACTCCAGTTCCAGGGGATCTGACTGTTCTGGGTTCTCTGGGTAGCTGTCACTGTTAATCCAACAAACAAAACTTTTCAGTTTGCAAAACTGAGAGTGAGCAGATTAAAGTCTGGGGATTATTAAGCACTCTTTCCTTTCTTCTAACTCCTGACAACGGGCTAGCTACTTATTAATTAAAATGTATGGTTTTCCCAGACAGAGTTGTTCTGTGTAGCTGTGTCTCTCTTGTAAGTCACTCTGTAGACCAGGTTGGCCTTGAACTCAGAGATCCACCTGCCACTGCCTCCTGAGTGCTGGGATTAAAGGTGTGCCACCACTGCCCTGCTTATTTTTAATTTTTCATATTATTGGTGTGTGTGTGTGTGTGTGTGTGTGTGTGTGTGCACACTTTTGTATGAGGGAGAGAGGGTTGGGGAGAGGGGTGAGTGTGGGCCCATAGTTTGTGGAGGGCAGAGGATAAGTTTGTGGTATCCACTTTTTCCCACCATGTGGGATCCTGGGATTTACTTACTATCCGGCTTCCACAGCAGTCACTTACCTGCTTAGCCATCTTGCCATCCTGTTCTCCTTTTTATGAATGGTTTTCATTTGTTCTTTGATATTTCATACATGTGTATACTGTGTTTTGATCATATTCACTCACTACTGTATTTATATCTCTACAAATTTGGCTCTTCATAGAAAGTGAAGTCTTACAGTGCTTGCCTTTTATGACTGGCTGATTTCACTTAGCAAACTGTCCTTGTTTCATATTGTAGCAGGTGTCAGGTTTTCTTTTTCCTTCAAAGTCAAGTCACACAGGCGCTCATGTATATGCACACACAGACATGCATGCATACACATATGCATTCACACACACATACACAGATATGCGCACAGGCACATGCACACAGGCACATACACACATATAGAGGCACATACATACATTTCCTAAATATGTATGCGTATATATACATATATATATTTCAAAGAACATAAAATTGCTTACACATGCCAAGTTGAATTTACCTGTTCATGCATTGCTTTTGACTTTTGGCTATTGTGCTAAATAAATAAGGCAGCTAGACTGTGGGTGAACAAACATCTGTTTTGATTTCCTGTAATAATTTTTTTTTTCATGATTACTGAGGCTTGAACCCAAGGCCTCATGCATCTAGGCAAGCATATTACTGCTTCAAATTTTTAAAAATATATGCTCATAAGTGTAATTCTGATCATAAGTGCATCATATTTCCGGAAAAAGCGTTTTAAATTTCTGAGGTACTGTTCTGTTGTTGTGAACAGCAGCCACTCCTGACAGTTCCCACCTGGAGTGTTTTCTGAGTCATTTCCAGCACTGTTCTTGTTTCTTGTTTCTCCCTTGTAGCTTGCTAATGGGGGTGAGAGGTACCTCAGTAGTTTGTGTTTGTATTTCCTAGTCATTAATGATACTGAGCATGTTTTCATGCTTTTTTTTAAAGACTTAATTTTTAATTTTATGTATGTGTATATGTGTCTGTGAAAATATATGCTATATGTGTGCGGGTGCCCAAGAAGGCCAGAAAGAGAGTATCAGATGCCATAGAACTAGAGTTACAGACAATTGGTCAGTTGCCTCCTGGGAAGTACTGTACCCAAGTCCTCTGCAGGAGCAGCAAATGCTTATAACTACTGAGCCACCTCTCCAGTCCCTTATGTTGGCACTCTTGCCTCAGCCTCCTGAGTATTGGCCTGAGTCACTATGCCTGGCTCTTTCTTCTTCTTCCTCCTTCTCCCCCTCCTCCTCTTTTTTTTTTTTTTTTTTTTTTTTTGGCAGCTCTGGGTTGCGCCTTAGGCCTCACACGTGCAGTAATTACTCTGTCACTGAAGTATATCCTCAGCTTCCCCTTCTTTTAATTTAAAAAGATATTTTTTTATTTTATGTATATGGATGTTTTTCTGGCATGTCTGTGCACCATGTATATGCAGTGCCCATGAATCCAGAAGAGAGTTTTGGATTCCCATGAACTGGAGTTACAGACATTTGTGAGCTTCCCGGTGTGTGCTGGGAGTTGAACCTGGGTCCTTTGGAAGAGTAGTCAGTGTTCTTAACTTCTGAGCTGTCTCTCCAAGTCCTGACTTTTATTTTTTAATGTTTATTTACTCATTGTGTGTATATATGTAGGTTCGAGTGTACCACAGTGTGCTTATGGAGGTCTGAGAACAAGTTTGTGGAATCAATTATCTCCTTCTGTTAAGTGGGTTCCAAGGATCAATCTAAGACCTTGAGGCCTGGTAGCAAGTGCCTCCACCCACTAAGCCGAGTCATCTCACTGGCCTACTTTGACTTTTAAATAGTATGTCTTTGTCAAATTTCAGAGATCAGAGGTAGGAAATACAATGTCCCCTGCCCCCTCGATCCCCACTCCCAACCCTGTGAACAGGATCTATGCTTCTGCATGGTAGACAGAGTTCCCAGCCTCAGCTTGGCTCTAAGCAATGTGAATGCAGGAGGAAAGGTAGAAATGCAGCTATTTCTCCCAGTGCAGTGGCACATATATGTTAGATTCATGATTTTTCTCCTATACTTGGTCAGAGCCAGAGGGCTGAGAAGGGATTTTACCATTTATTTCCCATCAGTGTGCTTTTTCCGAGTTTTCTACCAACGTGAGTCAATCTAGCATTTTCAGCATGACAGAGTTCTGTTGGATAGCATGACTGTCTTTTTCCTCTTTTCCCCATATGGCCTCCAAATATCACATACTTACACATTAACACTGAGCAAATTGCCATCTCCTGCCCCTCTGTGTGTCTGTCTTTTGTGGCATGACTACATGTCTATCCAGCTCAGTTCCCTGGAGTTGCTCCAATGTCTTCAGCTCACTGTAAGAAAGTCATTGCAGACACTGTATGCCCAGGATCCTCTTATGAAGATAAAACCACTTTTTTTCTTAGGCTTCTGGAGATTATTTTCTTCTTTCTTGGATATGTCCTGCCTGCATAGACTTGCTCTTGGGGAGATGACGTCACCTGGACAGCTGGCTCCTCCTTGGTGCCCAGGTTTCTGGCTGCTGTGGTAATTGGCTTGGCAGAGGCTCCCTGAAAGGTTGTCCTTCAGCTGTTATTCAGTTAAGGCCACTAGGCTAACCCTGCTAGGAGTTCTCTTAGGCAGCAGCTGTCATGCCTAATTACCAAGAGCGATGGAAGAGGTATTTCCAAGGGGACCACTTATCTCTGAGAGCAGTAGCTTGGCTATAACATTTGGAAGGGGAGATGAAGGCCAATGTGGAGGGCTTGGTTGCTGCAGCTCAAAGCACATGTCAGAAATGTTTTCTTGACAGCCAGGGACAATGGAGCTCACTGGTTTGTTTATTTTTATTTCTGGTGCTGGGGTTGGAACTCAGGGCTTTGAACATTCTAGGTAGAAACTGAGTCACTGACCTACACCCCAAGCTTTCACTGACTCTTAAAGGACTTATTTCCCCTTCTCAGGGTAGACAATACATCACACACAGTATCAACACTATACCCTCAGATTTAATTTTCCTGGGCATGCACAGGTGCCAGAAGTGTTCTCTATACCTGAGCCAAAAAAGGAATCCTCACAAATGAGCATAACTCAAGGGAATCCCATGCATCGTGGGGTGTTCTTAACCATATTAGGGATGTTGAAACTTTCTACCCTAAACTATAATGTCCACAGTAAAGATGTGGGTTCTGGGATGGTTTCCCTTCAAACTCCAGTGCAATAATCACTCACAGTTATAATGTGAGCCATGTACACAATTCAATTATTTTAGAAGCTCAGGGTGGCCTATAACTCACTATATAGTCCAGACTGGCCTCAAAGTCATGACAGTCCTCCTGCCTCAGATTCCCAAATATTGAGGTTATAAGCATGAACCACCATGCTTTAACTTACATACTACTTGATGTATCAGTTTCTTAGAGCTGTCTAACACACGATCACAAAATTGGTAGCTTAAAATTACAGCTTCTGTGTTGGCTCTGGGAAGCCAAAGGCAGGAGCAGCATTAGCAAGGCTGATTCTTCTAGAGGCCCTCCCCTCCCTAGTTCTAAAGACCTCCCTGTCTTCTTAAAGATTCTCCCCCTCCTCCTCCTAAAGACCCCCTTTATTACCTTTCCCCAGCCTTTCCTCTTCCTTCCTCCTCTCAGTGGCATCTCTTGACAATCCTTGATGTACTTTTGTCTGGTTTACCGCTTCAGCCTTTGCTTCTGTCTTCATCTGGCCCTTTTCCCTGCTTGGGTCTTTGTGTCCAAATCTTTGAGCTTTGGGGGTGGGGTGTGGTGGAGGGGTGGGGCACTACTCAACCCACAGTATCACATTAAAAAGTGATGTGGCTGGGGTGTGGCCCAGTTGTACAGGGTTTGTCTAATATGTTAATCACTTGAGTTGATCCCCAGCAAAAGGAGGGGGAGATGTGTGTGCACATATGTATGTATAATATATCATCTATACATATGTCTCTCTTTATATATAGACATATAAATTTAAGTGTGTGTGTGTGTGTGAGAGAGAGAGAGAGAGAGAGAGAGACAGAGACAGAGACAGAGACAGAGAGACAGAGACAGAGAGACAGAGTCAGAGAGGAAGAGAGGAAGAGAGAGAGAAACTAGAACTTAAATTTCATTAAGTTAAATGATTTTTTTTCTGACTGTTACTCTACAAGTTATAGTGAATATAAAATAATTAAAAATTATTTTGAATGATATGCTATTTATCTGTGTATGTGTGAGAGTGCAAGTGTATGACAACCTCTGAGAATCTCTCCCTCCATCTTGTGGGTCCAATAGATTATTTCAGGTTGTCAGGCTTGGTGGCAAGGGCCTTTGCCAATTAGTCATCTTGCTGGCCCAATGATTTTTTGTTTGTTTTTTTTAGGGACTTAGTCTTGCCCAGTAGTCTAGACTGGCCTTGTCTAGACTCACCATCATCCTTCCTCAGTCTCCTGAGTGCCAGGATTATAGGAAAGTGCTGGGATTATATGTATGAGCTATTATACTCAATTTAATAAGATTAAAAATTATATTTGTCTTTTAATTAGCATGTATGTGTATGTATATATGTGTGTGCACATGTACTGGGTGACAACTTGTGCAAGTTCATTCTCTTCTACTCTGTGGGTTCTGAGGATCAGACCGAGGTCATCAGGCTTGGTAGCAAGTACTTTATCCACTGGGCCATCTTGCTTGCCCCATATATTTTAATATGGTTTGTGGTTACATATCTCAACTTGGATTGCCATGTGGACTGCTAGGGAATTAAACCCAGTGTCTCAAGCATGCTACCTAGTGCTATAATACTGAGTCCTAGCTCCTTCACTTTTTTCTTTTTTTAGTTTTTAGTTTTGTTTTGTTTTGAGACACAGACTGTTTATGTAGCCCTGGCTGTCCTGGAACTCGATATGTAGATCAGGCTGTCTTTGAACCCACAGAGATCCACCTGCTTCTGCCTCCATAGTTCTGAGATTAAAGGCAGCCACTACCATACCCAGCCTTGTTTGTTTGCTTGTTTCTTGAGACAGGGTCTCAATATGTAGCCCAGGTTGGCCTTGAACTCATGACCATACAGTCTCAATCATCTCAAGTGCTCAGATTGTAGGTGAACACCACCATGCATGCTTTTTTTCTTTTTTGTTTTAGGGATTGAACCCAGGGCCTCATGCATGAGCCACATCCCCAGAAGGCTTTCACTTTGCCTAGACACGCTGTCCCTGTGGCTTGCCCTTCTTGCCTTGCACTGTGGGGTGCCATGGGGCCACAAAACCATTGGGCTGTCATTGTTCTGCTTTATGCCTTCTCCTTCTTGTCTTCTTTCACTTTTGGAGTTTTCTATTTATTTAGAAAAAAGCCCACTCATTCAGTACAAAAGAAACCAAAACTGACTTTGTAAAACCTACTGGAGTCCTGAGATTTGATGGGAAAGTAAAATTAACCAATTTTGCTAGGAAAGCCACATATACTGAATCCCGGACATGTTTAAGTGCCAGAATTCATTGTGTGGTAGACTAGAGTCAGCATTCTATTATAGTGGCTTAAATAAGTGTGGTTAATATTTTGATAAATAGGAGAAATGTAAGACTTGACTATTATAAATCCCCCTGCTTTGAGATTTGTGACTTGAGGTTTATAAGCCCTGGTGAGCAGGGCTGTTATTTTATGTCATGTAGAGGCAGGTAGGGTGTAAGCTTGTCTTTCTTGGCTGATTGCCCCAAGTCCATTGCAGTAATGAAGTTATGATCTCTGGCCTGAAAGTCTGCAGGGTCTTGCCCAAGATTAAAAGGTAGTTATTTGTTCACTTGAGTTTCAAAGAGGAAGAAAAGATTTTTTTTTTGGTTTGATTTTTAATTTTAATTTATTTATTTTTATGTATTTGAGTGTTTTGCCTGCCTGCATACCTATTGCTGAGGAGGCCAAAAGAGAATGTCAGATTCCCTGAGAATGGAGTTACAGAAGATTGTAAGCCACCATGGGGGTGCTAGGAGTTGAACCCAAGTCCCCTGGAAGAACAAACCAGTGCTCTTAACTGCTGAACTATCTCTCCAGCCTTTTACACTTTTTTATTTGTATTTATTATTTTTAATTTTATGCACATGGGTGCTTATCATGTGTCAGGTGGGCTTTTATAAGCAACCCCACAGGGAGACAAGTTTTGTATTCTTGAATTCTCTATCCTCACCTAGTACTGGGGATTGAACTCAATGTTTCCCATATACTCACCTAGCCACATCTCCCCTTGTAAAATGTTTTTGTTTTGACAGGGAGCCTCACTAAGTTATCTAAGCTGGCCTTGAATCCACAGTGCAGCTCTGGTGAGCTTCAATTTACAACCTTCTTGCTCTGTCTGCCTCCTGAGAAGCCGGTAATTCAGGCACGTGTAACCGAGTCAGCAAGGTCCTTCAATTCTTCTTTGTTGTTGTTGGCTAAATCTTGGTGTGTGTGTTCTGTGTATGTATGTGTACAGTGATACAAGGAGGCCAGAAAGCTCTATCACTTTCTGCCTTTATTCTCTTGAGACAGTCTTTCACTGAACCTGGAGTCTGCTGGTGACTCAAAAGATCCAGCTGTCCTTTTTTTTTCCACCTCAACACCAGGCCTTTTACATGGGTGCTGGGATTTGAACTCAGGTCCCCATGTTTGCACCACAAGGCTTTGTTCTTGCTAATTCTATTTGTGTGTGTTTTGAGACATTGTCTCTGCGTAGCCCTGGAGCTGGCTAGGTAGATGAGGCTGGCCTCAAACTCAGAGATCTACCTACCTCTGCCTCTCAAGTGCTAGGATTAAAGAAAGCTATGTGCCATCACGTCCAGCTTTGAATCATTAAGTTTGCTGCTTGACAAAGATGTAGCTTCCTGTTCTTCAACTTGAGCAGAATGACAGCTACTGGTTATGGTTTTGTTCTAGTCCATCTAGAGTGTCCACTAGTCTGCTCCCTTCATGGAGCAGCCTTCCAAAGGAGAAGATGTAGGCTATGGTCACTAGTGTCTCAGAAACGAAAGGGTTAAGCTTGTGGAAAGTTAAAGTTGTGGGTCTGGGGTCTCTATACAGTGGGAAAGCACTGCCTAACACGGGCCGGATCCTATCACTCTCTGCACTGCAAAGAATTTTTAGAAAACATGGGTGTGGTTACCATGGTGAATGAAACTCTTCAGTGGTGTGATGCCTTGGAGTTCAGACTTCTGGTTCCTACTCAGCTGAACCCTAACCAAAGTAAACCTTAGGTCTTCTGATAACAAAGCCTTTGGCCAGAACACCTGCCATCTTTGTGATAACTTAAAATGAATTCAGTGTTCTCTATTTATTTGCATGTTTCTTTTTTCGTTTTCAAAGAAAGGTTTTTCTGTGTAGCCCTGGCTGTCCTGGAACTCGTTCTATAGATCAGGCTGGCCTTGAACTCAGAGATCTGCCCACTTCTCTGTCCTGAGTGGTGATTAAAGGATTAAAAGTGTGTGCTCCCACACCCAGCTCCAGTACTCTCTATTTTTAAAGACATCTCATGCATGCCACCTTTCATTGGTGCCCCCTTGCTTTTATTAAAGAAGGCTTTAATTCTCTGTTGTATTTTTGTTTTTGTTTTTCGAGCCAGGGTTTCTCTGTGTAGTTTTGGTGCCTGTCCTGGAACTCACTCTGTAGACCAGGCTGGCTTCAAACTCAGAGATCCACTTGGCTCTGCCTCCCGAGTGCTGGGATTAAAGGCATGCGCCACCACCGCCCGGCTCTAATTCTCTGTTGTATTAATGGGGGCATGATCTCTTTGAAATGGAAATTTAAAGAAAAAGGAAATAAGGTGATTCTTCGTGGACATTAGTAACAGAGAAGACATAGGTTCCTTCCAAGCCTCGGCGACTATCACCAAAGGAGAGAAAGTGTGGATGCTGAACTGGGTGGCCACAGGAGAAAGCAGGAAGGGTGAAGGGCAACTACCATTCCAAACCCTGGAGTTCCTGTTTGAGAGAGAGGGTTGATCGCAGTCAAAGAAGAGGGTTTGGCTGCTCATGCAGCCTCACAGGGTTCTTCTCTTCACCACCTTCCCTCATGCCTGCTTCTCTGCCTTCCTGGCTGCACTGCAGCCCCACCCAGCAGCCGTGGATCCCCCTTTGTCCTTGCAGTCCTCCTCACAATGCTCCTTCTCATCTGCTTTCAGCCAGCTCACCTGTAGTTGTCTTTTTACTTGTTTCTGCACAGCACTGATGCTTTGAAATATAATTTGCTCATTTTGTGTTGCCTGGCGGCTTGCTGCACCAAAAAAGGCTCTTTGTTTCCTGTCATATAGCAAAATTACTGCAATTTTCCATCTCAATCTGGCTTTTTCCTCCCTCTTGGAATTGTGGCAACCATGATACCCAATTGAACAGAAGCAAGAAGCTTGTTCTTAGCCAAGGACAGAAGTGTAGGGTCAACTTAAGAGTCACCCTATCTGTTCTCATAGAGACATGGTAAGAGAAGGGACTTATGAAGGGGAGGAATGTTCATGTAGTCTTCTGGGAATGTACAGAGGTTTTCTAGGAGGATCTAAACTCTGCCTCTAACCAGGTGGTGGTGGCACACACCTTTAATCCCAGCACCTGGAAGGCAGAAGCAGGTGAATCTGAGTTTGAGGCCAGCCTGGTCTATAGAGCAAATTCCAGGATGGCCAGGGCTACATAGAGAAACCTTGTCTGAAAAAACCAAACTAAACAAATAAAAACTGCCTCTTTTATCTGTTTTTGAGCCTTTCTAGTTATTTCTGTGGCAACTGTCAATTGTCATGGGACTAGGGAATGTCAGTTTCAATGGTGTTATAATGGAGTTGGAGACTGGAGACTGTCTTGTAGTTACCTCTCTTGCCCTATTAGATCCGGTAGTTTTGACTAGAATCCTGAACAGGGGATTCTGGCCTTCAAGTATCCTGTCCTCAGAGACAAACAAGTGCAGCTAGGGTGCTGGGTGGAGGCCAAGGTTCCAGGTTGATTGACTTCCCTCAATCTTTTTCCATCTTATTGTTATTTAAAAAAAATATGTGGTGTGTGTGTGTGTGTGTGTGTGTGTGTGTGTGTGTGTGTGTATGTTCACATGAGTTCAGGTTCTGGCAGAGTCCAGATGAGGATGTCAGATCCTTTGGAGCTGTCCACCTTATCTTTTGAGATAGTCTTTCATTGAAGCTGGAGCCTACTGCTTTGGCTAGTAGACATTTTGAGAGCACTAGTGTCTTAGTCAGAGTTTCTATTTGCAGTGGTGAAACACCATGACTGAAAAGCAAGTTGAAGAGGGAAGGGTTTATTCAGCTTTCATTTCAGCATTGCTGTTCATCACTAAAGGAAGTCAGGGCAGGACCTCAAGCAGAGCAGGATCCTGGAGGCAGGAGCTGATGTAGAGGCCACAGACAGGTGCTGCTTACTGGCTTGCTTCTCCTGGCTTGCTCAGCCCACCTTCTTATAGAACCCAGGACCAGCAGCCCAGGGATGGCACCACTCATCATGGGCTGGGCCCTCCCCCATTGATCATTAATTGAGAAAATGCCTTACAGCTGGATCTTGTAGAGGCATTTCCTCAGTTCAGGCTCTTTTCTCTATGATGACTCTAGCTTGTGTCAGGTGGATGCTTGAAACTAACCAGTACTACTAGTAAACACTTTGGGGAAGGAACGGGGGTTTCCAGGAGTAACAGGACACTAGCTGAAGGCCTCCAGCCACACACAGTATGGCAAGCCTTCATGTTTATTCTGTTTCAGAGTCCAGATCAAGTGGCACAGACTCTAAATAAGTCAGTTTCATTCTTTCCTACAGAGCTAAGGAGGTGTGAGTCTTCAGGGAAACTTGAGATTCATACCAAGTATTGTAAGCTCTTCGTTGTCCTATCACTGTCTGGGAGTATGGCTTATTTTATGAAGCTAGTACTGCAGACCCATCCCCTGAATAATCCCCTGAGCTGCAGGTACCACCAGGAGAAGCAAAAATTAACCCCTCCCCCAAAGCACCCCCTCTGCTTTCCCCTGGTTTTGTTTCTCCTGCTTACATCTATAGAAATTTACATAGCATAGGTGTGAGTCCCTGTCGGATAACTGGTGTGCATGGCTCTCTTGTAAAACTGTCCATGGCTGCCCATTACAAAGCTGTTTCTCTCTTTATTCCCTTTTATAGGCAGAGGAGTCTTGTAAATGCAATGGCTGGAAGAACCCCAATCCCTCTCCCACTCCACCAAGAGCAGACCTCCAGCAAATAATTGTCAGTCTGACGGAATCCTGCCGGAGCTGTAGCCATGCCCTCGGTAAGTCCCCAGATCAGCTTCCTGAGTGCTGGGACTAAAGGCGTGCTCTGCTACATTCAGCAACAGTTATTTATTTTGTGTGTATCTATGTACCATGTTTGTGCAGGAGCCTGTGGAGGACAGAAGAGGCTATCAGATTCTTTGGGACTAGAGTTACAGATGGTTGTGAGCTGCCATGTGGGTGTTGGGAATTGAACCTAGGTCCTCTGTGAGAGAGCCAGTGCTCTTAACTGCTGAGTCTTACTCCAGTCTACGTAACACTAGTCTTAGGATAAATTTCGTCCACCTCTTTTTGGTGCTGAGGATGAAACCAGGACTTTGGACATATAAAGCACATGCTTTGACACTCAACTATGTCCTCAGCCCTAGATGAATTTGTTTTCCTTTCCTTCTTTTCACACACACACACACACACACACACACACACACACACACACACACACACCCCTAGCTTGCCTTTCAGGTCTCACTGTATAGCCAACTTGGTCCATGATGTTGTGCTTTACTTCTCAAGTGCCAGGATCACAGATATATGCAAATTCTGTTTCTGATCAAGTTCAGTGGGAAACTGGTTGTTCTTAGATAACAGCATTTTGGTTGGAAAGGCCCCATGTATTACACTTGTCTGCCATGCCAACTAAGTCTGGTTTACTGTCCAGTATGGCACTGGGCAAAGTGGGATCATCAAGTCCTCTCTTACCCCTTCTACTCATGCCATTTTTGGCATTGTCTTTCTCTCAGAGTTTGCTGTTGGTTCAAATGGTGCAACCCCACCTCTGAGGCCAGCCCCCTGTTAAGCTGAGTCTGATGTTTTGTTTTGTTCTCTGCTAGAGAGTATCTCAGTTTTGATATTTTAATACTTGCAAAGCAAAAGAGTAGACAATGATGTGATCTTCCCTGGAAGTGGCTGTACTGGAACACTCCTCAAAAAGAAACAGAACCTATATCTCACAGAAGAAATCAACACATTAATAAGTGCATCATTGTGTTGAGTGAATTGGTGTCAAAAATAACCTAAGCTGTGATTAAAATAAAAATACTTTCATTACAAAAACATCTTGTTTGAGGCTGTAGGCTGTGGTATTATTTTAAAGCAGTGCAAAGGAAAGATTCCAAAAGTTCCAGAGATGTCTTAGCTTATAATGTAATTTTATTTTATAACCCATCTGTGGATTAATAGACTGGGTGCCCTTTGAATTAAATCACCTGGGAAACATAATGCACTTAATAGTGGAGTTCAAGAAATCTTTGCCTGGGCTGAGCTGTGCCTATATTGAGTGGGAAATCCTGTTATCCCAAATCAATTACCATTAAAAAAAAAAAAAATCTTTTTTTTCTTCCCTAGCTGGGAATTGTCTGGTTCTATGCATGTGAGCACACATGCATGCCAGAATTGGTGTGAGTGACAAAACCTAGCCAACTTTGTTTCCTTTCATGTTTCTAAACAAGCTTTGGCAGCAGATAACCCTTATTTTTCAATACATAGTGAAGAATGAAAAAATAAGTATGCAATTATTTTATTTTGTGCTAGAAATGTAGCTGAGGACATTGTGTCAATTAGCTAAGTACTATGTCACTGAGATATTCTCCAGTAGAATGTGTACATGTGTGTGTGCATGTATGTGTGTATATCTGTATAGCTCCATGTCCTTTATACTTGTAAAATTAACACCTGAAATTAACCTATGCATATATTAAGATGTACCTTGAAATTAAGTTAAAAGTATTTTGTAAAATATTTACTTATTTAAGTATATTTTATTTACTCTGACAATTTCATACATATACACATATTTTGGTCATATTTAATTTCAGCTCTCCCTCCGACTCCTCCCAGCTCCTCAAATACATCTCCTTTCTACTTCTATGTCCTCTTCTTTTTCCTTGTAACCTACTGAGTTCAGTTAGTGCTGCTTGTAGGAATGTTGAAAAAGTTCTGTTTTTCTAGCTATGTTTATATTTAAAGAACTAGGTGCTGGACAAGATGACTTGGTGGTTAAAGTACTTTTGATGACTTGAGTTCAATTCTTGGATCTCATATGGTAGAAGGAGAGAACCACCTTTTCAGAAATTGTCCTTCACATGTGTGTTGCATCATGGCACATATGCATGCACATACATGCCCACACACAGTAATAAAAAAAAAATGTCATGAAGAAAAGGGAAACAATTGTTACTTGTGTGGAACCCTGCCTGTCTTAGCCTAACCCTGAGTTCCACTCTCAGAAAATCTCATGGAAAATAGTCCTTCCCAAAGGCAGAGATAGCTATCAGGAACTCCATGGCCTTCCTGAGTACATCCCCATTTAATTAGTTTTGAAAATAGAACACTGTAGAACAGTGGTTCTCAACCTTCCTAATGCTGTAACCCTTTAATGCAGTCCCTCATCTTGTGGTGACCCCAACTATAAAATTACTTCCAGTGCTACTTCATAACTGTTATTTTGCTACTGTTATGAATCACAATGTAATCTGATATCCAGGATCTGATATGTGACCCCTGTGAAAGATCATGACCCACAGGTTGAGAACCACTGTTGTAAAGGAAAGAATAAACTTTTTGATTTATTCCATTTTGTCAGAGATAGGGTACCTTCATGTGATCCTCCTGGCTCAGCTTTCCAAATGCCACTGTGCTGGGCATCCACCATTACTCCCTGTTCCTACACATCTTTCTTAAATGGAAATGTCTGCATGTTTTCAAGAACTCTTGGGATTCTTGCTGGAATGCTAGCGTACTCATTTATCAGGGGTCTAGAAAACTGTTTTGTGATATTACATTGTCCTCCCCATGTAATGATCATTAACATTTGTTTATTTTGTTTTATCTAACTCCTACCACCCCTCCTCAATCTTTTAATCCCCTCACCTCCACCTTTAGGGTATTTTAAGCAAGTTCTCTGGGCATTTAATTTTATCTTAATCATACAGATTATTTCTCTCTCTCCCTTTCTCTCTCTGTGTGGTGCTGAGAGTTGAACCTAGGTCCTTACATATCTCAGACAAGCATTCTGTCACTGAGGTATTTCCCAAACCATTTTTTAAAAATCTATCTATCTATCTATCTATCTATCTATCTATCTATCTATCTATCTATCTATCTATTGAGACAGAGTCACCATGAAAATACATCAGCATGCGCTGTATTGTTGCTAAGAAAATTGTGAACTAGAGAATTATGTTAGGAATCGTGTAAGCTTGAATGCTTAAGTACCTTGTGAGCTATGTTCTGTTTTCATATGACCACTTCTGAGCAGTTAAAGAAAACAACACAGAGTCAGTTCATGATGTTCTTGAACTATATACAAATCATGCCAGCTTATTCCCTCTACTGACTAGGCCTTACGTAAAATTTACCTCTCACATTTATGTTCTTTTGACCCTGAGGTTTTGGCTTATGTTGCTGTCATTCCAGGCATCTATGGACTGTCATTATGGAGACTCTTCTGTATCTTTGGATGTAGGATAATCTGCTTAGATAAAAAAAAAATGTTCAACTGAGAGTTAGGAAATAAGCATACTGCAGTCTAGGGAAATGGCTCAGTGGATAAGTGCATTTGCCATGAGAACAAGAGGACCTGTTCTCTTGTTCAAACCTGCAGGTCCCACTTAAAAGCTGGGCAGGCTCAAACTGTAACCCCACTGTCAGTGGGTAGACATAGGAGATTACAGGAGCTCACTAGCCGGATTCACTGAGAGATATTATCCCTGGAGAAAGGCTGAATATATACTTTTAAAAGGAAGTAAGGTAGTGTTGGGGTGGTGCATACCTTGATCCCAGAACTCATTCTGGCAGAGAAGTAGATCTTTGTGAGTCTGAGATCAACCTGGTCTACATAGTCAGTTCCAGGCTATCATGAGAATCTGTCCTGACAAAAATAATAGTCAGTTCCAGGCTATCATGAGAATCTGTCCTGACAAAAATAAACACAAACATTCATTCATTATTGGCAGCTGTATATTTATACAGAAGGTAGTTTTTAAGACCAGGAAGCAAGAGATACACCATGTGACTTAGTACAACTGGAATTTCTGTTGTTTTGGAATTTATTGTTCTGAACATTGTCAGCTGCTGAGGATCAGACTCCACTAGTGATGAGCTGTCAGTTTTTTTCAATACATTTATTTTAATTTTATGTGTATGAATGTTTTGCCTGCATGAATGTGCATGGTGTCCTCAGAGGCCTGAAAAAGACATTGGATCTCCTGGAACTAGATTTACAGTCAGTTGTGAGCTGCCATGGGGATGCTGGGAACTGAACCAGGGTCCTCTGGGAGAGCAGCACATGATCATAACTGCTGAGCCATCTCTCCAGCCTTGAGTTTTTAGTTTTGTGAGCGTGTGTGTGTGTGTGTGTGTGTGTGTACATGGCTGTGAAGGTCAGAGATCAACCTCAGTGTTCTTCCTCAAGAACACTGTTGTCTACTTTTGTTTGTTGGTTTGTTTTGTTTTGCTTTGCTTTGCTTTTGGAGACAGTCACACTATGTAGTCCCAGCTGGCCCAAAACTCTCTATGTAGACCAGGCTGGCCTCGAACTTACAGAGCTCTGCCTGCCTCTGCCTCCAGAGTACTGGGATTGCAGTTGTGCACTACCAACACAGAACTACTTTGCTTTCTTTTTGAGACAGGGTCTCTGGCTGACCTGGGATACCCAGGAATCTGAGGTCTCTACCTCTCCAGTTCTGAGATTATAAGCATGTGCCACCACACTCTGATGAGGAGTGCTTTTACTTGTTCTTCATCCACTAATGTCATCAGCTTGTGTTGACGTTTACAGTGCCAATGAACATTCTTTGTTATTGTATATTATATTCATCTTGTTATTGATCTGCTTTCTAAGGAAAGTAGAGGTAGCTTCTAAAATCTTGTTTTGTATTCACAATTCTCTTGCTTCAGCTCCTACTACTGAAATGACAGACACTAGGTGGGGGAAGGGGTACTTTTTATTTTTTTTTTAATTTTTTTATTTTTGGTTTTTCGAGACAGGGTTTCTCTGTGTAGCTTTGCGCCTCTCCTGGAACTCACTTGGTAGCCCAGGCTGGCCTCGAACTCACAGAGATCCGCCTGGCTCTGCCTCCCGAGTGCTGGGATTAAAGGCGTGCGCCACCACCGCCCGGCTCAGCCGTTAAAGGCTAGGCTCACAACCAAAAGTACTTTTTATTTTTTAAAAACATCGTAAGTCTTATTTTATTTGTTTGAGGTTGGGTCTCATGTAACCCTGGCTGCCCTTGAACTTCTGGTTTTCCTGCCTTCTCCCAAGTTCAGGGATTAAAATGTACACAGTTACACCTAGCCACCTTTGAGTTTCAGCTGTACTGGAAGTGAATCCAGCCAGCATGCAGGCTGTAGGAGCTCAGGGTCACAGGCTGGATCAGGCAGCTTGACTTTCCATCCTTCTGCACAATACTTTTTCCTGAAGGCTGCTTCATGCTGTCCCTCCCCAGCTTCAGATCTGGTTGTCCACACCTTATGCCTTTATTTTGTTTTCTGCCAGGGAATTTTTATCCTCCCAAGCCTAACAATCCTAAAAAATAAAGGTATTCTTAGAGGTCTGCTGGATGCTTCCCTGTGTATAATTGTAAATACATACCTGTTGTTTTACTGAACTGTGATTAAGGGCTGACCTTTGTTTGCAGTTCAGAATGTACTTAATTCCTTGGGTAAAACTGGGTTTATTCCTTCACTGATAAATAGTTATTAAATTCAATAATGGTTTTTTTTTTTTTTTTTTTTTTTTTGGTTTTTCAAGACAGGGTTTCTCTGTATAGCTTTGCACCTTTCCTGGAACTCACTTGGTAGCCCAGGCTGGCCTCGAACTCACAGAGATCCGCCTGGCTCTGCCTCCCGAGTGCTGGGACTAAAGGCGTGCACCACCACCGCCCGGCTCAATAATGGTTTAAAGAGGGGTGGCACGAGGGGGTGAGAGGGCGAGAGAGGGCTAGCTAGCTGTATTGAGTGGCGTTGACCTACAGATGTGGTTTCACAGCTTAGACTCTGTAGGTACAGTGTTTAAAACTAGGCCCTGTGTGCCTAACAGTACTTGAAATGTGGCTCACTGATAGAGTTTTAGGTATAAAATGCATACTTATATTGAAGATGGACTACAGCAAATGGATATAAAATAGATGTAATTGTATTACTTTTTTATTGCTGTGATAAAACACCATGACCAAAAGTGACTTAAAAGAAAGTGTTTAATTGGGCTTACAGTTTCAGAGGGTTAGAGTCCATGATAGTAGAGTAAAGGTATGGTGGCAGGGACTGCTGGGAGCTCACATCTGGATTTGAAAGGAGGAGGTAGAGTCTTTTGAACCCCCCCCCCCCCCCCCCGCAACCTGTGACACATCTTCTCTAACATATCACACCACCTAATCTTCCCCAAGCCATTCTACCAACTGGGGACCAAGTCAAACATATGAGCCCATTGGAGCCATTCTCATTCAGACACGATGGTAACTTTCAAATATGGAGTACATGATAGCTGTAATCATTTGATATATATTATTAAGTTAAATATATGATTAGAGTAGACTTTGTCTACCTTTACCTTTTTAATGTTTTGGGGGCATCACATCAGAATCAGGGCTAGACCATGCCTCATACATGCCCCATACTGACACATCCATAGCAGTTCTTTTTTATTTCAAATATTTACTTATTTATTGTGTTTGTGTTTGCATGTTTGTGTGCATATGTAAGAAGATAAGAGGAGAATGTTCTGAGTAGGTGCTCACCTTCGCTTTACTGAGAGGTGGTCTCTCTTGTTTCTGTTATTTGCTGTAGTTGCTCAGGAGCCCCAGGTCCAGGCTGTGTGAAGCCAGCATTTTAACCTTTGGAGCTATCTCCACAGTACTTCTTTGTTCTTCCTGTTTGATTGTTGGCTTGTTGTTTGTTTCTTTTTTGTTTTTTTGTTTTATTTTAAAGCAGGGTCTTATATAGCTTAGGTTGGCCTCAACCTGCTGTGTCCCACAAGTGACTATCACCATACCACTTCTCTTTACCATTTCCAGTACAGTTATGGGGACATTTAAGTCTGAATGTTGGTTACCATGAGTTCCATTGACCACAATCCTCTAATGGGCTCTGACTCTTAGACTTCCTTTTTTTTTTTTCCATTTCAAATCTGTGATTATGAAAGAAAAACAATTTTTTTTTTTTTTTGGTTTTTCGAGACAGGGTTTCTCTGTAGCTTTGGAGCCTGTCCTGGACTAGCTCTGTAGGCCAGGCTGGCCTCGAACTCACAGAGTTCCACCTGCCTCTGCCTCCTGAGTGCTGGTATTACAGGTGTGCGCCACCACCACCCAGCAGAAAAACAATTTTTAAATGATCAACCTTTTGCCCATTAGTCTGTTAACAGTTTTCATTGTAGGCATTAATTTTACCTCTTCTAAAGAGAAAAACTGATTTTAAGCAGTGTGGTGGCACATGCCTTTAATCCTAATACTCAGGAGGCAGAGGCAGGTAAGTCTCCATGAATTCAAGTCCAGCTGGGCCTACTTATTAAATTCTGAGCAAGAGTTACATGAGGAGACCCTTAAAAACTATAAGAAGAAACCCCCAAAAACTAAAAACCCAGAACTAACCACAGCAAACTGGTTTATGCTGCTTCCAAATCATGCAGACACTTTGAGTTTGCTTCCAGTTCAACAGGCCTCAAAATGTTGGCAGGCCAGCCTTGAGAAGCACAGGTAAGTGTAGTCAGTGGAACTTAGCAAGGGTCACAGCACACAGTGACCATGAGCTGCTGGTCTCCTGCTAAGCAGCAGCTGCACTTCGATTCTCAGCAGCAGGCACACAGCAGGTACTTAGTGACTCTCTGGTCTTTGTGATGTGACATAGCATGGAGAGGTGCCAAGGTGCACTGTCCTGGAGAGATGTCACAAGATGCCCAACTCCCCTGACCCTTGAGGTCACCCCACCTTCTGCACAGAGTGTGACTGTCAGGAGCCATCTTTCTTAGGAGTTAAGATGTGGCCAGTCTTGAGTAATTATTTTTATTCAAACTTGCAGGTACGACCTCACTATATATCATAGGCTGGCCTTGAACTCATGATTCTCCTTTGTCAGCCTCCTGTATTCCTGGACAATTTGGGATAATTATATTGGTATTCTGTAACAGGCCTTTGGAAGACTATTTGAGTTACAGCAAGGCCCAATAGATTTGACAATTAAGTTTAGATGTATTAAAAGCAATTAGCTTGATGTGGTGCACTGTTGTAATTCCAGTACCAAGGAAACCAAAGCAGGAGAACAAAAATGAAATCAAAACTATCAAACAAAAATATAACTTATTTGGAAATAACTTTGTTCTTTGTTTTTCTTTGAGATAGGATCTGCCTGTGTAGCTCAGGCTGGCCTTGAACTCAGAGATCTCCTGCCTCTACCTTTTCAGTGTTGGAATTAATGCTCTGTGCCATCATACCTAGCTGGAAGTAATTTTAAATTTTTTATTTATTTTATGTATATATGTATGTGTTCTTTATGCATGTGGTGCCTTAGGAGGCCAGAAGGCTTTATCAGGTCCCCTGGAACTCGAGCTCAGATGGTTGTGAGCCGTGATATGTGTGCTGGGAACTGAATCTGGATCTTCTACAAGAGCAGCAAGTGCTCTAAACTACTGAGCCATCTCTTTCGTGCTCTAAATGGCTAGGTGGTGGCGCACGCCTTTAATCCCAGCACTCAGGAGGCAGAGGCAGGTGAATCTTTGAGTTCGAGGCCAGTCTGGTCTACAGAGTGAGTTCCAGGACAGTCAAGGATATGCAGAGAAACTCTGTCTTAAAAAAAAAAAAAATTAAAGTCATAAAATTTTGAAATCAGTCGTGAAGAATATTCCATAGGTCCTTCCCCTAGGTTTTACTTGTTGGTAGCAATTTATCTTATTTGCTTTTCTATTTGTTCTAATTTTTATAGTTACACACACACACACACACACACACACACACACACACACACACACAAATATAAATATCTGTGCTGGATAGTTTTATGTTGACTTGACATAAGCTAGTGTTACCTTAAAGGAGGGAACTTCAATTGAGAAAATGCCTCCATGAGAGCTGACTGTAAGGCATTTTCTTATAAATTATTGATAAAGGAGGCCCCAGCCCATTGTGGGTGGAGCTATCTGTGGGCTGGTAGTCCTGGGTTCTTCCAAGGAAGCAGGCTGAGCAGGCCTTGAGGAGCAAGCCAGTAAACAGCACTCCTCTATGGCCTCTGCATCAGCTCCTGCCTCCAGGTTCCAGCCCTGCTTGAGTTCCTGTCCTGACTTTCTTCAGTGGAATCATAAGCTAAAATAAACCCTTTCTTCCCCGAGTTGCTTTGCTCATGTTTCATCACAGCAATAATAACCCTAATTAGGACAATATCTTTATGTAATCTCTACTCAGTTCACAATTACAATAAGTTTAACATTAATATGTGTGTCTGATTTTCTCAGCTAAACCAAAAATGTCCTTCATAACATATTTTCCTCTCCTTTAAACATCCAATCTAGAACTAGTTGTCCTGTCTTCTTAGTCTTCTTTAATTTGAAACAATTTCTTAGCTCTTTAAAAAAGTGATACTGACATTTTCACAGAGGCATGTTTTAAAATTTGAAAACATACTCATTGAAGTGCTAGGGTGGTGGCTCAGGCTAGCACCAGGGAGGCAGGGGCAGGAGGACCTTTGTGAATTTGAGATTAGCCAGGTTTATATAGCAAGTTCCACACTAACCAAGGCCACACAGAGAGACCTTTCTCCAGAAAGAACCAAGTGTTTGGGGAGATTCCTTTCCATTGTCTCTTGGTTCTTTTAGGACATACTGTTGAAAGACCTAAAAGAAATGCCAGGCTACAGAGTAGAGTTGACATTCTAAACAATACTTTAAAATTTCTTTCCATCTTTTCCTTCCTTCCTTCCTTCCTTCCTTCTTTCCTTCCTTCCTTCCTTCGTCCCTCCCTTCCTCCCTCCCCCTCTTTCTTTCTCTCTCTCTCTCTCTCTCTCTCTCTCTCTCTCTCTCTCTCTTTCTTTTCTTTCTTAAGACAGGGTTTCTCTATGTAACAGCTCTGGCTGTCCTGGAACTCACTTTGATTAAAGGCATGGTGATGCCTTGCTTTAAATTTCTTTTTAAAAAAATTATTCACTTATTTTATCACATGATTTTTTTTTTTTCAAATGTGTGTATATGCACTGCATGCATGGAGTGCCCATGGAGACCAGAAGAAGATGTCAGAATAGCATCCCACCCACTCCAGATTGGAATAACAAACAGTTATGAGCTGCCATGTTGGTTCTAGCTAGGAACTGAACCCAGGTCCGCTAGAAGAGCAGCCAGGGTTCTTAACCACAAAGCCGACTCTCCAGCCTCCAAATTTAAAAGTTCTGTACCACTAAACCTATTCAGCCAAACACAGGCCCTCACAAAACCTGTAAGACACTGCATAGCATATGCCAGATGGACCATTAGTACCTCACTTCTTTTAAGGCAGTAGGAAAAGACCAGCATCCTCAAAAAGCAGGCAGAGGAAATGGCAGTGCTAGAGAGAACATTATCTTGTGGAAAGTAGTGGACTAAGGCATCTACAGAACACCAGCAGCCATTTCTGTTCTACACCTTGATCTGCTATGAGAGTAAGCCCAGATAAGGGCCATGGTTAGGGGACAGGAGATTCTTCTACACCAATGCTACACTGTACTGGTGAAAACTTCTTGAGGGGTCAGGAAGCACCTATCAAAGCTTAAAACAGCATGTCCCAGCCAGACTTGGCAGGAGCTGGGACTTGGCAGGATTGTAAAGTTGAAACCAGCCAAGACAGTGAAGTAACACAGTGAGACATTGCCAATGGGGGGAAAAACCCAGGCATCAAGGTGTGTGCTTGCAATTTCTGCACTTGGGAGGCGGAGGCAGAGGCAGGCGAATTGCCACAAGTCTGAGGCCAGTAGCCCAGCCTGGTCTACATAGCAAGTTCCAGGAGAGCCAGGGCCACATAGTAAGACTCTGTCTCAGGAAAATAAACCAAACAACACCCTGGAATAGGAACTGATTAAATTTCTATTATTTCTAAGACTATATATAGTTTGCATCAAAGCTGGATATGGAGGCACACACCTTTAATCCCAGTACTTGAGAGTCAGAGGCAGGCAGATCTCCTTGAGTTAGGCCAGCCTGGTCTACATGGTGAGATACTGTCTCGAAAGAAAAAAAAATAGTTTGGTGTGGTGGCACAGGACTTTTATCCCAGGGCTCAGGAGACAGAGGCAAGTGGATCTCTAAGTTTGAGGCCAGCCTGGTCTATAGAACTACTTCCAGGACAGTCAGGGAAACCCTGTCTCAAAAAATAAAATAAAATTAGATTAAAAAATTACAAAGTACATTTTGAAAATGTTATTTTATATTTGACTACAGTATGTGGTCATATCACTTTTGACAGTATTCTCAGAATTAGACTTCACGTGAGGAGAGCATTTGTCAGGTCACGTATGTCTTAGATTGTGCAGGAAACTTTTAGGGGACATGCCTCATTTTGGAGATAACTAGGCTAAAAATTTTTGTGTCGTTTAATTGCAGAAATAATATATTTTATTATTACTATTTTTTGGCCACTCAGGCTGGCCTTGTGCTTTCATTCCACTGCCTAAGCCTCGAGTTTATGGGTGTGTGCCTCTCAGCTTTTGCTCTCACCCAATTCCCATCACCAGCTAGCTTCTTTGAATGTCAGTCTGTTGGGAACCCCTAGCCTCCCTATCCCCAAAACATAAGGGTACCACCAGCAAGGCAAATCGGACTCTAAGATAGCATGACATGTCATCCTGAAATGACAGCTGGCTTGTCTCTGTCCTTGCCTTCCTCCCCATCAACCACTGGATTCAATCATTCTTTGTCACCTTCCAGAGCCACTGCATTTCTTTAAATTCCAGTCTGCCCTGTCTGTTCGCAGGGTAGTCTAAACATGGCCTTACTCAAACAACCATATCCCTAAAGATCCTAAGATCACTTGTCTAGTTACTGTCTCCTTGCTGTGTGACATCTTTCCAAGTGGCTAAAGGGAGGAAGGGCTTGTTTTGGTTTGCAAGTGTTCAAACATGTCAACGGGGTTGGGTGGGGACTTCACATTTAAACCACACTTCTCATTCTTTGGGGCTGTTTGCTAGAACTGGACATGCTAAGCTTATCTCTGGACTCCAGGCATTCAGTCATCCCCCACTCATGCCAGCACCTCTAACTGCAAGGCAGAACCGTTCACTGATAAGCAACTTGTACTATGTCCTAAAGAACCAGTCATCACTAAAAGAAACCCTTAATCTTAAAAAAAAAAAAAAATTAGATTTATTTATTCTTATTTTATGTGTATGGATGTTTTGCCTTCTTATGTGTGCCTGGTGCTTGTGGAGGCCAGAAGAGGGCATTGGATCCTCTGGAACTAGAGTTACGTTGCGAACCTCCATGTGGGTGCTGGGAATTGATCTAGGATCCTGGAAGATCCAACTTGTTTGTGTGGCTGCTAGGGATTGAATTCAGGGCCTCAAGCATGCTGGGCAAGTGCTGCATTAAACCACACCCGCCCTAAGAAGGTATGCTTTTTAAGAACGGTTCCTGGGGATGGGGACATTGTTAAGAGCACTTTCTGCTCTAGTAGAGGACCCAAGGTCCAACTCCCAGCTCATGAATGTTTACTAATGCTAGTGCCAGGGTGTCTGACCTTCTCTTCTGGACCCCTTAGGTAATAGGCTGGCATATGGTCCACATACATATATGCAGACAAACATACATACAAAAGAATAACTAATTTTTTTTTTAAAGAAAAGGAAGTTGAGTGATGGTAGTGCATCCCTTTAATCCCAGTGTTCTGTAGGCAGAGGCAGACACATTTCCTAGTTCAAAGCAAGCCTGGTCTACTAAGTTCCAGGAAAGACAGGGCTACACAGAGAAACCTGTCTTGGAACAAGCAAGCAAGCAAACAAACAAACAAAAAAGGAAGAAGAGATGGTTCTTTATGTATTGTGTGCTTGAGAACTGCCAAGAGAGTGGATTTTATATATTCTCAGTACTACAATTGGGCAGATTTTCTCTCTCTCTCCTTACCTCCACACACACACACACACACACACACACACACACACACACACACACACAAAGTATACCAGGCGAAGGTGGAAGGAGAGGCAGGCAGGTCTCTCTGAGTTTAGGGCCAACATGGTCTACATATACATTCTAGGCTAGTCAGGGATATGCAGTGAGACCCTGTCTCAAACAAACAAAACAAAAATCAGCCCCCCCCCAAAGAAAACCCTCAATAAATTTCAGCATTCAAATCTCTAGTGCTTAACCTGACACAGGGGAGCTCGGTGTGGTGATGTATGAAGTGATAGGAGGTGTGGTTACAAGGTGCTAGCCTGAGAAACAGAGCCTATTTCATCCACAGCAGAGCAAACCTCAGACACAGGAGCACTGCTGAGGCTTTCCTTTTTGTAATTAATTTTAACTTAGTGTATGAGTAATGGAATTCATTATGGCATTTTCATACATATGTACCATTTTACTTTGTTCTAATCCAGGATCCTCTAAGTCAGAGTATTATTTTGTAATCCAGGCTCTTCTTAAACTCTCAGTTCTCCTGCCTCAGTCTCCTGGGTGCTGGGATGGCAGGTGTCCTCCACCACGCCCAGCTAATCAATTCCTTTTCAATTTGATAATGCAAAGATGCAGTGTTGATGCTTGTGAATTCAGATGTGTCCATTAGATTTATTCAGGTAAGCAGATTACAAGGATTACTTTGACCTCTGTACCTTTTTATTGTGTGTGTATTTGTGTACTTGTGTATATGTGTGTGCCACAGTGTGCTTACAGAGACAGAGGACAACTGTTCGGAGTTGGTTCTCTCCTACTGTGTGAGATGAGGAGATTGAACTGAGGTTCGCAATCTGGATAGTAAATACCTTTATCCACTGAGCCAGCTCACTGAAAGCCACCATGCTTGGTTACTTATTATTGTGTGCATGTGTGTGAGTGTAGGTGTGAACATGACGTGGCATATGTCAGGAGGTCAGAGGACAACTGTTAGGAGTCTTGTCATTTCTGTCCAGTGTGGGTTCTGTGGATTGAACTTGGGCCCTCAGGCTTGTGTGGCAAGTGGGTTCACCTGCTGAGCCATCTTGACGACCCCACTGTTTTATGATTTTATTTGGGATCTTGCTTGCCTGGAATTTGTGTTCCACCTGTCTCAGCCTGCCAAGTGTTGGCATTATAGGCAAGTGCCACCATGCTAGTTGATAACCTTCTGTTTCACTATGGATAATGTTTGTGACTGTCTCTTGAGTCTTACACCTCTTCTTTGATATCACCTTAAGCTGCTCATGTTTCCCACTTGGAGAATGTGTCAGAGGAGGAAATGAACAGACTCCTGGGAATTGTGTTGGATGTGGAGTACCTGTTTACCTGTGTCCACAAAGAAGAAGATGCAGATACCAAACAAGTTTATTTCTACCTATTCAAGGTGAGATTTTTAACATTTTATTTATTTATTTTTACATTCAACTACTTATTTGTATGTGTGCATGTATATACATGTACTCACACATGTCATGACTTTCTTTTTTTTTTTTTTTTTTTTTTTTTTGGTTTTTCGAGACAGGGTTTCTCTGTGTAGCTTTGCGCCTTTCCTGGAGCTCACTTGGTAGCCCAGGCTGGCCTTGAACTCACAGAGATCCGCCTGGCTCTGCCTCCCGAGTGCTGGGATTAAAGGCGTGCGCCACCACCGCCCGGCGACTTTCTTTTTTTTTTAAAGATTTATTTTATTTATTATGTATACAGTGTTCTGCCTGCATGTATCCCTTCAGGCCAGAAGAGGGCACCAGATCTCATTACAGATGGTTGTGAGCCACCATGTGGTTGCTGGGAATTGAACTCAGGACCTCTAGGAAGAATAGTCAGTGCTCTTAACCTCTGAGCCATCTCTCCAGCCCATGTCATGACTTTCATGAGGAGATCAGAGAACAGCTTGTGCAAGTCATGTTTCTCTTTCCCTCAAGGATTAACTCAGGTTGTCAGCTTTGGTAGTAAGTGCCTTTCCCTGCTGAACTATCTTGCTGTCTCTTTATTATTGTTTTAAAGATTTATTTTATTTTTAATTATATGTATATGTGTGTGTTTGTGTAGAGATATGGACACATGAGTGTGGTACCTGCAAAGGCCAGAGAGGCTGTTGGATCCCTTGGAGCTGGAGTTATAGGCAGTTGTGAACCATCCAACATAGATGTTGGAAACTGAACTCAAGTTCTTTAGAGGAACAGCAAGTGCTCTTAACCACTAAGCCATCTCTCCACCCTCCCACTCCCTTTTTTGGTTTTTGAAACATTGTCTTATACATTCCGTGTTGGCCTCAAACTCCCTGTGTAGCTGAGACTTGCTTTAAACTCCTGATCTTCTTGCCTCTACCTTTTAAGATCTAGAATCTAGGTGCTGGAATTTTAGTTATGGGCCACTGTGCCCAGTGTGAGGTGAGACTTTTGCATTTCCAAAGCAAAAGTTCAGATGAGCCCAGTCCCATGTGCAGTTTATGGGTGGAAGGCACTCAGCTTTGCTTCTGAGGCTTTGTTCCTCAAGAGTCTCTAATATGAGTGCTATGAACACCTTCACGTGTATGCAAAATTGAACATCTTGATTCACATATGTTTATAGATTTCTTAACATCCACCAAATAAGTGTTTATCACAGCCTGAACTAGAGATGGCATTGGAGTATCTTGAGGGACAGAACTGTAACAAGACAAAGTTCTTCCGTTTTGGACTTACATGTCTGTCAAGGAGATGGCCAGTGAACAATCAGTAATGTTTTTGCAATGTTAAAGCCTGTGAGGGGAAAAGAGCCATTCCTGCTCGGGGAGATTTCCAGGCAGAGTTGTGCGCTAGAGGGGCTGTGGCATACAGGCACAACAGCGAAGCCTTCAAGGGGGAGCCTGGAGGGAGGTGTCAGTGGAAGGAAGCCGGCTGGGCGTCTATTATTTTAGAGGGAAGCCCTTGACCGTCACTGACATTGCCACCACTGTAGCTAGAGTCTTTTTGGTCCTGCCTGGCCCACAGTCAGAACAAATCTCTCTCACCTGCCAGTCCCACAGCCACTCTGACTCAACCCAGTAAACACACAGAGACTTATATTATTTATAAACTGTATGGCCACGGCAGGCTTTTAGCTAGCTGTTCTTATATCTTAAATTAACCCATTTCTATTAATCTATACTTTGCCACATGGCTTGTGGCTTACCAGTACCTTACATGTTGGTACTCATGGTGGCGGCTGGCAGTGTCTCCTTCTCCGCCTCCCTGTTTCCCCAATTCTCCTCTCTGCTAGTCCTGCCTATACTTCCTGCCTGGCTACTGGCCAATCAGTGTTTTATTTGTCAGTTAATCATCCACAGTACTTCCCCTTTTTGTCTTTCTTCAAAAAGGAAGATTTCAACTTCAACATAGTAAAATTACATACAACAAAACAATTATTAATCAAGAATCACAGCTACACCATCTAGTTTATTTGTATTTGGCAAAATTAAAGAAGATATCCTATCTATCCTTTATTTGTGAGTCTAAGGTTTCATATTTAACTTATTTTTTTTCATGCATAACTAAGGAAAATTATAACTATCTAGTCTTCAACTACATCAAAGACCTCAGAAGGATATAATATTACCTGAGAAATGGTAGACGTACACAAGCAACTTTCGGGAGTCTTGCAGGGTAGACAGAGACAGCTGGCAGCCTGGACAGTTATCCAAAGTTCCTTTGTAAAGTTGGGGCATCTGTCTTCAGCCCACAGGCCTAGAGTCTCTCAGTCACTTCTCTCTGTGTCCTGTAGAATATCTGGCAGTTTCCTCTGCGAGGCAGGAACCTGAAGGACCATTTCGCCAAGCAAAGTTAATTAACTTTTAAAGAGCATGAGACTCTTAATCTCAGGGTCTTGAGTTTGAGCCCCACGTTGGGCACCACACCACTCCCTGGAGCTGCTTCTTCTTTTTGTGCCTTTCCTTCAGTCACACAGCTGTTCACAGGTGCTGATGGGGGGGAACAATTTGCCAAAACCAGATTCCTAAAGGAGGCAGCAGAAGAATAATTAAAACAAGAAACCTGGGGCTGGAGAAGATGGCTCAGTGGTTAAGAACACTTGAGTTCAGTTCTCAGCATTTTGTAAAGAAACACACCAAGAAGCAAACAAGCTGTTTCTGAGTTCTTTGCAGATGACGTTGTATTGTGCAATCCTTGTAAAAATGTTAGGAAACATATCAAAACAGAAGGCATGGCCAGGAAACCTGTACAAGTGTCTGTATTTTCTTTTTTTCTTCAGGTTTCACTTCTTTAAAAAGGTTAGTTTTGAAATAGTGTCTCCCAGTGATTTCCAGACTGATTTTGAACTCAGGATCTTTCTGCCTCAGTTACTCTAGTGCTGGGGTTACAAGCACAGGCCACCACGCCTAGTTATTTACATAGATTTTTATGAAACCTCCCTTCCCTGGTGGCTCTCTTTCTCTGTAGTGCTTTTTATGTACGTGTATGAGTGTTTTGCTTGCATGTATGTCTGTGTACCACATGAGTGCAAGGCACATACCAATTGTTCTGCCACTTAGCTACATTCCCAGCCCATAAAATTTTCTTCTTTTAATAAGAACAACTGTGCTTAACTTATTTTTATTTTTAATTTTAGTTTTCACTCCTTGTGGTACTGGGGATTAAAACAAGGGCATTGCATGTACCAGGCAAGTGCTCCATTGAGCTGTATTCCAGCCTCTGCTTGCTTTGGGTGACACAGAGAGCTAAGTTAGCCATGGAATTCCCTCTTTGTTGTGGCTGCCGGGAACCTCAGTGGATTCTCTGCAAGATTCTCATAATTGTTACCTTTTAAACATTTGCTCTGTATTCTCCTTTTTTCTTTTTCTTTCTTTCTTTCTTTCTTTCTTTCTTTCTTTCTTTCTTTCTTTCTTTCTTTCTTTCTTCTTTCTCTTTTTATTTTATTATGTTAACTGAGGGATTGCAGGTAAATAGAAGACAAAAGGAAGAAGGAGAATCCATTTTTTTAAAAAGTTTTAGGATACTATTTGGATATTCTAAAATGGGTTGGGGTAGGTGGGGGTTGAATGTCATCAGGATGAGCCCCTTAGATGGCAACTTGCTGACATGGCTGTGAGGCTGGAGTCATCTGATTGAACCCTGGCAGATTCTAGCTGTTCCTGCTTCTTTGGAGAAAGATTGTAGTTGAGGGAAAACAAGGCCTACTGTTTGTCTTGGAGCAAGTGCCCTGGCAGCTTTTGCTGCCCTGCCAAGTGAAGGAGCTGACACTTTCCATCCTGTAGGCCATGTGGCTTGCAGCTGGTATAAGCGAGCCAGCAAGCATTGCCCTGGGTCATAGCACTGTGGTCTCCGCAACTGCCTGCCCCCCATCTTCAAATAACAGTCCAGATATACTTGCTTCTAAAATCAGAATCCAGGCTGGTCAGTGCTTTCTCCTCTTCCAATCATCCCTCTTTCTTTGCTTTTCCTTTCCTTTCTTTTCTTTTGTTAGGTCTTTCTATGTAATCCAGGCTGATCTTTTTGTTGCGTTTGAAACAGGGTCTTTCTATGTAGCTGTGGCTAGCCTGGACCTCACTAGTGTCATGGGCTAGCTTTGAATTTGCAGTAGTCCTTACTGCCTCAGCCTCCTGAATACTTGGTTAGTACCATAAGCCCTTATGCCCAGTTTCCAGCTACATCACTTTATATTTGAAGAAATAGATTCACTGTCTCCCAGTTCACATCAGTTCACCTCAAAACTGAACATTTCTGTGGATCAAGTTCCCAAGTGGCTAACTGAGCTAAGGAAAAAAGATTTTATTTAAATCAAAAAATAAACACAGGCAACTGGAATTGCTTGTTTTTAAAATTCATGATTAGTTGTTTTAATATGGAGTCTTTTGTAGCTGAGGATGACCTAACCCTTCTGACCCTCCTGACTCTACCACTGTGGTACTGGGATTCAGGCAGGGCCACCACAGCTGACTCATGACTAATCTTTATCATTGGAAACACATGTAATGCTTACCTTTATTACAGTTAATTTTTGTGAAGATGGACACAGCACATTAAGGATCAGTAAGTGGTCCACACTCATAACTTATATGGGACCCCCTAGAAGGTATTGTGCTCTGTGGTGACATATTCCTTTTTCTGTCCCTTTCCTGTCTGTCTGCTCTTTGGAGGCTTTTGATCTTAGAGTGGGAATTAAAAGCAGTGCATTTGGTTTGTGGGCACTGAGAACACAGGCCTGCTGCCTGCAGATGGAGAAGCTCAGTCTCTTGGATTCATCAATTTTGTTAATACAGCAAGTAGTTGTCCTCTTTCACGTCTCTTGGAAAGGCAGAAATGGAGAAAAGAAGGAAAGAGCAAATAAATGCAGGACCTACACGTGAAGGAAGCTATGGGTGATTTCAATTAGAGTTGAGTGGAAAGAATGTCAGTGTCTTTTTTCTTTTTCAGAGTTGGAGTTTATTGAGAAAAAGGTCTGGTAAAATGGCTCAATGGGCAAAGGTGCTTGCAGCCAAGCATGATGACTTGAGTTCAAGTCCCAGGAGGCACGGCATGGAAGGCCAGAATTGACTCAAGTTGTCCTCTGAATTCCACATATACACTGTGGTTCATGCATCATCCACATACACACATACACATGAATATATGTAAAAATATTTTAAAGAAATTTTTTATTTCTTTGAGATCTGACTCTACTCTGTAGCCCTGTTTGGCCTCAAACTCATTTTGTAGCCAGTGATGGCAATCCTCTGGTCTCACATTCAGACCAAGAAAAAGTGTTTAAAATAGATTTAAACATAAGCATCAAAGGAGGAAAAGAAGGGGGCAGTTGTTCACACCCAAGTGTGGATTTCTCCAGAGTCCTTAGGGTTGAATTCATCTTCAGCATAGTTGTAGGTAAATGGCTCTGTCCCTTTTCTCTCTGTTTGCTTTTTGGAGGCTTTTGATCCTAGGACAGGAATTAAAAACAGTGTATTTGGTTTGTGGGCACTGAGAACATGCACCTGGTTTCTACAGATAGAGAAGAAATACAAAAAGACAGAAGTAGAGAAAGCTCCTTCCAAGCCCCTGAGCCCATGTGTCTAGTACACATGGGCTTCACAGCTTCTGCAGGCAGCAGTTCTTTCTGACCTTATTTATGCGGGAGTGGATCCTGGTTTATCTAATGTTTAAGACTCAATGAGTCTAAATGGGTTTCTGGGTCCCTAGCAAGCAAAAATGGGAGAAAAGAGGAAATGGAGGGAAGGGTAGAGTATGGGGATCAGTGCAGGGTAGTCCAGGCTGCTCAGAATTGAAAGGTGGCTAGCTCTGTGGCTAGCATGAACGCGAGTTTGTGGTATCTAGGAGTTCTTATGTGGCTAAGCAGAATATAGTTGGTGACTCCACTTAAAGGTTAGGTAGATGTGGGGTGGGAACTGGAAGGAAAGGAATAGATGTGATGTGGTGTGTGTGTGTGTGTGTGTGTGTGTGTGTGTGTGTGTGTGTGTGTGTTTTAAGTGCTAGTTATGTTGGTGCATACCCATAATTCCATCATTTTGGAAGCTGAGGCTGAGGAAGAAGGGCCATGAGTTAAGGTCAGCCTGGACTACATAAGGAGACCCTGTTAAAAAAACCAAAACCATAAATCACATAGCCACAAACACACCATAAAAAGCTTTTCAAACTAAAGATTGTTTTTAAAAATGATTTCTTTGCAGCTCTTGAGAAAGTCTATTTTACAAAGAGGAAAACCTGTGGTTGAAGGCTCTTTGGAGAAGAGGCCCCCATTTGAAAAGCCCAGTATTGAACAGGTAAAAGTGTTTTGAGGATCTCTTTTACATGAGTTTAAGACTGAAGGGCCCCTCCCAGCTTTTGTTTGCTGGGGCTCAAACCTGGAACCTTATAAATAGTCAGCATACACCATTAAGCTATATTCCAGCTTGAAGAACTTTCATGCTTCCTTCCACATTTCTAAAATTTTTTAAAAAAGATTTATTTATTTATTATGTATATAGTATTCTGTCTGCATGTATGCCTACAGGCCAGAAGAGGGCACCAGGTCTCATTACAGATAGTTGTGAGTCACCATGTGGGTGCTGGGAATTGAACTCAGGACCTCTGGAAGAGCAGCCTGTGCTCTTAACCCCCGAGCCATCTCTCCAACCCTCTTCTACATTTCTATATAGGTCTTGCATCCATCCCAACCCAGCATCAAGATGTTAACACAAGACTATAGGAACCTAGGACACTCTGGGTCCCACAGTCACACCCACTTTAATAAATAATCTGGGCTTTGTCTTTTAGGAGTGTTGTGCACCTAGACTCCACTCTATGTAGGGAAAAATGAGTAGAACGTGTAGTTGGTAAGAATTCTTAAAATGTGCCTTTTCTTACTCTTGATTGAAGTGAGATCCCACAGAGGTATATATATGTAAAAATCAATTTATTAAGGGGTGCAGTGGGGAAACAGACTCACTAATACAGAACAAGGAAGACACCACCGCTGCCGCCACTGCTCCTGCTGGTCCAGCTGTCACTGTCCTGTTCTACTCTGTAAGCTGCTTCACTCCGCTTGACTTGGTCTCGACCACCCAGGAGAGAGCAAGCTGCCCCCTTCTCAGTTTTAACCAGTCACATACCCAGAAAGGGCCATGTCCATTGGGCCAGATAGCCCAGAGGTCATTGGTTGAATGGAATGAATTTCCACAATACTTGATGTCTTAAAATTAAGTCTTTGTCTTTTTATTTGGCACTGTCTGAAAAGGCCTATTAAGAATAGAGGGAATTCATTAATGACGTGGAAAACATTGTATCTTGGGGATGTGTGTGGTTAATTCTAATTCTAACTTCGTTTCTGTTGCTGTGATAAAATATTTGATTTTTGCCGGCGGTGGTGGCGCACACGCCTTTAATCCCAGCACTTGGGAGGCAGAGCCAGGCAGATCTCTGTGAGTTCAAGGCCAGCCTGGGCTACAGAGTGAGTTCCAGGAAAGGCGCAAAGCTACACAGAGAAACCCTGAATTGAAAAACAAAACAAAACAAAAAAAATTGATTTTTTTTTTTTTAAAAAAAAAGCAGTTTCAGAGGAGAAAGGGGTTTTATTCAGCTTACAATCCAGGTTATAATCCTTCATAGAAGGGAAGTCACATGGCAGGAGCTCCTCCAAGCTAATCAGATCATATTTATAGTCTGAGCAGATTGAAATGGATGCATGCAGGCTTGTTTATGTTCAGCTTGGTTTCTCTACTCTTAGGAAGATCAGGACCTTCGTCATAGTGAATGGTGCCAACCCAACGTAAACAGTTACTCTTTGGGTCTCCTTCCCCAGGAGATTCTAGGTCCTATCAAGTTGACATAGGTAACCATCACACAGTGATACCAGAGTCTTTATAAATTAATGACTTTGTGTAAGTAAGCCTTTGGGAGAACAAATTTTATTTTTTGGGACTGTTTTGTAAACAGTTTGTGTAGCCCTGGCTATTATAAAAACTGTGGAAGGGCCTGGCAGTGTCGCACAACTTTAATCCCAGCACTCGGGAGGCAGAGGCAGGTGGATCTCTGTGAGTTACAGGCTACTGAGTGAGTTCCAAGAAAGGCTCCAAAGCTACAAAGAGAGACCCTGTCTCAACAAACAAACAAACAAACAAACAAACAAACAACAACAAACCAACCAACCAATCAAACAAACAAAAAACCAGCAGCAGGCAAGCTTGGCAGTTGGAGCCAAGGGCCCAAGAAAGCCATACTACATAACAGAACTTACGTGGGTACAGTGTGCCTCTAGAGATAAAGGCTGAGGAGATGAAGAATAAGAAAGGAAGAGAAGAAGAGACAGGAAAGAGGGGGTAGAGAGGAGGTGTAGAAGCAGTCACGTGGGAAGAGAGAGAGGAGTGGGGGAGGGGTTTGCCTTTAATAAGGGGATTTAGCACATGTGTATAGAAACTATGTATCCACACAGCCTTATGTGCACAGACTACGGCCTTAGGACCTGGGCTGTCTAGGTATTTGCCTGAATCTTAGCAAGTGCATCCTGTCAGGTCTCCAAGGGGCGGGCCAGGTAATGTCTAAATGCTAACACTGGCTGTCCTAGAACTCACTATGTAGACCAGGCTGGCTTCAAACTCAGAGACCTGTCTGCCTTTGCCTCCTGAGTGCTAGTATTAAAGGCATGTGCCACCACCACATGGCTGAGAGAGTAAGTTCCGTGTTGATTCTAAACTAATAAGAGTTCTTGTTCTTTTATGTGATGAGATGAGAGTTTTCTCTAGAAAATTTAATCTACAACTCTCTTGGAAAAGTGCACATTTCTGAATGTTTTTTTGTCCTCTGATATTCTTGCTAAAACTACAAGAGTGATGAAAGATAAGGTAGCAAAGTATTAAAAATTTCACAGACCGAAACATTTATCCAAGAACCTCATTTTGCATCTTTTCTCATTAAAGAGGTTTTGACCTTTCCGTTCCGTGTCTGTGCTTTTCTCCTTGATGCTCCAGTTATTGAAGTGGGAACAGAATCATAATTCTGTTTTTCTGTTTTTCACTTTTTCCTCCACTGTGACCAGAAGGGAGATTTCCCTGGGTAGTGCTGTTTATTTTGAAGGAAAGGAAAGACATTTTTTGTGGACTGAGATTGCCTGTTGTTTTGCAAATAACTCCTGAGATAACTGGTTGGATTCAGAGTTAGTGTGGTCATATAGCTACATGAACATGCTGCCTTCAATTCTTTTCAGGGTGTGAATAATTTTGTGCAGTACAAATTTAGTCACTTGCCATCAAAAGAGAGGCAAACAACAGTTGAGCTGGCCAAGATGTTTCTGAATCGAATCAACTACTGGCACCTGGAAGCTCCATCACAGCGGAGACTAAGGTCTCCCAATGATGACATCACTGGATACAAGGAGAACTACACAAGGTAATTGAGTTGAGGTACTGCACCCTGGCTCCAAACATGAAATTACTATTTGCCTCACAGGAAAGGGTTTGCCCACTTATGGTGACCCCACCGACTCATAGAACATGCCTATGTAGTTTAACTTTCAAGTTCTTAGTTTGCTTTTTTAAATCAGGCAGTATGTATGTATGTATGTATGTATGTATGTATGTATGTATGTATGTATTTACGTGTTTGTGTATTTATTCTCTGCCATGTCACTTGTGTGGCAGTCAGAGAACGAATTGTAGGGATTTGTTCTCTCCTTCCACCGTGTGATACAGGGGATGTAACCCAGCCCTCAAGGCTGGTGGCATACACTGGCACTCACTGAGCCATCCCACTGGCTCTGATAATATTAAACTAAATACGATTAATTTAATTTGTGTGTTTTATTTCTTCAATGTGGCTACTATCTAATTTAAAATAGCTACGTGAGCCAGTGGCTCACGCCTTTAATCCCTTGGTAGGCAGAAGCAGGCAGATCTCTGACAAGAGCAGCCTGGTCTACATTAGTGAGTTCCAGGTCAACCAGAGCTATATAAGGAGACCCTAGCTCAAAGGAAAAAAAATACAAGAACTAATACATACCTTTCATTTTTAAAAAAATTAGCCTTTTTATGTTAATTTTAATGAGAAGGATACAAAATCACATAATAAACTAGGCATGAAGGATAAATTAGAAAACAAACAATTTGGCACATTCAGTATACAAAGTATTAAGACCTATATTTATCTTCATTTAAATAGCAGTGGCCAGAATTATCCATTTTATCTCTTTTCATGATATTCTTACTGTGTGTTTGTTTGAGAGAGGGAGCATGTAGCCCAGGTAGCTTTGAACTCACTCTATACCCCAGGCTGTTTAGTTTTGTGGTTTTTTTTTTTTTGTTGTTGTTTTTGTTTTTGTTTTTGTTTTTGTTTTTGTTTTTGTTTTTTTTGAGACAGGGTTTCTCTGTGTAGCTTTGCACCTTTCCTGGAACTTGTTCTGTAGTCCACAGAGATCTGAACTCACAGAGATCGTCTGCCTCTGCCTCCTGAGTGCTGAGATTAAAGGCATGTGCCACCACCGCCCAGCCCCAGGCTGGTTTTTAACATAGGATCCTCTGCTTAATGTCATGAGTTCTGAGATTGCAGCTGTACACTACCAAGCCTGTCTTTGTAGCTCTTATGGGAGAAAATTATTGTTTCATAAATAAAAAAATAGGACCAAAAATAAAAAGCAAATAATTAAAAGAAAAGGTATATGTGTGCATACGTGTGATTCTATGCTCTCAGGAAGCAGAGGCAGGAAGACTGTGAGTTCCAGGCCAACCTGGACTATAGGCTACATAGAAGCCTTGTCTTTAAGAGGGGGGTTTGGGGTAGAAGGGAAGGAAAAGAGAGAGAGAGAATCAAATGTATAAACAACATGAGAGACATGGCCATATTTTAGAAAACAAAAATAAAGCCAGGTGTGGTGGCATTTACATTTAATCACAGCACCCAGGAGGCAAAGGCAGGCAGATCTCTGAGTTCAAGGCCAGCCTAGTCTACAGAGTGAATTCCAGAACCGCCAGGGCTTCATACACAGAGAAACCCTGTCTCCAACAAACAAACAAGCAAACAATAAGAAATAAAAGAAAAGAAAGTAATTATAGGGTGGCACTTGGGAACTATCAAGAAATGGGTAGCACATATTAATAGATACTTAAGGAATAGAAAAAACAAAGTGGGTTTTGAGTGGGCTCAGGGCTTACTTCTTTCTCTACCTCTGTGAGCTGTAGATGAGTCTCTTCTCTGATGCTCAGTTTCTTCTTCTGTGAAGTTGTATTCTGTGGGAGTTTTCACTGCTGCATGGCACAAAACAGGTGCAGGGAAGATTTTTGGTTTGTTTTCACCCCACACACAGTGCTGTCTAAAACACAGTCTGCCAATGTGGAGTTGTGTAGCTGGATAACAGACAAGAGTAATGGATAATTGACCAAGATTGTCTTTGGCAACATGTATACTTCAATTGGAATGATACAGAGAAGATTAGCATGGCCGCTAGGCAAGAATGATGCACAAATTCATATCTTTATTTCAGTTTTCTCAGGGTCCCCTATAGGTGCCATTGTCCCAAGACAACAAAGTAATTTTAAGAACACAATGCCCACATTCCCAAGAGGTGGGGTGGGTGGTTTTTGGTCATTTGATAAATGTTTGTCATCATTTGGAGGAGTTGGTCACAAGTTGTTATTGATCATGGTCAGGGAAGATACTAAACACAGCATATTAGATTCAGGGATTTCATTCTGAAAAGAAAAGGGGGTGGGATATAGAAATTATAGGATAAAAGGGTATATTATTGAATCTACTTTCTAACAAAAAAAAACTACTAGTCTCACTTATTTTACATTGATATGGATCTTTGCATATTGATCCAAATTTAGGGTTATTTTCGTTATACTGTATATGTTTTTACTCTTGTTTAAAATATTTTTGTATATTGATACAAATTTAGGGTTATTTTTGTTATACTGTATATAAGTTTCTACTCTTGTAGAAATTGTAGATATTGTACCTATGCTGCTCATTTAAAAATGCCATGTTAAGTTTTAGTCCTTGAAAGCTATTAAGGATAATAAAAAAAGACAGGTTAACAGTTAGTCATCTATGACGATCAAACTTATAGTCATGTTAGATTTGTTTTCACAGTTAAACTGATGTTATAGATAGATAGATGGTCTTCATTCACTTCAGAGACTTACAGAATATGACATTTAAAATGTTTTAATAACCTAAGACTTTTCATGACAGTGAGATATGTCTGTTCCTGGAAGCACCAATCTACTTCATAAAAGTATGATGGGCATTGATGAACCTCCATATGGAGTTTTCTTTCATTGTGACAAAGCTAGCCATTTGGGCAAGAAACTGCCTTTACCTTGACTGCTGACAGCATACTGTACAAACTGGACAAGCAGGACACAAAGGAATAAGACTTTCAAACTTTGCCAAGATAAGGTGGGACAGTCCTTCAAAATTCTTGCTTCACAGAAAAGTCTGTCAGATATGGTAGGCCTGTAGGCTGAAAGATGGCTGTCCCAACACTGCAGAGGAAACTTGGGTGACTGTCCAGGCAGCCAGCTGTTTCTGTCATTTCTATAATTTTGGAAATTGCTTGCTCTGCACTTCCTGTTTGCTAAAGTAATATATCCTTCTTGGGTCTCTGATGGAGTTGAAGATGAGATAGTTGTTCATTTTTCTTTGTTACCAAATTCAAAAAGGAAACTCACAAAAAAGGTGTAAAGTGTATAAGGTTGAGAGACACAAAAGCTCAAATTGTTTATCTAAGAAAATGTTTTGAGGTCTAAAAAAACAAAATAAAATAGTTTGGGGTTGCTAATACAAGCTAGGATAAAAAGTAAATTCTTCAAAGTACAAAACTTTGGACTCACCAAGATAGGATAGATAATGGAATATTTACTCTGAATTTGCCAAATACAGATGAACTGGACATTGTGAATGTAATTCTTACCTGATAATTGTTCTTACTGTTTATAGTTTTATTATATTAGAGTTAAAAACCTTTCCTCTTTTTATCTATTTATCTATTTATCTATCTGTCTGTCTGTCTGTCTGTCTATCTATTTATTTATTTATTTATTTTCAAGACAGTGTTTCTCTGTATAACAGTTCTGACTGTCCTGGAAATCACTTTTTAGACCAGCTGGCCTCAGACTCACAGAGATTCACCTGCTTCTGCTTCCCAAGTGTGTGGGGCATTTACCTACCACCCCCACAGTTCCCCAGAGTTTTCTTGAGTGAGAGCAGCAGGAAATATTAGATAGAAGGATTTATTGCGGAGAATCTTGGGGAGATAAACAGATAGAAAATAAAGGATAGCCTCGAGAGGGCCTGGAACCTTTTCCAACGGGCCCGACTGTCTCTGCCCCAGGGTTTTTATAGAGATGCCAAGGGGTGGAGCAAAAGACCTCCTCCCCCAGTACAGCCAAGTGCAGACCATCTCAGACACCTGCACTCAGGCTCGTGGTCCTAATCATCCTCTATGCGGACCTGCTGGGTCAAGCCATGAGGAACCCGAGAACGGGCTCCCACACAAGTGCTGGGATTAAAAGTATGTACCACCACTGCCCAGCTAAAACCTTTCCTTTTATTTAGAGGGGGGGATGTTGTTGAATAATCTTTTTGTACATTATGAAGATGTGTCTTTGCCAAGGCAACTTCTGATTGGTTTAATAAAGAGCTGAATGGCCAATAGCTAGTCAGGAAGGACTTTCAGGCACAGGAGAAGGAGAGAAGATGAATTTAGGCATGGGAGAGATGTCAGAGGACACAGAGAGGAAACAGAAGGTGCAAGATGGAAGAGAGGTAAAATGCCATGAGGCAGAATGTAGATTAGTATAAATGGGTTAATTTAAGTTATAAGTGCTAGTGGGACAAACCTAAACTATAGGCCGAGCTTTCATAATTAATAAGTCTCCATGTCATTTTTTGGTGAGCTGGCGGCCCAAAGAAAAATCCCGTCTACAGTGAGTGTTTGAATGAGACCTTTGCAGCTATGATGGCTTCTGATAGAAACAGCACAAGAGCCTTTTGGTGCTCAGCATCCACAGCCTACAGCCGAAGGCAGAGCCTGCCCAGAGAGTCAATGGATGAGTCTCCATATGCACTAGGACTCGTTCATTTCTGGATCAAGAGCCTTAGTTCATAATATCAGGAAATGAAGGTAGATGCACTCAACTCCCTGTTTCTTCTATCATGCCCTTTGATGAAGAAAGAAAAGCAGGGAGAAGAACCCAGCAAAGTTGAGGGAGTTAAAACAAAGAAACCTCATATTTATGGAGCACACTATTGGCGTGAAAATGAGGCAAAATAGGATTTTCTGTGGTGAATATTGGACTCAGAGATGATGGTCATTGTTCTAGAGCTAACTTGTAAAGCTTTATTCAGTAAAAAATAAAAAACAACCTGAGGTAACACACACCTGTAATCTTAGTCCTCAGGAGGGTCAGGAGTTCAAAGCCTGAATGAGCTACAGGAGACCCTACCTCAAAATTCAAAATAAATGAAGCAGATTTAACAATATTACTTTTTACTATTATGAATAAAAGAACAAGTGTTTCAAGTTTTAAATTATAATTTAGCCAGTTGTGGTGGCACACTCCTTTAATCCCAATACTTGGGAGGTAGAGGTAGATGGATCTTTGAGTTTGAAGCCACGCTATTCAATATAGTTAGTTCCAGGCCAGCCAAGGGCTACAAAGAAAGACTCTATCCCAAAAACAAACAAACAATAAAAGCTTTTATTATATTTATAAATATTTATATTTATAAATCATCATCTTTGTAGCAGAAATGCCAGTTTCTTAGCGTGTCAGCTGCCTGTAATGGACCTAAGTCAGGACCACTCAGATACAGATGTGAACCCCTGATAACACATACTTTTAACCCCACACTCAGGAGACTGGAGCAGGAGGCTTTTAAGTTCAAGGCCAGCCTGCATGAGGCTCTGATTCACAGAGGGGTGGAGATAATAGATAGAAACTTTAAATAAGTTTTACTCTTTATCAAAAGTATGGTCATCTATAGCAGGTGTGGTGGTACATATCTTTAATCCTAGAACTCCAGAGGCAGAGGCAGAGGCAGGTGGATCTCTGAATTCAAGGCTAACCTGGTCTACAAAGTGAGTTCCAGGACAGCCAGGACTGTTAAACAGAGAAACTATGTCTCAATAAACAACCAAACCAAACCAGACCAAAACAAAACAAAAAAGTATTGCCATCTATCTATAGGATTAATGTGGAAAATTCCCAGATACTGTGATTAAAAGTGTGCTAGGATTATGAAGTGTGCTATCAAGACTGGTTTATGCTGTGTTGAGGATTGAATCCTGGGCCTGCATGTAAGCAAACCCTGTACCAACTGTGTTACAACTCCAGCCCTGTTTTCTTGTATTTTAATGTCAAATTTTAAATAGTGTCAAGATAATCAGAGTTGCATGGAGTTCAACTTCTGATTACTAAGATTTGTGACCAGGTAGCTCATGTGTTTGTATTTTATAATTAGTTATTGGGCTGGCCTCCTCTCATCCCCAGATACTCTTTCTGTCTTAGTTGTGGTTCTATTGCTGTGAAGAGACACCATGACCACTGCAACTCTTATAAAGGAAAACATTTAACTGGGGCTGACTCACAGTTTAGAGGTTTAGTCCATTATCATCATGGTGGGAAACACGGCAGTGTGTAAGCCAATATGGTGCTGGAAAAGGAGCTAGAATTCTTTTTTTTTTTTTTTTTTGAGACAGGGTTTCTCTGTGTAGCTTTGCGCCTTTCCTGGGACTCACTTGGTAGTCCAGGCTGGCCTCGAACTCACAGAGATCCGCCTGGCTCTGCCTCCCGAGTGCTGGGATTAAAGGCGTGTGCCACCACCGCCCGGCTGTGGAGCTAGAATTCTATATCTTCATCCACAGGCAGCAGGAAAGAGACTGAACTACACTATGTCTCAAAGCCTGTCCTCATAGTGACACACTTCCTCCAACAAGACCACACTTCCTGATAGGGCCACTCACTCTGGGCCAAGCATTCGAACACGAGTCTATGGCAGCCATTCCTATTCAGACCACCACACTTTACCTTTCACTGAGTGAGCACAGTTAACATTCAATAATATTGGCTTCAAAGGAGATGAATTTTAGAATTATAGAATAACTAATGCCTTTTTTGCTAAAAAGGTCACTTTCAATAAATTAGTAAAATTTAAAATTATTACAGAATAGTACTTGTACATGAAATATTAAGAGAGAAATTTGAGAGAAGAAACAGAAGTAGCATACACAGGGGTTTTACGATTGTGAATCTAGGGAGATGGCTCAGTGGTTAGAGCACACTGCCTTTGCAGAGGATCTGTGTTTGGTTCCTTGCACTCATATTAAGTGGTTCATAACCACCTGAAACTCCAGTTCCAAGGGATCTTACACCCTCTGCTGGCCTCCTCAAGCAGCACGCACACACATGGTGCATATATGTACTTGCAGGAAAAACAGCCATACAAATAAAATAAAATTAAAAAAAAGAAAAGATTGTGAATCAAAGCAGATGCAGTAACACTAACCTGCTTCTTCCTAATGAGTGACTCATGCCTGTAACCCAGTACTCAGGAGTCTGGGGTAGCAAGATTGCTATGAGTTCAAGACCAGGATAGGCTACAGAGTACAACTATCTCAAAATATGGAGGTGGGACAGGGAGCAAGCAAAAAGCCTCTTCCTTCTCTTCCACCCATCTTCTGTCTTTCCATCCCTCACTCCCTTCCCAGTTCCCTGGTGTAGCTCAGCCTGGTGTTGAACCTGCTGTCGTCTTGCCTTAGCCTTCTAGATAAGGGAACTTACAGGCGTGTGTGGTCAAAGTGAAACGCTACGGCTCCATTGCCACCACTCATTGGGTAGTATGGGGGTTAGGTACAGAATTAGATGGAAAAAAAGACCCAAAAAACAAGACCACAGATGTGCACAGTGGTATGCTGTTTGTTTGCATCCTCACTTCACCTTACGGGTGGTGTCCTCAGTGAGGGGAGAATGAGCTTTGATTTTTGGAAAGTAGCACTGACTTGGAAGAGGATGATTTGCAAAATGACATTCCCACAAGGTTTCCTTAGTTACAGCTGCATTCTGGGACTCCCATGATCTATGCTTGTAGCTGTTCCTGGGAGATGCAGGGCCTGCGTCTGCTGCCTGAAAATCCAAGGGCTGTTTCTGATTATTTTCATTCTTTAGCGTCAGTGTTGGAAGAAGCTCTCTAAATCAGATGTCCCCTACTGGCAGTTCACTGCAGACTTGCGGTCAGATCAAGCAAACCTGGTCCCTCTCCGACCCTACAGTGCTGAAAGCAGTTTTGACTTTGAGCTTACAGAGTGTACCTAAGCGACAGATGGTCAAAGCTTATTACTTCCTGTACCTGACTGGGTTCTGAATAGTCTTAAAGCTCTTTATCTGCTCTCCACAGCTTCAGTGGTAAGAGAGTGTTGCCTAGGCAATTCATTCATTTTTTTCATTCACTCCTTCACTTACTCATTTATCATAAGAAGTGTGTGTGTGTGTGTGTGTGTGTGTGTGTGTGTGTGTGTGTGTGTGAAAAGGACAACTTGTGGGAATTGGTTCTTTCCTTCTCCCATCTGGGTCTCGGGGATGGAACTTTGGTTGTAAGACTTAGAAGCAAATGGCTTCCCCCTTGAGTGATCTTAGAAAAGGGAGTTTCTTTATTGCTTTTCCTTTTTCTTTCTCACTTATATAGTTTATGTATTTTTTTTTTCTTGTCAGTCCTGGGGAATCAAACCCAGGACCTTACTTATGTTAAGAAAGCATTCTACCTCAGAGCTACATCTCAAACCTCACTTTATATACATACTTCCTTCTTTAATTTTTAAAAAATTTTAAGTACTTATACTATTAAAATATCTTATACCTACCAAATAATTTATAGAAAGCAGTCATTTCCCAGCTCTCTGTAATTAGACATGGTCATTTAGGCCACTTAGATGTGATATTATGTGCTTTTTCAGATGCTTACTATCTTTAAAAGTAGGATGCTTCAGATGAATAGGTTTTCTAATTGATGTGATCTGTCAATCTGACTTTACACAAACAGTGACAGGATTATACCACACAATACATCTGATTATGCTGAATTTTGACTTCCCAAGATTCAGTGACCCAGGCAGCCACACTTCCCTTGGTGTTCAGTGAGTTAGGTACAGATTCTCCTCCCTGGCCCTCAGAAGCTTTGCTGTTGACATGTAGGAATGTTGGGCTCAATCTTCAGTACCCATCTACCTTAGCATCCAAAGTGCAGGGTTTATAGGCCATAGCTCCTGGACTATAATCTCAATATAAATCAAAATCAAATTACACTCTGTACCTTAAACATGCTATCTCAGTCCATAGAAAATCTGGTGAATTCACTGTGACTTGTCCCTGTCTTATAGACAAGAAAGTGGGCACTGAACAATGTGATATTTCCATGTATGTTGGGCGCCAAATGTAGATGTAACCAACCGTCTTTTTAAATAAGAAACATAGAGCCAATACAGAGATGAAAGCCAAGAGGTCAGAGCAATAGCTAAGAGCTAAAAACCTTACCCCTCACTGTCGCTGTTGTCCTATCTCTCCGAAAGAGACCTACTTCCCGTGTGTCTGTCTTTTTTTTTTTTTTATAGAGTTTCTGTTCTGCCTTCTCATTGGTTGTAAACCCAACCATATGACCTCCTAGTCACTGCCTGTCTGTACAGACCTCCAGGTCTTCTATGGTTGGTATTGAGATTAAAGGCATGTGTCTCCATGCTGGCTGTATTCTTGAACACATAGAGATCCGCTTAGCTCTGCCTCCCAAGAGCTGGGATTAAAGGCGTGCACCACCACCACCCAGCTTCTGCTAAGGCTTGCTATTAGCTCTGACCCCCAGGCAACTTTATTTATTAACATACAAATCACATTTTAGTACAAATAAAATATCACCATATTTCCCCTTTTCTATTTTAATAAAAAGAAAAAAGGAAAAAAGTTGTAACTAATGTAAGGAAAACTATATATAAAAGTACAATAACTATATACCATATATACAAGTAATAAATACCTAAACAATGTCTAGTCCATTTGTATTTGACAAATTCAGAGAAAATAATTCCATTATCTATCCTATTTTGGTAAGTCCAAAATGTACCTAATTCACTTTCTATCCTAACTAATCTTCAACTATAACTAACTAATCTTCAACTCCCTCAGAGACCCAAGAAGGAAATAATATTACCTAATAAAAAATAAAAACAGGAAGTGCATGCAAGCAGCCTCCAGAAAAAAAATGTGAGTTGATAGAATCAGCCAGCTGCCTGGACAGTCACCTGAGGTTTCTCCGCAGTGTTGGGGCATCATCTTCAGCCTATAGGCTTAGCGTATCTGACAGACTCATTTGTGAAGTAAGATGTACACAAGGTCAATAGTTCGACCTCACATTGGGTGAGAGCAGTCCATGTACCAGAAACACCTGAATTCCACTAGTGTCATGTCATGATTTAGGGTTTTAAATTCTGGAAATTGTTGATTTTTTTTTTTTTTTAAATTTAGCTATCCATTCTTCTTGGCTATGTGTGTGTGTGGCTTCATCTCAGCATCCTGTTCTTCTCCATATCCTTTTATTAAATGCCAGTCTACTATTGAGAGGTGTAAGTTTAGTTTCTCTTCAAGAATAACTGTTTCAGCTGTCGTTCCACTGCACATCAGAAGCCATTGGCCCACTGCCTGTTCAGCTGCCTTCAAAGAAAAGGGCACTGTACCTTTTCCAGATTGCGAAGGCCACTTCAGGGATGGTGCCTTATTGTCCTGGCCTCAGAAGATGCCTTTTGATAAAGCCATAACCCCACTTGTTTTGACAAGAATCGGTAGTCCTTTGTTTCATGTCCTGTCTGTCCTGTTTGTCAGCAGTTGATTCGAGGATACTTTGTTGTCTAGTGGCTAACTTCTGCCACAATGAAAGTTAACTCCATATGCAGTTTCATCAATGCTCATATTCTCTCTGAGGTAGATTGGTACTGCCAGGAGCTGACATGTCTCATAGTCATAACCAAAAGATTCTTTATATCCTAATAGTTGGTAATAATAACATTCAAGGATCAGAAAATTGCATTACATTGTTAAATGAACGTTATAAGTACAATTAGAAATATACATATAGCATTTTCTAACAATATCAATTTCAATATATATAATTGGTATATAATATAAAACAATCCAATCCAATGTAAAGTATTTAAAACTAGTAATTGTCTTTTTTAAAACAACAACCTTAAATCTAATTTCCTTTGCTTAGCCCTTTTCCTAACCCTTAACAACAACTTGTGACCAACCCCCCTAAACAATGAAAATTATTCCAGACCCAAAACCCATTAAAAAGACCAAAAAACCACCCACCCCACACCACCTTTTTGGGAATGTGGGCGTCGTATTCTTAAAATTGCTTCCTGCTGGGTATGGGCAAAGTTATCTTTATCCTGAAAAGAAAAATTTTAGGTTAATTGTCAAATTCTAGGAAAGGTAACTATATCCTTCATTATCCAGTCTGTGTATAATGCCAAAGTTCAGGGTTTATCTCAAGTCCTTATTCAAGTAGTCTTTGAAACTGGATCATCTCAGCTAGCCCTCTCAAAATTGCTCTGAGCACTTTGTAGTCCAAAGCTGATCTGTAGATGATGTTTGTCAGCTTAGTGATATTATTATTGTCCATGTGGAATTGTTGTTGTGGGGCCCCATCTTCTTTCTGGAGGCTTCAGTTGATGTTAGGCCTGGCCGTGATTTCCTGCAGAAAACTGATAAGAGACTCGAACACAAAGACATATATATGCAGCTAATTGAAGCCTTTTTTTCTAGAATTAGTTAGTACTCTATATGACCATTCATATCTTAACAAAGTTTAAAATGTATATATATATATATATATAAATCTTGTAAGTTTTGATATAAAATTCATACTTTAAGAAAAGTTTAAAGAATCAGAATAGAATCAAAGAGTTGAGATTAGTAATAGAGTAGTCCCTTAATTAATTTTATTTTTCTCCTGTCCCATAGCAGAAGATGGCTTTTTTCTTCTGTCATGATACAGGGAGTTTGCATTTTCCTTTTAACAACATGCTTGAGTTTAAAGAAGGAGAGAGCCATTCTCCAACTCCAAAGTCAGCTTTAAATTTTAATTGAACTGGGACTATTAGAAGACCAATAGTGTTAAATTTCTTTAGAGAAGAGCAGAAACAAACATTTAGGAAGACATAAAAAATTTTTTAGATGATATACCCATAGGCCATTTCACTCTGTTTCCTGGGATAGATGATTTGTCCCTTTTCTTCAGTTGTCTCATTTGTCCAGTGTTCTTCAGATTTCTTAACCTTCATTCTCTTAAAAGACAAAAACAAAAACCTTTCCCCAAGACTAATTTTGGGGATGTTCCTTTTTGGCAAGTTATTATCTGATTAAATGAAAAGGCATGTGATTATAAATTAGTTTAAATTGGATGTTCATGCTGGTTGATGAACTATCACCTCCTCTAAGAGGTCTCTCTTGTTCAAATCGAACCTTTATCAATTTTGATGGTACCCACAGCTTATCTTCTCCTGTAGAAACAAAAGCAAAACCTCATCCCCAACGTAACACATACCCTGGTTTCCATTCTGAGGTTAGCACATCCTTAAAGTATATAGGCTGATTTAATTCTGTAGTTTTCTCTATTATCCAATGTCTCTCTGCAGCTGTTGTTCCTTTCTTATTGGCAATGAGAACATTCAAAGTTAATAGAGCATTATGCAGTCTATTTCTGGGGTTTTTTGTTACCCCTTTCTGTTTATTTAGCATATCCTTTAGAGTTCTGTTAGTTCTTTCTATAACTGCTTGACCTGTAGGATTATGTGGTATACCTGTAATATGCTTTATATTGTAACAAGCAAAAAACTGTTTCATTTTAACAGAGACATATGCTGGAGCATTGTCAGTTTTGATTTGTGCAGGTATACTCATGATGGCCATAACTTCTAGCAAATGAGTGATTACAGAATCAGCTTTTTCAGAACTCAAAGCAGTTGCCCATTGAAATCCTGAATAAGTATTGATGGTATGGTGTACATATTTCAGTTTTCCAAATTCTGCAAAGTGAAACACGTCCATCTGCCAGATTTCATTCCTTTGAGTACCCTTTGGGTTATATCCTGCTGGTAAATGGCCTTTGATTGTAGAAGGAACAAGTAGGACATTTCTTTACTATTTCTTTGGCTTGTTGCCAGGTTATGGAAAAATCCTTTTTTAAACCTTTACTATTGACATGATGTTTTTTATGAAATTCTGAGGCCTCCAGCACATTTCCTATCAATAATTTATCAATCTCATCATTGCCTTGTGCTAGAGGGCCTGGCAGACCAGTATGGGATCGGATGTGAGTTATATATAAAGGATGACTCCTTTTCCTGATTGTATCTTGTAATTGAATAAATAGTGAAGTTAATTCTGAAGCATACTGAGATTCAGTTACTATGTTGAGAGGCTCTGAAAAATCCATTAATACCAACAGAATAGCATACAATTCTGGTTTTTGAACTGAATTATAAGGACTTTGAACCACTTTAATTAAATTTTCTGATTTGTAACCTGCCTTTCCTTGTTTGTTGGCATCTGTATAAAATGTACGAACTCCAGATATGGGTTTTTCCCATACAATGCGAGGCAAGATCCAATCAGCTCTCTTTTTAAGATCAATTCTGTTGCTTTTGGGATATTTGCTGTTAATTTCTCCCCAAAAATTACTGCAAGCTCTTTGCCAAGGTTCACTTTCTGTCCATAATTTTTCAATGTCCTCTTTAGTTAAAGGTATGACAAGTTCTGCTGGGTCTATTCCTGCTAAATGACCAAGTCTTAATTTTCCTTTCCAAATCAAGTCAGAGATTTTTTCCACATAAGTTTTTAATTTTTTATTAGGTTTATTTGGTAAAAATATCCATTCCAATATAATATCTTCCCTCTGCATTAATATTCCTGTAGGAGAATGCCTAGAAGGTAAAAATAACCAAAATGTAATCCAGCTTTGGATCAATACGATCCACGTGCCCTTCATGTACTTTCTTTTCTACCAAGGCCAATTCTTTCTCAGCTTCAGGTGATAATTCTCTTGGACTATTTAAGTCCTTGTCACCTTCTAAGGTTTTGAAAAAATTATTCAGTTCATCATTTTTTACACCAACAATAGTTCATAGATGAGAAATGTCTCCAAATAATCTTTGAAAGTCATTAAGAGTCTGTAGTTGATCTCTCCTAATTTGCACCTTTTGGGGTCTAATTTTTTGTAGCTCTATTTTATATCCTAAATAATTAATAGAATCTCCTCTTTGTATCTTTTCAGGAGCAATTTGTAATCCCCAGCAAGGCAAAATTTTCTTTACTTCTTCAAACATTCTTTCTAAAGTATCTTCATTTGAGTCAGCTAGTAAAATATCACCCATATAATGATAAATTATAGATTTAGGTCAAGTGACAAAGCAGTATTGGACTTCAGGCTCCCTGTATGATGACAGAATAGGAGGAGGCCCACATGCAGTCACAGAGGGTGTATAAGGGCCAGCTTGTCTCATCCCAGGCTCACTTACCTGGTAGTGATCTTATTGGCTGTCATCAAAGGCCTGGTTCCTTTAGCTAAGCTTCATTGTCTAGAAGGTCTCTGTGATTGGGTGTTATGGATGACCGGGACTTGGTGGCCCCCTAATGGCACTTGTCTCCTCTTCTTACAGGTGGTTGTGCTACTGCAATGTGCCGCAGTTCTGTGACAGCCTACCTCGGTACGAAACCACAAAGGTGTTTGGGAGAACATTGCTTCGCTCGGTTTTCACCATCATGAGACGACAGCTCCTGGAGCAAGCCAGACAGGAAAAAGACAAACTGCCTCTTGAGAAACGCACGCTAATCCTCACACATTTCCCCAAGTAAGGGGGTGTGCTTGTGGGGCTTTGCTTTATCCCAAGGTCTGAGGTTGTGGAGAACAAGCCAAAGCCAACTTAAGTACCAAAATCATGAACATTAGAGAAAGCATCCTGAGAAGAAGAAGAACCCTCAGTTCCCAGGAAATATCTCTGCATTCCATACAGCAAACCTCTACTTATTTTATTTTTATTTGTTTATATTTTTTGAGACCCTGGCTGTCTTCGAACTCACTATGTAGATCAGGCTGGCCTCAAACTTACAGATATCTGCCTGTATCAGCCTCCTGAGTGCTGGGGTTAAAGGTGTATACCACCACTTCTGTTTTAGTTAGGGCTTCTATGGCTGTGAAGAGACACCATGACCATTTTCCTTATAAGGAAAACATTTAATGGGGACCGGCTTATAGTTCAGAGGTTTAGTCCATTATCATCATGGTGAGAAGCATGGCAGCATGCAGGCAGACATGGTGCTGGAAAAGGAGCTGAGAGTTCTACATCTTGATCTGAAGGCAACAGGAAGCAGCTGTGTGCCACACTGAGTGTAGCTTGAGCACAGGAGACCTCAAAACCTGCCCCTCACAGTGACACACTTCTTCCAACAAGGCGACACCTACTCCAACAAAGCCACACTTCCTAATAGTGTCACTCCTTTTGGGGTTCATTTTTCTTTCAAACCACCACAACATCTGACAGCACTTGTTAAATTGTTCTTTGACGATTTCATATATGTATATAATGCATTCTGATTGCTCTTACCTCTACTTTCTTTTATTGCCTACCTCCTCTTCCATACTAACTTCTATTCCACATTCACATATTCTTGTTTAGTTTTGTCCCTCTGTGTTCTACCAAGACTGTCTATGTGGCCATGGGATTGAAACTATCTGTTGTATTCTGTGGGCCCACCAGTGGATACACAACTGAAGGCAAAGTCTCTTCACCCTCAGAGTCTGTCAGTACCAATAGTTTATCAGTGAGGTATGTGTCTAACTCAGATCTGTGACTGACTGTTGAGAGGGCCAGTCTTGTGCAGGCCCAGCCCTTATTTTGCTCTATGTATTTCAGCTACCAGGATGTTAAAGATGGACGAGGGAGAGCATGTAGGTGCAGTTTCTGTCCATTCAGGAGGTGCAGAGGAACCCACTGGCTAATCCTCTCTGAACCCTGGTGAAGTTCCCGCCTCTTCACTCCTGGCTCTGACCCTTTCAAAAAGCAACCTGCCAGAGCTGGGGTGGAAGCTTTCTTCTGTTCAGCTTTGTACCTCTGAACTATTGCTTGTAGAATGCACGCTCTCTGTGACTCTTAGATCTTGCTTTGCTGCATACATAGTCTTTCAGAAAATATGTTATAGCAAAAGGAAGTTCAAGTGCTATATTCTGGACTTTGGGATCATAAGGATTTTGTTTCTCCATCCCAGTGCTTGGGGCCAAACCTAGGGCTTCACACATTAGGTATGTAGTCTGCCAGTGAGCTCCATCCCCAGGCTAGAACCATGAGTTTAAGCTAAGAGGTTGGCTGCTGGAGAGGAGCTGACAGTAAGAGAGCTATAGCTCATGGCTTGTTGACCAAGGACAGCAATACATGAATGAGATAGATGCTTGGGTTTTTGGGGGTGGGTGGAGATTTTTTTTTAAGTTATGCCTAGATTGGTGCATAGTGGAAAAGAGTAAAGATTCAAAAACTACCAGGAGTTACAAAGCATTTCTTCCCTGTCCCACTAAAAACTATCTATTTGGAACATACTGGGAGAAGCAGTTTTGTATTCTTTGATCAAAGATTATTGAAATTATGCTTTTGGAAAAACTAATATTTGGATCTATTTGATTTTTAATTATGTGTATGTGTCTGTGTGTGGTTTGTGTATGTAACCACTGATGGTTGAGAAGGCCAGAGGTGCTTGGTTTTGCTGGAGCTGGAGTTGCAGGCAGTTGTGAGTATACTTGATGTGGGTTCTGGGAAGTTAATTTGGGTCTTTCTTACAAGAGCAGTATATGATCTTAACTGCTGAGCCATATCTCCAGCCACAGAAAAACTGAATTTTTATTATCAAGATATTGTTATTGAATTACTCAGTTTGTATTTCAGGAAAGATGTTAACAGTTCATGTTTTGATACAAGGTCTCACTCTGTAGTCTAGGCTAGCTTTGAACTCTCAGTTTTTTTTCTGCCTAAGCCTTCCTAGTGCTGGGATTACAGGTGTGTATCACCAAATCTGGCTCTATACATACTTTCTAATTTTTAAGAATAAGATGGTTCTTGGGTTGGGGGTTAGGGATCAACTAAATTGAAATATGTATCAAAACCCTATGTGGAAACCTGTTACTTTGTAATCTAATTTAAAAAATAAAAGTAGCCAGGCGGCAGTGGTGCATGCCTTTAATCCAGCACTTGGGAGGCAGAGCTAGGTAGATCTCTGTGTGTTCAAGGCCAATCTGGTCTGCAGAGAAACCCTGTCTCGAAATAAATAAATAAATAGATAAATAAATGTAGCAAAAAAAAAATTACAGCAAAAAGGTTCAGGACTGGGGATGTCCTTCAGTAATAGAGTTTTTATCTATTAGGGGTTTTATCCCCAGCATTACATGTGCTTACATACTTGTATGCATGTGCACACACACACACACACACACTCTTGCACACACATGCACACACATGCACTCACTTGCACACACACACACACACAGGCACACAGTGTGCTCACGCATGAACACACACAACAATAGAGATTATTTTCTGATAGAGATTATGGAACTCTCCTTGACTGATCCAAATCTAAAGGCTGATTTAGGGAATGCTAAATAATAAGATAATGTTGAAGGGCTGGAACTGAGTACCCAACATTTGCAGTATCAACTTTTTCTAAGAAAACCCATATATGAGATGGAGGCATAAGCAACAGGGAACAAAATTCTAGTTATGAAATGTATAGGATTCCAGGAGAAAGTACAGGTTGCATGCTACGGCAGATAGAAGAGCTGTGATTCTGATAATGCAGCATCATGGAGGCCACTGTTCAGTCTTTTAAAGCTCCTTTTCCCCATGTTAAAGCCACTTCACACTTAATTTTTCTAATTTGCCACTTAAGGAGAATTCTACTTTCAGACTGTAGCTATCTATCTCTGTCAAGGGATACAGAGGAACCCTGAGCCAAACACCTGTTATAGTGCTAATGGAGAATTTTTAATTACTTTGTATAGTGACAGTTTTTCCCCCATAGCAAAATTATTTTGCTCTTTGTAGATATTTGCTAATTATAGTGTGTTCCCTCAGCTCACAGTTCTGGCATGCCTGTGCGCTGAGCTGAAAAATAAAGGCTACTCACTTTCCTTCTTCCATTACTAATGGTAGGGTAAAACTACCACCCACTTCTTTTAAATCCCCTTTCATAGCATGTGACAACATTCGAGACTGTGGAACCCACATGTTGGGAGTCTGAGGTGCTCTTTGAGTTTGGCTGTATGTGTCAGATGGAGATCTAGGACCTGTTTCCCCAGCACACAGTGAGGGCTCTCTGGTTCTCTCCTGAATTTCACACCCTCTTCCTATCTTTATATGTTGCCTTTTCTTTCACTGCCTGCCTTTACTAATTTCTTTTTTTAAATTTATTTTTCTCTCATACATTACATTGCAATCACAATTTCCCCTCCCTCCACTCCTCCCAGTTTCCCCTCTCTCCCATATTATTTATTTCTTGAAACAGAGTCTCATTATGTAGCCCTGATTTCTTGCTGGTCTGGAACTTGCTATGTAGACCAGGCTGCCTTGAACTCACAGAGATCTGTCTGCCTCTGCCTCATGAGTGCTGTGATGAAAGGTGTGACCCAGCTGTTACTCCTGTTTGTGGTACTGGGACTGAATTTAGGGCTTCTTCATACATGCTAGCCATATCCCTAGCCTTCCCCCCCCCCCCCCCCCCCCCGCTTTCCCTCCTTTTTTTCGTGTGTGTGTATGTGTGTGTGTGTATGTGTGTGTGTGTGGTTTTTAAATAGAGTCCCTTGCTGAATTACCCAGACTGGTCTTGAAACAGTGATCTTTCTGCCTCTGCCTCCTGAGTAGCTGAGATTATAGACTGGTGTCATTAGGCCTGGTTTCTTGTACTGGTTTCAACTTGCACCTTTTTTGTCTCTGTTGTTACAAGAATCCTTCCTCCTCCTTTTCCTCTTTCTCCACCTCTATTTATTAATTTCTCACTCCATCTTTTCTCTCTCTCTTCTTTTCTTTATTTCTGTTTCTTCTCCCTGAATCGGAAGTGGGGAAAAACGTAATCTGTGGTGACTTTGGGGTATCTATTGCTTTTGGCCTCCAAAACTTGAGATGTAGTTGATTTATAGTGGGTTGGGGAGTGAGTACAGTAACTCACAATTGGTCTCAATTCACACTCTGCCATTTAGTAGTCATGGGTGAACCTTACATGTTTCCATGGGTGCAGAGGATTCTTTTATAGTAGGTTTACGAAGTTCAACTAAATGTGTCAACCCCTCACAATACTGTCAAGTAGTAAGAATTGTGTACAGATGCGTGGCAAGGAGATATGTAGTTCACAGAGGTACTGAGGTGATTTAGTATGAAGTTCCAGAAGCTGCAGAAATGGTGCAGGTGCCTAATCAGTACATTACAACATTGGTGGTGGTGAGGCCAATGGCAGCTACATGGAGAGCTGGCATCCGCTGGGAGCCCCATCAAGCACACATCTGGTTAGAGTTTATTAGTACTCTGTAGCCAGTGTCCCACCAAGCTAGGATATACAGGAATGCCCATCTGAAATCATCATTTGAGTCATAACTCTAATATGTTTTATAGCTGAAGTAAAAACCCTGTCCTAGGGTGGTTGCTATGAGTGACTGAGGCTTTTTTCTTCTGGTAATAAATTTAAGGTTTATTTTTTATTTATTTAAAAAGTTTTTATTTTATTTGTGTGGGTGTTTTGCCTGAATGTATATCTATGCACTGAGTACATGCATGGTGCCCACAGAGGCCGGAAGAGGGCATCAGATCCACTGGAACTGAAGTTACAGATGTTTGTGAGCCACCATGTGGATGCTGGGAATTAAACCTGTGTCTTCTGGAAGAATTGCCAATGCTTTTGATCACTCAGCCATTTTTTTTATGCCCCTATTTTTAATTAAAAATATTGTTATTAATTCTTTGAGAATTTCATGTACTTTAATCATATCCATCCCTACTAACTCCTCCCAGATCCACCCCACCTCTCTAATACCCTTTGTGTTCTTATTTATTTTTATTATTTTTAAATGACCCATCAAGTCCAATTTGTGCTGCCCCTATACTTTGCATTGTGGGACCATCCACTGGAGCATGGTTGACTTCCCTTCCCCATAAGCCATCACCTGACAATAACTCCTCAGCTAGGGTGGGGGCTTGTGAGCCTTGCCCTCTCTCCAACCTGTAATATGGACTGGCTTGATCTTGTGCAGGTCTTGTGTAGCCAGCCATGAATGCTGTGTGTTACTGAGTGCAGTGGTATTTTCATGTCCAGAGGACAATGCATTGCCTCAGTCCTTCCTGGCATCTGGCTCTTACAGTACAGTCTTTTTGTTCCCTCTTCTAAGATGGTCTCTGAGCTGTGTGTTACTGAGTGCAGTGGTATTTTCATGTCCAGAGTATAATGCATTGCCTCAGTCCTTCCTGGCATCTGGCTCTTACAGTCTTTTTGTTCCCTCTTCTAAGATGATCTCTGAGCCTTGGGGAGTACTTATAATTTTTAGAAGTTCACTCTTGTTTTTATTTTTGTGTCTAGGTTTCTGTCTATGTTGGAAGAAGAAGTATATAGTCAAAATTCTCCTATCTGGGATCAGGATTTTCTCTCAGCCTCTTCCAGAACCAGCCCACTAGGAATCCAAACAGGTATACTTCCTTTTATGTAAATCAGAGAGCAACCAGGAAGATCAAGCCAGAGTGTTAGTTGTAGTTCACTTTGCATTTATTAGAGTTTCTCATAAGGAAATGGATAACCAGAGCCAATAAGTCTTGTATCTGCATCACTAGTAATGATGAGCAAGTAGGTACTAACTCACATTATGGAACTGTGTCTGTGTTGTTGAGCAGTGCAAGCACAAACCAAAAAGTTAAAGCCACGTTAAGGACAGGAAATCTTTGTTTGCATAGTCCAATTAGTAGAGGATCAAATTCCAGGAAGTTGAGCTCTGTCATGAAATGCTGGCTTTTCGAAGATGCTTCTATTAGCAATTGTATTAATTTTTTTTTCTGTTGCTGTAATAAAATACTCTGACAAAAAGAATTAGGGGATAAAGGGTTTATTTGGGAACAGTCTATCATGACTGAGAAGCCATGCAACAGGTAGGGCAAGGCATAGTGGCAGACACAGGAAGCTGGCTAATCACATTCCATCATCACACAGAAAGTCAAGAGAGAGAAAACAGGGGTCAGATCTCCAAGTCTTCCCTCAGTGAGTGTACTTCTTCCATCAAATGTCCACTTCATAATGATTCTATGACCTCCCAAAACAGCTCTCCCAGCTGAGGACCAGTTGTTCAACTTCATGAGACTATTGGGGATATTTCACATTGAAACCACAATAGCAGTCATTTGCAAGCTATGCCCAGGAATCAAGCTTTTTCAACTGTGATACCTATTTTATGAAAAATGGTGGGATGGTGGATGAAAGAAGGTGATCCTGGTTTCAGTATGTAAAGCACTTTTTAATGGGACCAGATTGTTCTTGCTACTCTCTTTGCCAGTTCCAAGTCTATCTTTATAATATACTAGGAGTTTTGACACACATATACAGTTGGGTAACCATTGCTGTTTAGTTCCTTGGTGAAAGATCTCTGGAAAATATCTCTCTGTGTGTGAAAACCTTTCTGGCCTTTGCCTGATTAAACTCCTCCCCTTCTGTTTAACTTCTGATAAGGTTACCTGCCATAGCACCAGACAGACAAGGCAGAGGTTGCCTCTGTGTTTAATGTTGTACCCTTAAGCTAGATCATGCACTCTGGTGTTATGTGAAGCCAGTCAGAAGTGATCTGTCATCTCCTGTTCTGGTGTGTTTACAATGTGTTCTTTGCTGGGAAAACAGAGTGTAATCACCTACATTGCCACCATGTCTGCACACCCATGCCACAGTGATAAATGGCTATCATAATAATGAGTCTGAAGTTCTGCCAGCTACTCCCAGTGTCTTCTGGATCCCCAGAGCTGCTTCTGTTCACATTGCTTCTTTATACTTTGAGAACCAGAAGCCTGTATGCTAGAAGCCTGTGTGCCAGCTTTGTTCTTTAGCACCTCCTGAGCCTTCTTTTAGTGGTGTAGAGGAGGGCAGAATCTTTCCATGTTGCCCAGACTAACTCTTGGGCTGAAGCAACTTTCTGTTGAGTAGCAGGGATTGCAGGTGCTGCTGTACCCCATTTTTTATTGTGATTCAGTTGCTTACAGTTAGAATTATCAGGGGTTGGTGGCTTATTGTCACCTGGCTTGCTTATTCTACCTCCTGACTTGGCTGCTGGGAACATCTGCAGCGTGAACCACTACTGCCCGAGAAGACTCAGTAAATGACCTTTTTGGGTACCTGTGCTACAATGTTACTGGGAATGTTCACTACCTACCATCTCTCACTTCCTCAGCTACAACTGAGTGGCACACCCAGCAAAGCAACATATTACGATGTATAGTGGGAACCACCAACACTTTTTTTTTTTGGAAATAAAACTCAGATGCAGAGCAGTTACAAGCTTAAAACAAGGCATTCCAGCCTTAGGATTTGACACACTTAGAATAAATAAGATTTGCTCCCCTCTCATTCACTTTGCATGTGTGTGTGCCCTCTGCCTCAACACACACACACACACACACACACACACACACACACACACGCCTCCCGGTATCCCTGCTGTATCCATTTTTCTGTTGCTATGATGTAACACCATGGCCAGAACCAACTTATAGAGGGAAGAGTGTATTTTGGCTTACAGTTCCAGAGGGCAAGAGTCCATAATTGCTGGGAAGGTGGTGGTAGGAGCAGGAAGCTGTCCAGTCACGTTTCATGGTAAGCAGAGAAGGCAAGAAGGGAGTGGGGTGAGGCTGGAAACCTTCAAAGACTGCCTTCAGTGAAGTACTTTCTTCAGCAAAGTTGCATCTAAGTAGTAAATAACCTCCCCAAACAGCACCACCAGCCTTGGATGAAAGATAAAAGAACCCATGGGGAACATCTCTCATTCAAACTACCATACCTGCTGTATTATGTATTTTCTCAGAAATCAATTCACAATTACAAATATTTCTGCTTATGAACTCCTCTCAGAGGAAAGGACTTTTTCTTCCATGGGAATGGTGTTGTTGTTAAAGCCAGTAAGTGTATATGGATGAAATCTTATCTAGTGAATAGGCTACCTATAACTTTTGCCTCTTATCTCAGTAAAATAGCATACTGAGAATTTCAGTCACCTCTGGAGGTTGGAGATAAGGCTTGTCCACTACTATTGGTATGGGGCTGGATTACTTATTAATATGGAGTCCCCTGGCTTTCTTCACTTCAGGGAACAACTTTAGGCTCTGTCAATACCCTACCACTGTCAATTATACTCACAAAGTTTAGCCTCCACACTCAATCTTCTTTTAACTAGTTTTATCACAGTGGCTGCCAATTGGTGCTTTGTTTATTGAATGATTGATTAAATTTTTTTTTTTTTGGTTTTTTCGAGACAGGGTTTCTCTGTGTAGCTTTGCGCCTTTCCTGGGACTCACTTGGTAGCCCAGGCTGGCCTTGAACTCACAGAGATCCGCCTGCCTCTGCCTCCCGAGTGCTGGGATTAAAGGTGTGCGCCACCACCGCCTGGCCGCGATTAAATTTTTTTTAAAGGAGCAAACATCCATCCTTATTTACTTCTTGGCATCTGTGTGTATGAAAAGAGCTTTACCTTCGTGTTTACTCACTATTTTATCAATGTGGGCTTGGATACATTATAATTCTGTTCAGTTAGTTATAATCCATGACTCTCTAGTTTCTTGAAGCTCTGTGGTTTTACTTTAGCATGGCTTTTATGGTGCTGGACAGTCATAGGATGGCCTCATGGTCTCACATGTACTTGGCTTCTTGTTGTCTAAGAAAGGAGTCACCTAACACCCTCTTTTCTTTCTCTTGGGACAGTGATCAGTCATCCTGTTACTGGACCAGCATCACTCAGTTCAAACTCCTCTTCCCATGAGCAGATCAATGGAGGGAGAACAAGTCCTGGCTGCAGAGGCCCTTCTGGGCTTGAAGCAAACCCAGGTAAGCTCTCAAGTGAGTAAGAGTGCTGCAGCTCACACTGGGAACTCAGTCATCAGAAGAAACCCAGAGCTGGATTCAGACTCACTAACAGTTATGTTTCCCCATGACTTTAATGGCTAGGCTTTGGGGGCATATTGCTGTGTAATAAACAAGCCCACAGTACAGAACTATGACTGTAAAAAACTTGCAATGGGTGATGATGGTGCACACCTTTAATCTCAGCACTCAGGATGAAGGCAGAGGCAGGTGGATCTCTCTGAGTTTGAGGTCAACCTGGTCTACAGAATGATTCCCAGGACAGCAGGGCTGCACAGAGAGATCCTGTTTCAAAAAACTAAGAACAAACAAACAAACAAACAAACAAAAAACTTGTTATTACAGCACCCGTGTGGTATGTCCTTTGGTAGTCATTAGCTTTCAGGTAGTCTCACTCAGTTTTGTTTGGACTTACCCACAACTTTGTGATCTTCAGTCTTGGTGTGGCTTGGCTAAAGCACTTAAGGGGAAACAGCTTTCTTCCATGTGTGTATCTTCCTTCTCTGGGGTCATTGTACTGCACAAAATATGTTTTTGTGACAGTGGCTTCACCACAGGTCAGTCTGAGATACACTGTGTTATCTATAGGCGGCACCCCTTGTTGCTGCCTAGCCCACAGCCCTTACAGTGCACTAAGAAAATCTGTTTTCTTTCTGAAAACAAAGGAAATAGTGTCTTGAGGTGGAGAATCTGCCTCATTCTGGCATCAACAACAAATCAGATGGATGAACGTGGAATCACAATGGGGGAGAAATGAAGAAATGCTATTGGAAATTCCTTCAAAGTTCATGTGCAAATCATGGAATATGGTTACTTGTTGGTCAAATATTTAAAGATAATTCTCACTCATCTCCAAAACCAACTTTCATAGAGTTGGTACAATTGGAACCATGTAGTGTATTGTACATAGCGTTATGGAGCCTTTTCTATAGACTACATGCTTTATAGTACTCTGCTTTTTAAAGTTAGTGAGAGTATGGTGTGGAAATGTGCACACTGGGCTTCATATTTAAGGAGCAAATTGCATTTGGACATTGAAAATTACTCCTTCTCCTCCATCTTCTTTTTTTTTGAACAGGTAGTTTTGTGTATCCCTGCTGTCCTAGAACTTGCTATATAGACCAGGCTAGCCTCAAACTCACAGAGATCTGCCTGCCTTTGCAGAGTTGAGATTATGGGAGTGCACTACTATGCCTGATGTCAAGTTGCTGTTCTTACTGTTCATTTAGTTATTGGACTGGTGATGCAGCTCAATGGTAGAGTGCCTGCCTGGCACATACAAAGCCCTGGGTTCTATCCTCAACAACAACAACAACAACAACAACACACACACACACACACACACATATACACACACACCAGTTATAAAAATTAAGTGCAGGATATAAATAAAAGATCAAAAAAAAAAAAAAAGCCAGAAAAACCAAGCACGAGAATAGAAAGGAGAAAAGGTCATGACAAGCTGGGTATGGTAGTAAATGCTATAATCCTAGCATTTGGGAGGCTGAGGCAGGAGGATTAGGATTTCAGGATTAATTTAGGTTACATAGTAAGTCAACCTCCAGACAGGGTCACATGAGACATGTTTACATACCTTAAAAAAAGAATGAAAAAGAAAAAGCTTCTATGTTCCACTTTCTCAGGAGGAACTTTGGAGAAAGTTCTCTATGCCTTTGCATATTTTTCCCAGCCAGTGGCCTTCCTTACCTTGTGAAGTATCATTTTTAAAGTAAAATAATCCAATCCTTCCAAAAATTTACAACTTGTGAATCTTAAAGTGGACCATTTTGTAATGAGAAAAGAAAATTCACCATTTTAAAGTTATTTGTTTAACTTTTTATTATTTCCCTTGTGCATATGTGTATGGTATACATGTGAGTGTGTGTGGTACACAAGTGTGTGGATCTTCAAGGTTGATGTTAAGAATCTTCCTCACCAGGTGGTAGTGGTGGCAGTGAACTCTTTTAATCTCAGCATTTGGGAGGCAGAGGCAGGTGAATCTCTGAGTTTAAGGTCAGCCTATTGTAGAGAGGGAGTTCCAGGATAGCCAGGGCTACACAGAGAAACTCTGTCTCAAAAACAAACAAACAAAACAAAAAGATTCTCCTTTAATCACTCTCCACTTTATTCTTGAGGCAGGGTCTCTCAGCTGCACCCAGAACCCATAGGTGAAGGTTAGTCTAGCTAGCCAGCTTGCTGTAGAGACACTGGGCTCCTTCTTGCAATTACAAGTGGGTCACCATGTCTGCCTAACTTTTGTGGTTCTGGTGATCTGAATTTTGATCTGTACATTTGCAAGGCAAGTTCTTTTACCTTAGCCATCTCTCCAGCCCTGTTTTGTTTATTAAAAAATAAAACAATTTACTTGTATTTTAAAAATATATGAATATAAATATATTATATAAATATAAATATATTATACCTAAATATAATGTACATGCATGGATATATACATCTATTGTGTGGTGTGTAAATGGTGATAAGTGGGATTATAAGGAGAAATAATCAGATCAACCAGCACTGAAGGTTTGAGAAAAAAACTCAAGTAATTCTTTGACCAAGCAGACAAAAACAGAAAGAGAATCTAGGTATTCTAAAAATTTGTCTTCTAGCTCTGGTCTGCTGGGTGCTCAGGGATTATTCTACTACACCATTGGAAAACAGAGATTCTTTCTATGAAGACATGCAAATTTTAAAACAAAAAGAAACCCAAAACAATAGCAACAAAAATTCTAATTTGGGGCCATTAAAACAGTCTTTAACCATCTTTGACATTTATGATCACAGGAATATATTACAGTTTTGAACTCACTGTGTAGCCAAGGATGACTTTGAGCTCCTAATCCTCCAGGAATAATGAAACCAAGCTCTATATCTGCAGATGAAGAACCATGTGCTTGGGGTTGGAGAAATGGCTCAGCATTTAAGAGCACTAGCTGCTCTTGCAGAGGACTCATGTTTGGTTCCTAGTATCTATATCAGACAGCTCACAATTGCCTGTAACTCCAGTTCCAGGGGATCTGATGCCTATGCTCTGTGGGCAACACACACACACACACACACACACACACACACACACACACACAGACACACACGCATATATGCATACATGCAGGCAAACACTCATACATATAAAAATATCTTTACAAAAAGAAACATGGGGGTTGAGGAGATGACTTAGTGGTTAAGAGCACTGGCTACTCTTCCAGAGGACCCAGTTTCAATTCTTAGCATCCACATGGCAGCTCACAACTGTCTGTAACTCCAGTTCCAACCCTCACACAGATATACATGCAGGCAAAACACTACTGCACATGAAATAAAAATAAATTGAAAAAATTGAAAAAAAAATGCTTTAATAACTCGAATGCCAAGTTGGAAACATCTTAGAAAATAGGCAATCTTTAAAATAGATCTGGAATTAGCAAAGGTGGTGATCTCCTTTCCCTTCCACCTGGAAAGCTACAGACAGCCATCAGTGCTATTAGAAAATTAGATGAGAGACTCGTGTGATGGCATACACCTAATTATCCCAGCATTCAGGAGGTAGAAGCAGGATTGCCACAAGTTTGAAGCCCACTTGAGCTATATATAGTGAGTATTAAACCAGCCAGGGATACATAGCAAGAGCCTGTCTCACCCCCATATCCCCTTCCCAAAATAAGTTAGATTTATCAGTAATATTTTCCATGTCAAACCATCTGTTTTTTTGTCTTTTGTTTGGAACATCACAGGAGAAAAGAGGAAAATGAACCACTCTCATGCTCCAGAGGAAGCCAAGAGATCCCGAGTGATGGGGGATATTCCTGTGGAATTGATCAATGAGGTTATGTCTACCATCACAGATCCTGCAGTGATGCTTGGACCAGAGGTCAGCAGGGTGAACCAAGCAGGCAGTTGGGAGAGCCCTGCTGGTCTCCCTACCACACCAGCTGTCAGAGATGAGGGTGGGGTGCTGAGAATGCACTGCTAGTTACCTGTAACTGGAGGTTACTGTGGGGAGGACAGGAATGGCTAACCAAGATATGGTTCCCCCCCCTTGATGAATATCAATTACAGGGCCACAAACTACAGTTTCAAGTAATTGGAAACCTTTCCATCTTGAAGAGTTTCAAACCTCCATCAGTAATGCAAAAAGTCTGTGATAGAAATCCATGGACTTCACCTAGAGATTCAGTGGTGATCACATGCCATTTCTCTTTGTTTACCTCCTTTTTCCTCTCGTGGACCTTTTAGAATCATTTCAGCATTCCAAACAGATATAATAAATACCTCACACCTAATGCATCTCCTCTGTCTCATACGAAAGCAATTCTCTTGTATAATCATATGAGTTAGCACTCAGTAAATTTAGCTTTGTTACAAGGTTCTCTAGTTTAGGATTGGCAGACTGTAGTGTACCAGTCGGATCTGGTATTCAGCTTATGGGCTGAAGTAATTTTTCTCCCTTGGCCTCCCAACTAGCTAGGAGTAAAGGTGTGTCCCAGCAGGCTAGGCTTGTAACAGTTCTCATGGACTGTGTTATCTGTACACCATTGCACACAGCAGAAAAATTTGACAATTGAGGCTTAGAATGTATGTCTTGCAAAATGTTTATCACTTGACTTTTCACAGAAAAGTTTGCTGACCTGTGGCCTAATATGCAATCTATATCTAATGGCCATCTTACCAATTTATGCCATTCATGACATTTATTTTTATTATTGTTGTTGTTGTTCTTGGAGGCTCATTTAGGACCTGAGCATGGAATTTAGTTTTCATTTTTTCATCTCTTTAGTGTCTTTTTTTTTTTTGTTTTGGACAGGTGTCATGCAGTAGACTGATCTTGGAGTCACTATATATCCAGGATGAATGACTTTGAACCACCATGCTAGGTTCATGTGGTGTTGGGGATCAAATCCAGGGTTTCCTGCATGCTGGGCAAGCACCTTACCTCTGAGCCATATCCCAGTCTCTTTAGTCTGCTTTAACCCCAAACAGCTTTCCAGGCCCTTCCTCTTCTCTTGCAGTGCTGCCTTTGTTGTGGAGGCTTGTTGGCTAGCTCTGCATAATGTATCTGTTTGGATCTGTGTAATAGTTTAGGTCAACCAAGGTAAAACATTTTTGTTGAAAGTACTGCTGGCATCTTACTGCAAGACATTCAGGAACAGGGAGGTTCAAGACATTTCCAGGAAATGAAGACATGGCCTGAGTAGTAGTTTATAAACAACTTCTGTCTTTTCAGTGTGGCTTTACACTGCTCTGTTTCTGAGGTTTTTTATCAATGCCAAGGATAATTCAGAGAACTGAGTGTTGCAACAGAAACGTCTCTTAAAATACTTCTTTTCTTCTGGAGCATCCAGTCTGTGGGGACCTAAAGCTGAGTTCCCTTTGTGTATGCGCTTTAAGGTTTTTGTAACTTTTCACATGAGCAGAGCTTGGTCTGCTCAGATGTAAAGTGGGGAGGCAGTCACCCATCTCACAATCTGTTGCTACAGTTAGTAGTGTACTGGCATGCCCAAGAAAGCTGCTACATTTCAGATGTCTTTGCAAGCTGGTTGTTAAATATCTTGGTAGCTTGTACCACAGTGATAGCTGGTCACCTGGACAACCAGCTGGAGCCCTCAAAGCTAGTGCTACAGTTAGGACTTTTCTTCCCAGCAGAACCATCAAAAATTTCCTTGCCCAACATGGAGTGGATTAAAGCATGAGGTGCTGGCACTAGGCCGTGCAGCCTGCTATGAGTTAAGTCAGGATCAATAAAGAAAATTGTCTTCCAAAAAGAAGTGCTAAGACTATAAATATGACTGCTGCTTTATAGTGTATTTCAAGATTTGGGACATGTTATCTTTTTTTTTTCCCCCCTGCTAATAAGAGTTTTATTAAAGATAAAAGGACAGAGAGTGAACAGGCCTGCGGGAAGCACGTGTGTGGAGAAGAAGAAGGAAGAAGAAAAAGGGGACATGTTATCTTAATGGGCTTTAATTTTTCATTATTATTGCTACTCTGTTATTATTATGTTATGTGAAGGAGTCACTCCACAGGCGTGGAGGTCAGAGGACAACTTTCAGGAGTCAGTTCTTTCCTTCAGTTGTGGATTCTGGGCATCAGACTGAGGTCATCAGGCTAATACAGTGATAAGCCATCTTACCGGTTCTCTTTTTAATGTGTTTGTGTGTCTGTGCACCTGTAGGAACACTTGTGCCGTGGTATGTGTGTGGAGGTTAGGGGCCATAGGAAGGAATTGTTTCTTTCCTTCCATCAGATGGGTCTTGGTTCATGTGATGGCTATTCTTGGTTGTCAACTTGACTATATCTGGAATGAACTACAACCCAGAATGGAGAGCACACCTGTGAAAGATTTTCTACTTGGTTTGAAGTGCATAAATCTACCTCTAGTTCAGACTTTTCAGGTAGGAAGACACCCCTCTGCTCTGGATCTTTAGGCAGGAAGACAACATGCCTTTGATCCGAATATTGAGATAGATAGGCATACCTTTAATCTGGGCCACACCTTCTGTTGGAAGCCTATATAAAGACATGGAAAAAGGAAAGTTTTGTTCTTTGCCTGCTTGCCTTTACCTTGTTAACACATCCATTTCCTCACTGACATTGGAGCCTACTTTTTTGGAATTCTAGCATATAAAGAAGACCAGCTGAGACATCCAACCTTGTGGGACTGAGCAACTACTAGATTCTTGGACTTTCTGTTCACAGCTAGCTATTGTTAGATTCTAAGTCATTCCAATAAATTCCCATATATATATGCAGAGAGCGGGGGGGGGGGAGAGAGTGAGTGACTCATCCATAAGTTCTGTGACTCTAGAAAACCTGACACATAACAGATTTTGGTATGAGAACTGGTTCTAGAGGAAGAAGTATACAAATCTTTTAAGTATCTGAGATAGGCTTTTCAATTCTGCAGCACCTTCGGTTACTGAAGCCTCTCCAATCACTCCCTTTCCTGGGAGCTCAGAGAGTACTGAAAGCTCATGGTGTGAACTGTATTACAAACTTAAAGAGATAAATGCATTTGATTATCTTGATTCACCAATTGTGAATGGCAATAGATTTGATGACCCTGTATGTGAAACTTTTGACAGTTTGGGGGAAAATAATGAAAATGATGCTGCTGGTTGGTTGCTTTTAGCATCTCTGTATAAGCTGATAAAGGATAGGAATGAACTCTGAGATAAAAATCAACCAACTTCAGAATATGGTGAAAAACAACAAAGGGATAGTCTGTGTAAAACCTAATCTTCTACAGTAGGAACTAGTCTCCCTTTGAAAGACAGCTCTTGGTCTGCTACTGGGCTTTGGTGGAAACTGAACATTTGACAGTGTGCCACCAAGTACTATGCAACCTGAGCTGTGTTATCCAAACAAGTATAACCAAGTCATAAAGTAGGACATGCACAGCTGCAATTCATTATCAAATGGAAGTGGTATATATGAGATTGGGCACGAGAAGGTTCTGAAGGCATAAGCAAGCTACATGAAGAAGTTGCCCAAATGCATATGATTTCTACTCCTGTTGCAATGCTGTCTGCTGCCAAATTTGCATCTATAACCTCATGGGGTGTTCCTTATAGACAGTTGACTAAGAAAGAGAGGACTAGGGCCTGGTTTACTGATGGTTCTGCAAAAATAGCAGGCACCACCCAGAAGTGGACAGTTGCACCATTACAATCCCTTTCTGGGACAACCCTGAAAGACACTGTTGAAGGGAAATATTTACAATGGACAAAACTTTGGGCAGTACACATGGTATTACAGTTTGTTTCAAAGGAGAAATGGCCAGATGTGTGATTGTTCACTGATTCATGGGCTGTAGCCAATGGCTTGGCTGGACGATCAGGGACTTGGAAGGAGCATGATTGCAAAACTGGTGAGAAAGCCATCTGGGGAAGAAGTATGTGGACAGATCTCTTCAAATAGGTGAAGGATGTGAAGATACTTGTGTCCTGTGTAAATGCTCATCAAAAGGTCACTTCAGTTGAGGAGGAGTTCAATAATCAAGTAGATAGGAAGACCTATTCTGTGGATGTGGGACTGGCCTGAAGCTAAGAAGGAGTCTGAAGCTAAGAAGGGGTTCAAGGCATGCCTGAAAGCCCTGGATTTTCTCATCTTGAGAGTGGTAGGAGTTTGGCTGATCCTCTGCCTCGCTCAGAGGGCAGCAGACCCCAGCAGTTAGGCTTCCCCTAGTGTGGACATGCTCCGATGCACATAGCAAGCTCTTGCATTTCCAAGGCTACAGGGACTGGTTGCTGCTCACCGCTGAAACATTCCAGGCTATACTCCCTATGACCTTATAAAGTTTTTTCCCCTGGACCCTGTTGCCTTTAAGTATACAAATCAAGCACCTTCAATTTTTTTTTTTTGTCCCAACCAATAACATACCAGCACATGAATCCAATCAGCCATTCTTCCTAAGGTATAAATGTCCCTTGCCCCCTCCAAATAAACAAATTGTCCACTGACACAGCCTCCCAGGTGTTTTTTCCCCCTATGTACTCATAGCCACTTGGGATCTGCCTTTGGCCCCACCTGTGCTCAGGCCGTTTCCCCTACCCAGGTCAGTCTGGTCCTCAATAGTCCAACCATGCTGGGACCAAGTAGGCCTCACCATCCCAGTATGTGGATAGTCGGCCTTTTACCCCAGCCATTTCTGTCATTGCCCAGTGGGTCCATGAACAAAGTGGCCATGGTGACAGAGATGGGGGTTATGCGTGTACTCAACAACATGGACTTCCATTTACCAAGGCTGACTTGGTAAGAGCTACTGCTGAGTGCCAGATCTGCCAATAGCAGAGACCAGACAAAACCGAGCCCCAGATATAATGCCATTCCCTGGGTGACCAGCCAGCAACCTGGTGGTAGGTTGATTACATTGGGCCACTGGAAATGTTCATGGAAAGAATAACTCTTTGTCTTTATTGGATTAGATACTTATTTTGGTTATGGATTTGCCTTTCCTGCACATAATGTTTCTGCCAAAACTACTATCCATTGACTTACAGAATGCCTATTCACCATCTCATCATGACATTTTACACAGTATTGCTTCTGACCAAGGAACTCACTTCACAGCCAGAGACAGTGAAGGGACAGTGGGCCCAATGATCGATCTTACCTTATTCCCCATCATCCTGAAGCAGCTGGCCTGATAGAAAGATGGAATGGCCTTTGAAGACACAGTTACAGTGCCAATTAGGTGGCACAGCCTGGAGGGCTGGAACAGGGTTTTCCAGAAGGCAGTATATGCTCTGAATCAGCATCTGGTTTCTTCCATAGCCAGAATCCTCAAGTCTAGGAGTCAGGATGTGGAAAAAGGAATAGTTCCATTCACTGTCACCCCTAGTGACCTACTAGGGAACTGTTTGCTTGACCCTAAGTTCTGCTGGCCTACCAGTTTTGGTTCCAGAGTGGGGAGTGCTCCTGCCAGGAGCCACAACAAACATTCCATTGAACTGGAAACTCAGTCTTCCCCCTGATCTTTTTCAGCTTCTAATGCCCTTAAACCAACAGGCTAAGAAAGGAATAACAGTGTTAGGAAAGGTGATAGAGCCAGATTACAATGGGGAAATTGGATTGCTTCTCCATAATGGAAGTTAAGAAAGATTATGTTTGGTGTGTGGGAAATTCTTTAGGGCATCTCTTGGTGCTATGGTGCTCTGTTATTAAAGCCAATGGGAAATTACAACAGCCTAATTCAAGCAGGATGACAAAGGATCCATCAGGAATGAAAGTATGGGTCACTGCCAGGAAAAGAGCCAAGTCCTGCTGAAGTGTTTGCAGAGGGTGGAGGAAATGAATGGGTAGTAGAGGAAAGTAGCTATAAATACCAGCTAAGGTCACATGACTAGTTACAGAAATGAAGATTATAATTGACATGAGTACTTCTGTTTTATTTTGTTAAGAATGCATTTGTACAGATATTTATATTTTCTTTCAATTTCTTTATCATATGTTGTCACATCAAATAATAGAATATTAAAAGGATGTTCTCCAAGGAACATTGTCACCTATTCTAAATTAATAAATGCATTATGGTTATACAAAGGATATTTATATTATGTTTAGGCATTATTATGACCTGTTTATTGTTTTCATTTGGAAATTAATCATGACATAAGGAGATATGATTATGTGTCAAATTGACAAGGGGTGGATTGTGATGGCTATTCTTTGTTGACAGCTTAACTATATCTGGAATGAACTACAACCCTGAAGTGGAGGGCACACCTGTAAGGATTGTCTGCTTGGTTTGAAGTGGGTAAATCCACTTCTAGTCCAGGCCTTTGAGCTAGAAAGACACACCTCTTGATCTGGAGGTTTAGATAGAAAAACATGCTTTTGATCCAGATCTTGAGGCAAGAAGACATGCCTGTAGTTGGAAGATTTCTCCAGTCCTACCTGGGCCCTGTGGTCAGGATGAATCTCTCCCACCTGTATCCTGCAGCTGCTTGGTCCCAAATAAACACACAGAGGCTTATGTCATTTACAAACTGTATAGTCTATGGCAGGCCTCTTGCTAGCTAGTTCTTATATATTAAATTAACCGATAACTATTAATCTATGTATCACCACGTGTTCTGTGGCTTTACCTGCGTCCCATTACATGCTGCTCCCTGGACAGCGGGAATGTGTCTCTCTGCCTCTCCTTTCTCTTCCTCCTATCTCTCTTGGCTTTTCCCACCTGGCTCCATCCTGCCCTGCCATAGGCCAATGTAGCTTTATTTATCATCCAATAAGAGCAACACATATTCACAGCATATAGAAAGATATCCCACAACACTTCCCCTTTTCTAATCAAAAAGGAAGGTTTTAACTTTAACATTGTAAAATTATATATAACAAAACAGTTACCAAGCAAGAATTACAGTTATAATATCTAGTCTATTTGTATTTGGAAAAATTAAAGAAAATATTCTATCCTATATTTGTGAGTCTAAAGTTTCATATCTAATTTATCTTTTTTTAAACTTCCTATAAGAAATTTTATTTTATTTTTTTTCTTTATTATTTATTATGTATACAATGTTCTGCCTGCATATATACCTGCAGGCCAGAAGAGGGCACCAGATCTCATTACAGGTGGTTGTGAACCACCATGTGATTGCTGGGAATTGAACTCAGGACCTCTGGAAGAGCAGCCAGTGCTCTTAACCATTGAGCCATCTCTCCAGCCCCCTAATTTATCTTTTATCATAACCAAAAAAAATTTTTTAACTACCTAGTCTTCAACTTCATCAACTACAAAAGACCCCAGAAGGATATAATATTACCTAAGTAAACAAGAAATGCATTGTAAGCAACTTCCAAAATTCTGGAAGTGACAGAGACAGCTGCCTGCCTGGACAGTCATCCAAAGTTCCTCTGCAATGTTGGGGCATTTATCTTCGATCTCTCGGCCTAGAGTTTCTCAGTTGCTTCTCTCTGTGTCCTGTAGAATATCTGGCAGTCTCCTCTGCGAAACAGGAACCTGAAGGACCATCTTGCCTTGCAAAGTTCATTGGTTACCTTCCTGTGGGTCCTGCATGTCCAGTCAATACATTTTGTCAAGCAGTCCATGCAAGAACAGTTTCTTACCCAAATGGCTATTTTTGCCAAGAAGAAGATAAACTCCATATGGAGTATCCATCTTCCTCTTTGAAGTAAATTGGTGCTGCCAGGGGCAGACATGTCTCATTGTCCAGAAAGTCTAAGTTGTAAAAACATTTTAAATGCCATATTCTGTAGGTCTTTGAAGTGTTTGAAGATTACCTACCTAATCGAAATATATCTATGTATACCTAGAAAACTTAACTAACATAACTATAAGGTTGATTATCGTGGATGACTCATTATTAATCTGTATTTCTTAATTATATGTTACAATTTTAAATGAGTTGTACAAACATAATAACTTAAACAAAAGTAGAAATATACAGTGTAACAAAATTAACTTTAAATTTGTATCAATAAACTAAAATCCATAGCATTTTAAAATACTTTTAAACAAGTTGTTGCTCTTTAAAAGTAGATTCAATAATCTATCCTTTTATCCTATCATATCTATATTATCCTCTTTTCTGTTTAGAAAGAGATTGCATTTATAATTAAACCCCTTTAAATAAAAATAAACATTTATAAACAATATTTTGGGAATTTGGGCATAGCTTCTCATACTACTTCCTGCTGGATGAGGGCACTGGCAATCTAATGGGGATGCTGAAAAAATTAAGAATTATGGTCAAGTCCTGATTGGAGTAGTCTGTGGGGCTGCATTGTCTGAGCCAGTTGCCTTGAAGCTGTTGTGGATGTTGGACCATCTGGGCCATGGTGTCATCGGAGATTGTTCAGGGGCTCTTGGCTGATCAAATCATATTAGCCTGGAAGCAATCCACATGTTCTCATCTTCTGTGGGAACAAAAGCAGAACCTCTTTTCCAAAGCAATGTATCCTTAGACACAAATTTTGAAGTCAAGATACTTTTAAAATATGCATATTGGTTTAACTTATCAGCCTTTACAATCAAATGTCTTTCTGCAGTTAAAAATCCCAAAGACAGTATAATCCAGATTCTGTGTGTGATTTCCATCTTTGCGTGGCTTATTTTTTATATTGCTTTTACTGTCTCTTTAAAGACTTTATTTTTTAAAACTACTTCTTTATATAACTGTCTATATTCATTTTCTTCTTTCTTCCAAGCCTATGTACATTTTTTCACACACTGTAAACCATTTAAAGTTTTATTTCATCTGAATCTGACTTATTGTGAGTCTATTGCTTTAAACTGTAGAGTGGCTAGGACAGAAGCAGCAGCCTTGGCTGCTGACTCCACTCATTTCAGCTTTCCAACATGGTGGGGATAATTCACCACCAGCTCTGGGAGCCATCTAACAGCTTGTAGCCCAGAAACCTTTTGTTTCTTTGTTTCTCTCTTTCTTTTTTTTTTTTTTTTTCTTTTCTTTTTTTTCTTTTTTGTACTAGCAAAAGCTGTATCCACCACGCACCATGATGTGCAGTTTGGAGACACCTCTGTGTACCTTGGTGAAAATCTACCATGCCGTAGCTTAAACCCACGTGCCACAAACCCACCATGGCCAGGGGACACATCACTGTACCCCAGCCTGCTATGAGCGACATGAACTAGGAAGGTGCTCTTAGCTATATTTATAATCTCTTCTTAAGCTCTCTCAGGTTTTATGTAGAAACTCTTGCCACCACATCTGGGTGCCATTTGTAGGACAAATGTTTCTTGGGTCCCGCCTGGCCCCCATGGACCCACAGCCACTTATAAAATAATCACTCAGAGCTTTAATATTATTTATAACTGCTTGGCCATTAGCTCAGGCTTATTACTGACTAGTTCTTACACTTAAATCATAATTCTTATCTATGTTTAGCCACGTGGCATGACATCTTTTCTAAGTTCTGCCTTGTCATCTTGCTTCCTCTGTGACTGGCTGGTAACTCCTGACTCAGCCCTTCCTCTTCCCAGAATCTTCTCATCTGCTTACCCTGCCTATATTTCCTGCCTGGCTACTGGCCAATCAGCATTTTATTAAACCGGTGTACAAAAGCATTATCCCACAGCACACACCTTTAATCTGGGCCACACTTTCTGCTGGAATCCTGTATAACGACATGAAAGAAGGAGAGCCCTTTGCCTGCTTGCCCTCACTTTAGTAGCACTTCCAGTCCACTGGAGCCAATACCTTTGGGATTCCAGCATATGCAGATGACCAGCTGAGGCATTTAGCCTTGTGGAACTGAATAACTACTGGGTTCTTGGACTTTCTGTTCAAAGCTAGTTTTTGTTTGATTAGTTGGACTGTAGCGTGTAAATCATTCCAATAAATTCCATATATATGCAGAGAGAGGGGAGGGGGGAGAGAGCGGGGGGGGGGATTCATTCAGTAAGTTCTGTGACTCTAGAGATCCCTGCCTGTCAATGTTCTGTTTTGTGTGGTTCTGTAGAGGAGAAGGTTCATTCCAGCATGAATTTTAGGTTTAGCCAAATATCAGGGGTGTCAGCTTCTGGGGAACTGACTGACCATTACTTTGCAAAAAGGCCTTTTTAATTGTTATACAATTTACATATTAGCAAGTCAATTTCTGAATACCAAAACCTCTTATCTGAAGTCCTTTGAAGGAATCAAATGCCAAAGCAATTCTCAGTCACAAGATCTCTCGGTTTTTTTAAGTTCTCTCATAACTAAGTTTTGCAGACACGTTGAACCCTTCAGGGTGAACTCAGATAAAATTTAGACTCTTGAAACAAAGTATCAGTAACACAATGTAACAACACAAAAGGCAGTTCAAAGTCTAGATGCTAACACTCCAGAATTTAAGCCAGATGCAATACTCTGTGGGACCTCCTGTCATACTTGTGTATATATACATACATATATATATATATATATATATATATATATATATATATCTCAAGACTTTGTCTAGTTATTTTATTCTGTGTGTGTGTGTGTGTGTGTGTGTGTGTGTGTGTGTGTTTTCCCATGCCTGTGTATACATAAAGGCCAGAAGAGGGTATCCAGGGTATGTTTTTCTATAACTCAGGTTATTTTGAGTTATTGTCAGGTCTTTTGAGGCACATCTGTCTCTGCCTTATTTGGAGCTAGGGTTACAAGTGTACAAAGGATGCACCTGGCTTGTTACATGGACTCTGGAATCCAAACTCCAGGCTCCCTGATTTTACAGTAAACTCTTTTAACCACTGAGTCATCTACCACTTAATCCACTTTTCTGTTTTGTTTTCTTAACTTGTGGGGTGAGGATGCACATATGATTATGACCCTGAAATCTATACCAGAGTCTTATTAGAACAGGGAAAGCTTTCATGTGCTCCAGTCCACTATTTTCAAAAAAGAACCTTTTGTAATATTTTCTTGTCTCTTGGATCCCAGACCAATTTTCTGTCAGCACATTCAGCCAGAGATGAGGCGGCAAGGCTGGAAGAGCGCAGGGGTGTCATTGAATTCCATGTGGTGGGCAATTCCCTGAACCAGAAACCAAACAAGAAGATCCTGATGTGGCTGGTGGGCCTACAGAATGTGTTTTCTCACCAGCTCCCCCGGATGCCCAAAGAGTACATCACACGGCTCGTCTTTGACCCGTAAGTTCAACTCATTCTTAATTCCTTCTTTAATGCAAGGGGGAACTGTTTAGTGACACTTAGCCCTTGGAATCCAGCTGCCTCCTCTCCTGATATGGATACATAGTCACACTGATTCAATTTTCATGTCAAAAATCACTAAGATTATTTTGTCAGTAAATCTTAAAGGTTCTTATTAATAGATTGAAGCTTTATGGTTTAAATTGCTAGGATTGGCGGGATGGCTCAGTGGGTAAATTCTCTTGCTGCCAAGCCTGATGACCTAAGTTCTGTTCTGGGACGCACATGATAGGAGAGAACCAACTTCCATAAAATGTTCTCTGATTTCTATACAAGTGGCATGCATTTGTGCATACGCACACACATACACACACACAGTTAGTAGACAGACAGATAGATAGGAGAGTGGCATACACTAATGTACACACACACTTGCACACACAAACAAATAAATGAATGAAATAAATAATAAGCTAATGAGGACTTTTCTGTACCATACTCTTTTTAGCCATTGCTTCACAGTCAATGCATTCTTGGTTTTGTTGGATTAATTAGGTACCACTATATCCTAAATACTCACAGGTAGGGTTGTACCAAAGCTTTGTTGGATCTTCAGGCAAAGTACAGAGCATAGCACAACCCATTTATGCAATGTGCTCTGTAAACACTGGGAAAATTATTGGGATTTTGGATAGGTTAACCTAGAAAATCCAATGCTTTAAAGAAAAAAAAAATCCAAGGATGAGGATGTAGCTCACTGGTAGGAGGCTTACCTGGCATGAACAAAGCCCTAGGTTCAATCCACAACATTCCAAAAATAAAAATGAAATCTTAAAAAAAAAAAAATCCAACATCAAGGAATTAAACTTCTCCATTTGGCTGTACTTTAACCTAGTTAACCAGACAGCCTATGTGAAATGTGATATGTATGTGTGCAAGTCAGAGTGAGACAGTCTGGTGAGATTTCACACTGCAGGGCTTGACAGTTCCTACATGTGAACAGTTCCTACTGTTCTTTGCTGTAATATTACACTTGCTGTGTGAACTCTTCAGAAATGTGTGCCACCCTTGCCCACAACTTTGAGCTCGGAGCTTTGAGCTCTTCCTTCAGCTTCCATCGTCAGTTCCAAAGCCCCTCCAAGAACATACTTTCAGGTCAGGCTTTTCTTAGGGAATTCTTCATTTGTTTTGGTGTGGGAGCTCTGAAGTAGGTTTGCCCTAAAGAGTACAGGAAAATGGCTGCCTGCTGAGCTGGTATCTAGATGAGAGAACTTCCCTGCACCCCCCTTCCAAGCCTTCTTAGTCAACAAGGAACATCTCCAAAAGTGTTTTCTATAACCAAGAAAGATACAGCTCTGATTTAACCTTATTCTTTCAGGAAACACAAAACCCTTGCTTTAATTAAAGATGGTCGTGTCATTGGTGGTATCTGTTTCCGGATGTTTCCATCCCAGGGATTCACAGAAATTGTTTTCTGTGCAGTAACCTCAAATGAACAAGTCAAGGTAAGAGAAATCCTGGATCTTAGCAGAAAAGCAGAGGCCAGGTGTCTTGCTGAAGCTGTGGTGCATGGGAGATGGTTCAAGGTAAAGTTGAGGCTTTCCCTACAAGTTCTCTCAATGCTGAATGTCTATGTGGGCATAGAGCCTCGGTCTGTGTCCTCTCAGTAGGGATACACAGAGGCTTTGTTCAATCGTCCAGCAGAGTACAGGAGTACCACACACCCTAGCATGTATCCCGAGAGTAGTGGATGGCAGATAGAGGTTTGAAAGTAAATCTGTGTTTATTGTTCATTTTATGTAACAGACACAGATAGTCAGACAGACAGACACAATTTAGTTATCTCACACCTTGTCTATAAAGTCAGATAAGTATTAAAGAAATTCCAGGAGGAGTTGGATGTGGTGGCTCACATGTTTAATCCCAGCACTCAGGAAAGAAGGGCAGGCAGATCTCTGAGTTTGAGGCCAACCTGGTCAACCTATTAAGTTGAGGACAGCCAGGGAGACCCTGTCTAAAAAACAAGAGAGACAGAAAGAAGGGAATATAGCTGGAGCCTTTTCTCTGTTCCACTTGGTCCTGTAGCAGCTTATAAAATAAAAAAAAGTCAGAGGCTTAATATTAATTATAAACTGTTTGGTTTATGGCTCAGGCTTATTACTAGCTAGTTCTTACATCTTAAAATAACCCATTTCAATTAATCTATATCTCGCCACGTGGCCAGTGGCTTACCCATACTTTTGCATCTTGCTTCTTGGGCAGCTTGCTGGCATCTCCCCAGCTCCACCCTCTTCTCCCTGTATCTCTGTTTGGATTTCCCCACCTGGCTGTATCCTGCCTTGCTGTAGGCCAAAGCAGCTTCTTTATTAACCAATGGTAATAAAGCATATTTACAGTGTATAGAAAGATATCTCACAACAGTGGTTCTCAATCTTGCTAACACTGTAATACAGTTCCTCATGTTATGGTGACTCCCAACCATAAAATTTATTTAGTTGCTACTTCATAACTATAATTTTGTTACTGTTATGAATCGTAATATAAGTATCTGATATGTAGGATATCTGATATTTGACCCTGAAGGGGTCAAGACCCACAGGTTGAGAACCACTACAAAGAGTATGAAGAAACTTTGTGATGATGGAGCTGTAAGCAGTTCAGGAGTCGATGGTGACTGCAAAAAATTTGTTGGAAGGTCTGAGGCAAGTTGTCCAACATAATCAAGTGAAAGCTGCACACATAAGCCATGTATGTACAGAGTACAAAACTTGCTAGAAGATCCATTTCAAAAAAGCAAGAGGTTAATTTTTCAAATGTATTTCATTTAACCTAAAATTCATTATCATGAGGAATTATCAATAGCATCTATAGTCTCTGTATGTGCTAAGTGTTTGAAATTGGTGTGTAGTTTACCTTCATAGCTTGTCTTAGTTTGAAATGGCCACATTCAAGTATTCACTGGTCACAAGAGGCTTCTGTACTGGGTAGTACAGGGCTAAGGACCTGTTGGTACTTTCAGCTTCAAAGCAGCACTGCCATTTGCAGAAACCAAAAATAAGTCACTGGAAGAAGTCATTTTCTGTTTAAAATGTGGTTAGTTTTGGACACGTGCTTTCTTTTATGGTTCAACACCCCCTACTCCAGTTAAAGACAGATGATGCTGGTCAGACATGGAGCTGATGCTGGTCTCATATTTGCTTAAAACTGAGGATGGCCTTGAGCCCCTGATCCTGCTAACTCTACATTTTCCTCTCTTTTTATTGAAGTGGGTTTTCACTCTGTAACTCATACTCTCTTGAAACTCTCTATGTAGTTCAGGCTGGCATTGAACTCAGTATTCTTACTTTAACTTCTAGAGTGCTAGGGGTTATGGGAATATAGGCCTGAAATCTAGCTCTTTGTCGTTTTGTTTTGTTTCTTTTTTCTTTTAGACAGAGTCTCACTATATAGCTATAGTTGCCATTGAACCTTTGTGTTGACCAGGCTGGCCTGGAACTAACAGAGGTCCACCTATTTCTGTCTCCTGGCACAAGTGAACTTTTTAGCTTTAACTCCTAATGCTCAGCACCAAATTGCAGATGGAGGCCTCTTACAGGTTGTCTGGGGAAGGCAAAGACTCAAATTAGATAGAAAGTTCCCTTTAGTGCTTTTTCAAGAATTCTGACAAGATGCCTTTAGACGCTGCTGTTACTGTCTTTATCACCAACCCATCCCCCAATGTGAAAAATGTCCAGATGTCTCTCAAAGTACAGAACTTAGGACTTCAATTAAAAGAAAACTTTGTTTGGCTATATACAGAGAGAAACCTTGCCTTGGAAAACACACCAGTAGCTTGTAAATTAAGGTAATTTTTTTTTTTTAAATAGTTATACCAAGCACTTAGTCTGGAAGAATTGATTAAGGTGGACATAGGCACTCTTAGGAATACCAGAGGAAAACTGAAGATGCTTTAACACTGGTGGGAAACTTTTTAATGGCTTCCAGAGGGTATTTCCCTCCCCCGCCACAGCACAGACCATGTAATTTTCTAAAAACTTGAAGCAAGGTGGCCAAACATTACAGACTCAATTGGAATACCAAGGGGGAAAATATTGTTATTGCAGGAATATGGGTGAAGGGTCACTCACAGGGGCAGAAATTATTCATAGATAGCTGTATCACCAAAGCCCACTGAAGCATGTCTAACAGCCCTCAAAACCTGGAAACCTGGAGCACACTGCACAGCCAGCAGGCAGCTCAACAGGCTGGAGAGTGTCCTTTCCAGAGAGTTCCACTGGTCTGAGAGTGCCTTTCAGTAGTCTTTATTGTGTACACACACACACACAGAGGGAATGGAGGAAGCCTTGAGTGTGTGAAGTCCTGAGTGAATGTGTGTTGTAGCCACAAGCCCACCGTGTCAAAGACCCTAGCCTCTACCCATGGGAAAATGGCAAAGCCTCGCCCCTCCTCCCAGAACAAGGCTCAGAAGGATGACAAAGCTTTCCTCTGGTTCTTCCACAGATTTTGATAGTATGTGCAGAAAATGTTCACCATAGTGTTCTTCCTTTAATACAGTGGTTCTCAACCTGTGGGTTGCAACCTCTTGGGGAGGGGTGGGGACAGTCTGAACAACCCTTTCACAGAGGTCACCTAAGACAACCAGAAAACACAGATATTTACATTACAATTCATAACAGTAGCAAAATTACAGTTATGAAGTAGTAATGAAAATAGTTTTGTGGTTGGGGGTCACCACAAAGTGAGGAACTATATAAAAGGGTCACAGCATTAGGAAGGTTGAGAATCACTGCCTTAATATTTACAGCCTGAGGACCTCTTCTCTACAGAGGCTGCCCCTACTGAGATTAGTTAAACCTGTTTCTTTGTTCAGTTGTATGCAACAATCCAGCCTCCGTGTTCAACTTTGTATAATAAACATGCTGAGCTTCTAGGGTATCCTGAATTTGGGGGAGGGGGTGCTGTAGTTTCTCTATTGCATCACACAGATCTCAATATGTGTGTATGCCCATCCTTTCTTAAGCCTCAGTCTTCCTGAAGCAATTTTGAGTTATTTGCTTCTATATGTGTACGGGGAATTGAACACAGGTACTCTGTAAGAGCAATCAGTGCTCTTAACTACTGAGCCATCTCTTTAGCCCCAACCATATGACAAACCCTTTTTAATGCCTCACTTAATCATTTCTAACTCTTCTCCTTTTACCCATTACAAATACATTGTTCTGAATCCACGCCACACAATAGAAACACAAGTTTCATATATAATTCTTTTTCTAAGTCAGGTATAGTAGCTTCCAGGCCAGCCTGTCTCAAAACACCAAATAAATAAATGAATAAATAAGATAAAATTTTCTAGTAGTCATATTGCAAACTAGAAAGAAACAAATGAAATATTTAAAGTTTGTATTTAACCTAATATGTCCAAAATATTGCCATATCAACATGGAAGTAAATATAAAATGTATATTCATATTTTTTGCTGTTGACATTTTATTTTATGCTCGTAGCACAGTCCAATTGGCACTAGTAAGCTGTTGTGCTGAATAGTGCAGGTCCATACTATAATTCTGTGTTGTTTCTCTTCCCTATGTCACTATGACTCCTTCTAGGAGAGATAAATCACTTGTTTTTCTATTCACATTATATCCAAACTCACAGTGTCTTGGTGTTGTGGTGCTTTAAGGAAAATGTCCTTGGGTGACACCATTGGATGAACAATTTCCCAAAAAAGGAGATGCTCCTGCTGACCTTTATTGGACAGAGGACTGTACCTGATAGTTGGTCCTGGAAGCCATGCTATAGCGATGCATATTGGAGAAAGTCCTGAGAAGGTGCTTAGGTTGTTGAGGAGTCCCCCAGTCATACAAAGAGAGACTCTGGCTTGGATACTGCTTGGTTTGAGGCTTAGGAGGTGGAAATGAACAAAAGTGAGGGTCAGATCCTGTATGCGGTGCTGTGAATCTGTGAGGTGGTGTCTGTGGGTGTGGATGAAGTCTTTGTGTGAGGACAGTGACCTCTGGATGCTCCGATTCCTGTGTTTTTATGAGGTTCTGAAACAATCCTAAATTCACCAGTATTTCCTGAGTTTTGTACTTGCATTTTTTCCATTTAACCACTCAGTTTTCATTCTTTTAATTTATTTTTATTTTAAAGACACATCTTTATTAATTTTTTTTCTTTCTTTTTTTTTTTTGTTTTTTGAGTAACAGTTTTTGTGTAACAGTCTTGCATGTCATAGAACTCGCTTTGTAGATAAGGCTGTCCTTGAACTCACTGAGATCTGCCTGCCTCTGCCTCCCAAGTGCTGGGATTAAATGCATGTGCCACCACTGCCTGGCCTATTTTTTAATTTTTTTTTTTTTGAGAAAGAGCTATATACCAAATATAGACCCTATCACTTCAGCCTCCTGAGTGCTAGCATCACACCTCAGCATCCTGAGTGCCAGCATCACACCTCAGTATCCTGAGTGCCAGCATCATACCTCAGCATCTGAGTGCCAGCATCACACCTTAGCATCCTGAGTGCCAGCATTACACCTCAGCATCTTGAGTACTAGCATCACACCTCAGCTGTGGGGGTCTGCCAGAGTCCAGCTCCAACCTGTTCCCACCTATCAAAGGGTTCTTGGGTGGAGGAGAGAAGAATGAGGAAATAATAGAAAGATAGAAAGAGATGGTAAAGAAGACAGAGACACAGGATAGCTTTGGGAGGGCCCTGGGTCAATACCTAGCTGCCCAGAGCTTTATTCAAAAGGGCTTTTTATAATATGCCAAGGGGAGAGGCAAAAGACCTCCTCCTTGCAAGATCAAAGCTTACCATACAGCCAAGTGTAGACCCTTCCACATACCTGGTAAACATGCCTGTGGCCTATTTGCATCCTATTATGCAGCCCTGCTGGGTAAAGCAAGCCCAGATTCTCTGACCCTGAGTAAGGTCTCACTAGGAAGCCTCTGTGGGCCATCATACTCAACATCCTGAGTGCTAGCACCACACCTTAAGGATCCTGAGTGCCAATATCACACTTCAGCATCCTGAATGCCAGCACCACACCTCAGCATCTTGAGTGCTAGCATCACAGGTGCACACCAGAATACTGATACTGTTTTCATATATTAAAGCATTTGTCAATGTTGTCCACAGCTTTTGTTTCCACTGTTTTTTGCTTACTCAGATTGTGGGTTTCTCAGATTTTTCTTGGTCTGATAAACCAAGCTGTACATCCAGTGTCTGTGATGTAGTTGCTAGAAGGGTTGTTGGTGCCTGGAACAGGTAAATGCTTAGATCAGTACACACTCCAATGAAGATCTGCATGGCTCATTTACATACCTCAGATATGCTAATGAGGATCAGCACCATTCATCTACCTACGTTCTTTCATCTCAGCTTCTCAAATAAGTTCAAGATTAAACTCACCATCAGCATTCAGCAAGAAGGATTGTAGGACTGAGCTTAGAGTCTCAATGTGTTATTTTCAAAGAACCAGGAAGTAGTATTTGCCAGTGATGGTTTTTGTCTTGAACAACAGATTTTGAATGTCTTACTTTGTGATTCCTTTTTAAAATTTAGACATGCAAGAAAGGTTTGTTAACATAATAACTCCTTCTAGAAAAACCCTGGTTGGTAAAATATTTAAAACTACGATCTCTTATATGCTTTCATTTTCTGTCATGTTTTTAGGAATTTCTTTTCTTAAATATCTTTACTTCCACCAGGGCTATGGAACACACCTGATGAACCATCTCAAAGAATACCACATAAAGCATGACATCCTGAACTTCCTCACATATGCAGATGAGTATGCCATCGGCTACTTCAAGAAGCAGGTCAGTTCCCAGTGAAGCCTTGCTGCCTCAGCCTATTTGCATGCATGTGTGCGTGCATGTGTGTGTCCAGGTACACACACCTAATTGTGTACACATGGCAGCCAAAGCAAGACACTGGCTATCTTCCTCTATTGCTTTTTGCCTTATTGCTTTGAGACAGAATCTTTAACTGAATCTGAATCTTTTAAAAATTAAAAATTAAAGGCAAATTGATTCAATATCTGGAAAATGTTCATTTCTGACAAAGTCTGCAGAGAATTACAGTCCTAGGAACTTGGATGTCATTCCACTCTTGCTGGGATTAGTGGTATGCACACTGCTACCTCCAGACACTTTAGTTAATTTAAATTTGTTTCCTGTTGGCACTGTTTGATTTTTGATGATTCTGTTTGTCATGGGTTACTCCATGTGGCTGTTGCTCAGAGCAGTGCAATGATGTTGGAAAGAGTGCTCGCCTTAATCCTTGGCACCAGGCTTGGCCCAGAGTCAGCCCTTAGCAGCCAGTTGGACAGTGTTACTATATATCATCCTGATAAGTGAACTGATTTGCCTTGTAGGGTTTCTCCAAAGAAATCAAAATACCTAAAACCAAATATGTTGGGTACATCAAGGATTATGAAGGAGCCACTTTGATGGGATGTGAGCTGAATCCTCAGATTCCATACACAGAGTTTTCTATCATCATTAAAAAGCAGAAGGAGGTGAGCTACTGACTCCTGTTCTGTCCAGGCCAGCCTCAGGGTAGGCTGCATTTCACTGTGTTCCATATCAGTGTGTGTGTGTGTGTGTGTGTGTGTGTGTGTGTGTGTGTGTGTGTGTGTGCGCGCGCGCGCGCGCTAAATTGTGTGAAATACAGTATGTATACAGTACAATGAAATCTTAACTTCATTGGTGCCTTTTGCATTCTGGCCCCTTTGCAGTCTTCTCTCTCTCTCTCTCTCTCTCTCTCTCTCTCTCTCTCTCTCTCTCTCTCTCTCTTTCTCTCTCTCTCTCTTTTGTTTTTTTCGAGACAGGGTTTCTCTGTGTTGTCTTGGTGCCTGTCCTGGATGTTGCTTTGTAGACCAGGCTGGCCTCGAACTCACAGAGATCCACCTGGCTCTGCCTCCCAAGTGCTGGGATTAAAGATGTGCACTGTCACCGCCCGGCCTCACAGTCTTATCTCTTTGCTTTCATCCCCTAAAGGATCCTCCAAGACCATTGTTGATGCTTTAGCTCTCTGTCTCACATTACCCTATTTCCTTTCACTCAGGCAAGTGACATTCTTTCAGGTTCTGTTCTAGGCTGCCTTTGAACTTCTGCAGCATTAGTCTGACCCGCCCACTTGGATTTAATTATTTACCATACAGAGGCATTTCTTCTAGTGCCTGTTATTTTCCCCCTTTACACTGCAAGTTCTGAAGTCTTTCCTTCCAGATAATAACTAGTTTGTTATTTGTATTGGTATGGCTTCCTTTATGCTTAAAAAGAAGTAGTAATAACAGAGAAGACTCCAGATATGGGTATACAGTGATTTAATGTTGTATGATATTTTGTTTGTGTTCTTACAAATAAAACTTGCATGGAGATCAGAGGGCAGAGCGAGACACTAGTTAACCATAGAGGCCAGGCAGTGGTGGCACATACCTTAATCCCAGCACTTGGGAGGAGGAAGCAGGAAGATAAAGAGTTCAAGGCCACCCTGGGCTACACAAGATTGAACCAATCTAAAAGAAAAACAGGTGGTGGCTCACACTGTTGATCCCAGAACTTGGGATCTCATGCCTTTGATCCCAGTAGTTGGGAGGCTCATGACTTTAATTCCACTAGGGAGGTAGAGATAGGAATATAAGGCTGGTGAAGATAGATCCATTCAGTCTGAAGATTTGTAGAGACAGGATGCCCTATTCGGCCTGAGATTTCATAAGGTAAGAAGTCTCTGGTGGCTGGGTGCTCTGCTTCTGTGATCTTTCAGCTTTCACCATCAATATCTTATTGTTAAGACACTTCATTTTAACACTTTAAAAAAGGCAGAATGGCATAAATGAAAGTCCACAAAGACCGTTTATGTATGTGAATGACATCGGTTCCAAATTAAGTAACTACTGTTACTTAATCTGCTGTTTTTCCCTGACAAGTTACCGAAAAAACACATCTGCCTTAAATCTGTCAGCTTTCTACTAATATCCTCACTCCTAACTCTTTTGCTTACTACATGTGACCCAAACAACATCCAGAAAGCTTATACTATGCTTAGTGACAACAGTCACTCACTGAGTATTTTATTTAAAGTTGGGTCAGGCATGTGGTGCTACAGAAGTGAGCAAAAAGGCATTTTAAGTTAGAAAATCAAAACATCTTTGTTGCACAGTCAAAGATATCTGCCCAGGGGCAGTGATGGTGCATACCTTTAATCCCAGCACTTGGGAGGCAGAGACAGGTGGATCTCTGTGAGTTCGAGGCCAGCATGGGCTACAGAGTGAGTTCCAGGAAAGGAGCAAAGCTACACAGAGAAACCGTCTCAACCCCCCCCCCCCCCCAAAAAAAGATATCTGCCCAATAGGGAATTCCAAATAGGGCTGTAGAAGGATTACTAAAGGCAGCAGGTGCCTCTGGCCTGCCTTTTTGAAGAGTTGTCTTCCCTCACTGTTCTCTAAAGCCTAACAAGCAGGTCTGGACTTGGCAGTTCTTTGGTGCATTGGTGGTTGCTGGCCAGTTGACACTATGCTGTCAGCTGCTTGTTCTATAATACTCCTCCAGCCATAAGAGTTCATCCTCTAGTATCAGAGTCTCTTGGAAGTCTGCAGATTCCCACGGACGATGAGGTATGGCTGAATCTGTTGCCACAACCACACACACACACACACACACACACACACACACACACACACACACTACATTAAAAGAATGATATCATCCATGCCACAAACAATATCTAGTTAAGAAAGAATAAAATAAAAACCAGTTACACATCTGCCAAAGCTATCCTTTTCAGAAGTTGGAGATAAAAAAGTTAATCTTTTGGTTTTATATTTGGTGTCAAATGAAAAGGCCACACTATTTAGTCGTTCAATCATATATTAAAGAAAACAGCCATTAGCTCTTTGGTTCAAATATTCTTCTCCTCTCTTCATTGATTTGAAAGTTAATAATGCCAGTGGTATTCTATGCCAAGTCACTGAGTTTTAAAATGACTGAATCTTATTCCTAAAGTCTAAAGTGATGGAAAATGGGAAAGCACATACAGAAAACTAAAACTTATTTCCTTGGGGTTATTAGACATCTTAGAGCCAATGTTACTTTAGACACTACAAAAAGGTGAATTAAAATGTTAGCTAAGAACAGCCAGTGCTCTTAACTGCTCTCCAGCAATACCATGATAAATGAAGAGCCCATGGGAATAGGAAGAAGCAGAGTGCTAGAGAGATCCCCAGAAATCCACAAAGATACCTCCACTATAGATTACTGGCAATGGTTGAGAGAATACCTGAGCTGACCTACTCTGGTAATCAGGTGGCCGAACACCCTAACTGTCATGATAGAACTCTCATCCAGTGACTGGTGGAAGCAGATGCAGAGATCCATGGCCAAACCCCAGGTGGAGCTCCAGGAGTCCAATCGACAAGAGAGAGGAGGGATTATATGAGCAAGAGATATTGAGACCATGATTGGAAAAAGCACAGGGACAAATAGCCAAACTAGTGGAAACACATGAACTGTGAACCAATAGCTGAAGAGCCCCCATGGAACTGGACCAGGCCCTCTGGATAAGCGAGACAGTTGATTAGCTTGAACTGTTTAGGAGGCCCCCAGGCAGTGGCACCAGGACATGTCTTTGGTGCATGAGCTGGCTTTTTGGAACCTAGGGCCTATGCTGGGACACTTTGCTCAGCCTTGGTGAAGGGAGGAGGGGACTGGACCTGTCTCAACTGAATCTACCAGGCTGGGCTGACTCCTCAGGGGAGACCTTGCCTTGGAGGAGGTGGGAATGGGGGGTGGGTTGGGGGTGGAAGCTGGGGGGTGGTAGAAGAGAGGACAGGGGAATCAGTGGCTGATATGTAAAATTAAATTAATTATAAAATAAAAATACTTTTAAAAAATGTTAGCTAAGGAAGCCTACTTATAAACTTAAACCACAGAAGGAACTTAGTCACACTTTCCAGGAACTACTACTCTCATCACTCAAAAGCGATAAAATCTCATTTAACCTAAAATCAATCTTTAATATCAAATTAACTTCTATCCACAACAAATCAGAGCATTGAGCAGAACTAGTTACTAAATACCATAGCCCCAATTATTTTCATAATTCTCTTTTTATGATTTTAACAAATCTCAATTTTTCTTTTTACTTCATAGCAGCAGCCAAAACATTCTAGCTCACTTCCCTTTTTGGCTTTTTGGTTTTTGTCTTTAGATGTGGCTTCACTGTGTTTCTTTGCAGGTCTTGGGCTCCTAAGCTCAAAGAACGCATCCTCCTGCCTCAGTATCCAAAGTGGCTAAGATTGCAGGTGTGGATGAGTAACTGAGAAAGTGGCTGCCAAAGAAAACTAAATGCAGGCTGACTTTCCTCAGCTTTTGTTCAGGATTTCAGCCAGTGCCAGGCAATGCTGAAGATCCACTTAATGCTGGCTTTAGAAAGAGCAAAGTTTGTCCTGGCAACTTCAACACAGATAGAAAGAAAACACTCCATCAAAGGTTTTACGAACTGGGAAACACAAATAGATTAAAACTGAATTGTATATTAACTCAAGAATAAAAAGTAAATGTCAATCAATAATCAATCCATGGTCTACAAAGTAAACTAAGCCAAACAAGTCTCTTTGTGTTTGATAAGATCTGACTATATTGATCAATTTCTTTGAGTATATGTCCTACGTCATATTAATAGCAACTACCCATCACTGTGATGGGAAGAGCTCTTAGAAACTAGGGGAAAGCAAGAAGCACAGAGCTATTTCAGATTGCTAAAAGTGGTTCCCCTTTTAAAAGACAAGGTCTCTCTCCTCTTTTCTGTTCCCTCTTGGCTTCCACTTTTCCTCTTTTCTCCTTTACCCATCCCTCTTTGTCTCTAGTCTTTCCTCACACATACCATTAAATGGGAGTGTTTAGAATGTAAACATAGTTTTTTTCATACTCATGTACAATGTATCTTGGTCATATCCACTGTCTACTCCCTCTCTCTACCATCACCCCAATATGTCTTCCATTTCTGACTCCCAATTTTATAATTAAAAAAAAAAACCCAGCCCCCTAAATCACTAAGTCCTTTCAGTGCTGCCCATTTGCACATGAGCTAGGGTCATCCACGGAGGTATCAACAACCTATCAATGACCACACCCACAAAGAAGGGCTTTACCCCTCCCTCAGAAGTCATCAGTTGCCCTTAGCTTCTCATCTAAGGGTGGGGCATCTGGAGTTCTTACCCCCTTCATGATGTAATTTTTAACTCTTGTGCAGGTAACGACTCATGTATGTATATACCAACCGAATGGTGTCCAGAGGCCATCCTTTCACAGAGTTCCTCCATCTGCTGCCTCTTACATTCTTTCTGCCCCTTTCTTCCATGATGTTCTCTGAGCCTTTGGGGAGGGATGTGTTGATAGAAATGTCCCATCTGTGTCTTTACCCTCAGAGCCTTATTCTCAGTGTTTTGAACTAGATTTTTAAAGAGAGTGCAATCATACCATAATAAAATAATTCTTTTCTTGTAGAGACAGGCTAAGTATCTCTTATCCAAAATGCTCTTGACCCAAGAGTCTGTTTTTTCTCCAATATTTTTATTGACTTATGATTGAGCATCTTTAATGAGAAAATCCAAAATCTGAAATATTCAAAAATGCCAGACACTACTTGTTGTAAGCTCCTTGAATAATAAAAGCAGTGAATAAGCTACATAAATTGAGAACTTTTTTAGTCCCTGAATGCATACTCCATCAGAATCAGCTGAAGGTCGAGAAAGAACACTCTACTGGCCCACAGGTGAAATGGCTTCATCGAATACCTGCATGAATTGGGGGCTTGAACAAAGGTCAAGTCACTTCCAGTGTATAAGATGATGGGCACAAGAATAGGTAGGACCATGTGTTCTATGAGAAAGAAAGGCACTACTTCAGCAAGAGAAAAGGTGATAGGCAGGGAGCTATGAAGCCGCCTGTGTGTGCATATGTGTAGGTTGGTATGAGGGTGATTCTTCTGTCTCATTTCACATGTGAGACTACAAGAGGCTGGACCTAGAGGGCCCTTGCTAACCTCTCTAACCAGCCCCTCTCTTTCCTTCTCACTGATGGTCCTTTCCTTAGTGGCAAGGGTTTGTATAAATGTCACTAGTTGAGTGTGGTATGAAAGAGTATTTTTTTTAAGTTATATTTAAAAATTTTGTATTATATTTATGTGAGGTGCACACAGACACACTCTATGACATGTGTGAAGGCCAGCTAAGAACTTGCTGGGGTTGACTCTCTCCTTTCACCATGTGGAATCCCAGTGACTGAAGTCAGGTCTTTGGGCTTGGTGGCAGGTGCCTTTACCCACTAAGCTGTGTAATGGGCCCCAAAATGCTTCTGCCTCTTATGTACTAATTTGTATTTAGCCTTCCCTTCCTTTTCATCTCATGAACATGTGGACAGCATCAAGAACATCGTCTCCTTAGTTTATCTGACTTGCCCTGAATCGTGGTGTGGCTTCTTTGACTAAACACACTTTCTCTCGTGCTTTCCAGATCATTAAAAAGCTGATAGAAAGAAAACAAGCCCAGATTCGAAAAGTCTACCCTGGACTTTCATGTTTCAAAGATGGAGTTCGGCAGATCCCTATAGAAAGCATCCCTGGAATCAGTATGTATAGACACTTTTAAAAAGCAAAATCTTCTGTTGATCCTGTAAGATATGTTTGAAATGATTTCCAGAATGCAGTCATTTGAAAAGCTTTCACCTGTTTCCTTTCCATGTGTGGCACTTCTGGTCTTGGAAGTGGGCAGCAAGCTAGTGTGGGGTGCTTGCCTATAATCCCACCATTGAGAGACTAAGGCAGGAAGATGTAGAATTTGAAGCCAACCGAGGCTAGAGTGAGACACTGCTTGGGGATGGGGAGGGCAGTAATAAAGACTTTCTAATGTCTTTTTCTTCGTAACTCAACCCAGAGTACCTTTAAAAGAGTTATTAATATACATAATTTATTAAGGCCTAGCACTATACACAATGCTTGGCAACAGGAGTCTGTATTAAACAGCATGGGAAGTTTGGATTTTCATATTTACAAATGGAGGAACTGGTCTTCAAATGGTTGTGTAAATTAGCATGCAGAAGTTTAGAACAAGAAGCAACCCACTCTGCTCTCCAAATGGCCTGCTGTGGACAACCCACCTTGATGCCACTGTCACCTGCATGAACCTGTTGCCTGACTTCTCTTCTTCCCTCCTCTCCAATTTTATTTTACAGTAGCTTTCTTAAGAATTCTTTTTAATATACTAAAAATGAACTGTACTGGGTTAAACCATACAAAATGATTGGGATTTGTAGATTGGAAGCTATTAATTATCATTTGGTAATCTTATTTGGTTTGAACCTAAGTTCTTATAATTACCCCCCCCCCCCCCCCCACACACACACACACTCCACCCCAGCACACAGGCACAAAACTTGTCTAGGAAAGAGACAAGATGCTGTCTCATTGCATCTGCCCTGTCCCAGTACTCTTGGTGTTGAACCATGGATCTCACTTCCCTGTGTTGTCACTGTTAATAGTCAAATAGTTGCCCCATTGTTCAATGCCTCATGCTGTCAGGTATTCTTCTGTTTTCATTTGTTCCCAATTCATTACTTTTTCCTTGTTCATCAAATGTTTAGCTATTTGGACTATTTTTTTTAAATATCAACTAATGTCACAAGGGCTAATACCACCTAGTTTCTGTAGTTGCATTTTGTAGGTGGGTAAACTGAGAGAGAGGTAAAGTGACTTTTTTTTTTGGGTGGGGGTGGGCCCGGGGGGGGGGGGTGTTGTTCGAGACAGGGTTTCTCTGTGTAGCTTTGTGCCTGTCCTGGAATTCACTCTGTAGCCTAGGCTGACCTCAAACTCACAGAGATCTGCCTGCCTCTGCCTCCTGAGTGCTGAGATTAAAGCCCAGCGTAAAGTGACTTTTTTAAGGAGAACAGAAGAATCAAATCCAGATTCCTCAGACACCAGGTCTCTGTAAACCATCTACATTGCAAGCAGGGCTTGGCCTGTCCTGAGCTAAAATAGCAGCAGCACTTTGTTGTGTGATAATTGAAGATTTCTGATTTGCAGTTTAAAATGTCCTGGTTTCTTCTCCCTTCTTTTGAAGAGTTGGACTTCCTGCCTTAGCAGACACTAACCAGCTGAGAAGATAGCTCAGGGAGAGAGCACTTGCCTCAGTAGTGATGTGAGGTGTTGGCTTCAATCCCTAGCACTACAAAAGAAATTAATAAATCAATTAAGAGAACAAAATATATTAATATAGCTACCAGTCTGGGAAAGCATTTTATGTTGTAAGCTGTGTGAGAAAGAAAATAAATGCCATTAATTTCAGTGTGTTTCCCCAAATAGACATTTATTGAGACATGGCTGTCATGTGTGGTGCTTTTAATAAGTAGTATGTTATTCTCTTGACCCAAAGCAGTTCTCATTTAGTGTTTAATTTTGTTGACATATAGGAGAGACAGGCTGGAAACCAAGTGGAAAAGAGAAAAGGTAAGCAAGCCGGGCTAGAGGATGTTAATGGAAGTGATTTTGTCCCTTCCAGTACCTTCTAGGAAAAGGGCCAAGTGATGTAATTGGTAAATAGCAGTTGGTGGGTTTCAGTTCCTAGGCTGGGACCTGTGAGGCTGAGCTGAGTGGTGATGAGGCCTGGAACACAAACACTAATCCTCCCTCTTTACTCTCTATTCTTTCAAGTAAAGAGCCCAAAGACCCTGAGCAGCTGTATAGCACCCTTAAGAACATCCTGCAGCAGGTGAAGGTGGGTGTGCTTCTTCATCTCATGCCCTTCTCTGAAATGATTTTCCACATGGCATTTCCATATGAGATACCTTATTTTATTTCTTTTATTCAAGAGCCATCAAAGTGCTTGGCCTTTCATGGAACCTGTGAAGAGAACAGAAGCTCCAGGATATTATGAAGTTATAAGGTTCCCCATGGGTAATGCTATTACAGTTTTCTCAGTATAGATATAAAACAAACGCTGCCTAAGGTAGACTTACTGCCTTCTGTGGTAATGACTGTGTGATGAGTAGGATCTGTGAGAGTGATGTTAGAACAGAGGGGGAAGTGGGTGGCAGTCAAGGACATTCTGTGCATTTTCAATACACCAGTTGTGAAGTGCAGGTAGGAACCCTGTACACAGTTCTGGGTTGCAAAGTGGCTAATTGGATGTAGCTGCCTGCTGGGTTACAGATAAAAAGATGCTAGGTTTTATCTTTTTTCTATGGCTTATGTCTGCCAAAAGTGGTTCTTTTTTTTTCCTTCTTTTTTTTTTCTTCTTTTTTGGTTTTTCGAGACAGCGTTTCTCTGTGTAGTTTTGTGCCTTTCCTGGAACTCACTTTGTAGACCAGCCTGGCCTTGAACTCACAGAGATTCGCCTGCCTCTGCCTCCTGAGTGCTGGGTGGTTCTTGTTTTTAAGAATTGTTCAAGATAGAGGGTTGGAGAGATGGCTGAGTAGTTAATAGCACTGGCTGCTCTTGCAGAGGATTGGGTTCAATTCCCAGCACCCACATGGTGGTTCACAACTGTTTTTAACTCCAGTCTCAGGGGATCTGATTTCCTTAAGCATTGCATGCATATAGTATGCAGACATACGTGCAGACAGAATACCCATGTGTCTTAGTCACTGTTCTATTACTGTGAAAAAACACCATGACCAGGGCAACTCTTATGAAAGAAAGCGTTTAACTGGGGGCTTGCTTACAGTTTCAGAGGGTTAGTTCATTATCGTCACAGTGGAGAACATGATGACACACAGGCAGACATTAGAGCAGTAGCTGAGAGCTACATCCTATCCTTAGGCAGATGGGGAGACTGGGCCTGGCAGTGGCTTTTGGAACCTGAACGCCCACCCCCTAGTGACACACTTCTTCCAACAAAGCCATCCCTCCTAATCTTTCTAATCCTTTCAAATAGCACCACTCCCAGTGACTAAGCATTCAAATATATGAGCCTTTGAAAAGCCATTCTTAGTCAAACCACCATACCATATTCATAAAGTTTTTTTGTCTTCCTTCCTTCCTTCCTTCCTTCCTTAAGTCAGGATCTCTCTATGTAGCTCTGGCTGACCTGGAGCTCACTATGTAGACCAGGCAGGCCTCAAACTTACACAGAGAGCCACCTGGCTCAACTTCCCAATGCCGGGATTAAGGGTGTGTGCTATCATGCTTGGCCACGCTTTTTGTTTTTGGTTTTTTTTTTTGTTTGTTTTGTAAAGAATCTTTCAAGGTTACATAATGAGGATAGATTGAGCTCCTTTATGGCTGTACTTTGAGAGGGAAAAACTCTAGTAAATGATTTTTCCTATACTGTGAATGTCACTATATATTTCTTTAAGAAAACTACAACTTTTTTCTTAATTCTATTTCTGTGTGTGCATGATATGTGTGTGTGAGCAGAAGTGTAACAGCACACAAGTGAAGGAGAAATGGCAGTTTTGTGGAGTCGTCAGGTTTGTGCTGCAAGCACCTTTATCTGGTGAACCATCTGACCAGCTTCTGTATATTTCTAACCTAATTTTTTCCAAATCCAAAAACTACAAAATAGGCTTCAGAAGTACAGAATTATTAAATTTGTGCTTCATCTATACTATGGTAACAGGAACAATTAATTGAGAATCCCTAAATTAAATCAGTTTGTCAGTGTATGTGTTGGGTGTATGAGTACCACGGCACATGGGTACTTTATTTTTTGGTTTGATTATCTCCTGCATGATTATTTTTTCTAAAGCATTATAAACACTGTGTTGGCAGCATATCTGAAGTGGTAGGTGTTAAGCAGAACTGTCCTTACTCAAAGGCCCAGCTTCTTTTCTCCTCCTTCCTTAATGAGAACTACCCCACAGAGCTACTGGGAATTGAACTCAGGTCCTCTGCAAGAACAATATGTGCTATTAACTTTATTGTGTTTGTATATATGGGTGTGCAGATTATTTTAGACTGGAGCAATGGTTCAGCACTTAAGACTACTGACTGCTCTTCCAGAGGATCTCAGTATGATTCCCAGCACCCATATGGCCACTTACAACCCTCTGTAGTTCTAGTTCTAGAGGATTCTATGCCCTTTTCTGACCTCAAAGAATACCAGGCATGCACATAGCACACAGACATACATGGAAACAAAATATCTACACAATTAGAATAACAACAAATAAATAGATACAGTTGAAAATCAAAAGTTAAAGTTTGACTCCCTTAATGGAGCCTGGAACAAAATTCATTTGTTTTGCTTTTAGCATTTTATGTGCAGGTCACTGATGTATTTGGAAATATGATGCTAGTTTCTTTCTTTGTATCTCACCAGTACAACTGTGAGTTTAGTAAAATGAGCTCAGCCTAATAATTTTTAGCAATCAAAGATTCTGTACCAGTGTTCTGCCTGCCTCATTCAGCATCCAGTGGGTCCACCACTGTCCCTTGGCCTCCTGGTGCGCAGAAAGAGATGGGAGGACAACTACTAGTGGTCCTTTTAATGTTAGTGTGGCTGCAGTTTACAGACAAATCCTTTTCAGAAGAATAGACTTGAGAATTATTTGGCTTAATCTCAAGAATTTCTTTTAAGCACAGCATTGGAGTGAGAAAAATGTAAGCAAATCAACAGTATAGATTTCTTTCCATCCTTGTCAGCTGTTGTAGGAGGAGTCAACAGTTGCTAATGTTGTTGT